>NW_008239553.1:25279234-25317327 GCF_000691975.1 Corvus brachyrhynchos
AGCCTGAACTCTGATATATCATAGGCCTTCACACTTCAGAATTGCTTTCTGTTTGCTTTAAAGCTTATCCTGAAGAAAATAAGATAACTTGGTTTCAGAAAGTCTCCTTGAGTTTAAAACCATGTCTTAAATGTGAACTCCGATGTGGATCTGTTTGCTTCCAAAGGTAACTGTGCTTACCCTCACCTTTTCCTGATGGTAAGCTGCTGTTCCTGTTTAGTGTTTTGTCATTTACTGCAAATAATGGGCTTAATAATTGGCTTTTGTTCTGGGAGCTCTTCCTGTAGAGCTTAACTGGGCCCCTTCCATAAGGGAGCAAAGGTTCTTTATTTTCTGCATGTACTGTGACTAGAGCAACCTAATGCAAAACATGGTAGTGAGTTTGGATGTGGAAGTCAAAACCAAAGAACTTCATGTAGTTTCCTTCAGTATTTAATGGGAATAACTTGCAGTTTCTATATTGTTGTATTGAGACTGGTGATCTGTTGTTAACTGGACCTGTATCCCTGCTAATTTTGTTTTGGAGGTTTTCTTGATAATGTTATTAAGGTTTTTAATCAGTAGGCATGAAGTAGTTGAAAATTCATAGCATTTGAAGAAAGTCTTCCCACAGAGGAAGATGCGATATGTGCATTGGTAGCTAGCTGTGCAGCGTTTGGGCCACCAGTTTCCCTGGGTCTCTTTCTGACTTGGAAGCTGAAGGATTTCCTTCTGGAGAAAACTAGATAACAGGTAATGTTGCATTTGTCAATGTTGGGTTCTGAGCCAAATATATCTGGGCTATGGCTATAAAACCATGAGCCTTCCTTATTATATTGAAGGAATATATTTTAAATATGATTGGCATTTTCCTCCATTTTATATGGCTGGGACATACGAGGGTGATGAAGTGCAATGCTAGTTGAGATTGATTGTGCATAGTGAAATGTATGAAAGTCCTTGTGGCTTTCTGCATGGTACTTAAATGTGCTGTGATAGAGTAACAGAGTATGGTCTTTTTTTGGGGTGAGGGGAAGGAAATAGAAATTGGAAGATTCAGTGCAAGCAATTGAAAAAGAAAGCTATAGGAATTACATGTGGATTTGTTTAAAACACAAAAAGCACAACAAAACCAAACAAAAACAGTAAAAAAATACCTCACCATGAACTTGGCTATGGTGAATAAGTTTAAATTCTGAAAGATTTATTTAATTAAAATGATTCCATTGTGGAGTGTGAGAGATGAATATCTAAAGTGATCACTTGTCGTGGAGAGAAAGGAATGGTAATCAGCAAATACCTTACTCTGTATTTGGAAAAGTGCCAGTTATGATCTCAAAATATTTCAGTGGCAGTGATCATAGAGTATCCTGCATGTGTGATGTGTACTGTATATATGGGTCTTAAGCCTCGGAGACCTAAATATTTATTACAAACATTATTTTTTAAAGGTGAAACAATTGATCTATAAAATATCAGTTCTGATTTCTAGAAAAGTCTAGCCAATGGAAAAAATGTGCAGTGTCCATTAGTAGCTGTGGCGGTGACACCCTTGAGGAAGGGGAAAGATGGCACCATGGATGATCTGTGCCATGCGTGCACCACTTTATTTGATCAAGAGCATGGAAGAGGGTAATGGGTGTAATGTTATGAGAAGATAAAGGACACAGCTGTTAAAATTACCAAAAGGTAATGAAGAGACAAATACTGATGTGAGAAAATTGATCAGCCTGGATTTTTTTTGAATAGCAGGTGAAGTGGGCTCATTTGGGTAATTGATTTCTTAATACAGCCTGTGGCAAATTCCTGTTTCTAGTAACAAAGAGAATTTCTTACTTTGAAAAAAGTAATTCTGAAAAAGGAGATGGACTTGTTTAGACAGTTAAGCATATGCTCCCTCTAATTTTGTAGCTGAGAAAACTGGACTGTACAAGTATAGGAATATTCATGCATTGGAATTACCTTGGATGTGACATTGGAGACCATTAAGAAAGTAAGGATTTAAGGTTTTTTCCTTTGCATCAAAAGTAGCATTTCCTGGTAAACTTGAAAGGGTTCAGAAGGAGGCTATAAAAATGATGTAATATCTTACTTTCTAAGGATATGTACTTTAGGAATGTCATAACTTTCGTAGGAAACTCACTCTACAGGGTTTATAGAAGTGGAGGTTAAGAGGGGAATTGAAGACAGGCTACAGATACTTGTTCATGGAAGAGATCTCTTGATTGTAGAATGCTTCTTAATCTTTTTGGAGCAACAAATGTGTAATGAAGATTGATGACTGGAAGTGAAAACTAGGCAAACTGAGACTTAAAATAAGGAGCCCATCTCTAACAGTGTGGGCAATTAATCACTGGAACAATTTTTTTTAGTTGGATGGAAGATTTTCCATGACCTGAAGTCTCTAAATCAGGGCTGAATGTCTCTCTAAAAGATAAGCTCTGGTTCAAGCTGAAGTTATGATCTGAGTGTTGAAATTACTGGCTGAAGTGCTGTGGCCTGCATTGTGCAGGAGGTCAGTGCATATGATCGTAATACTCATTCTGCCCAGAAAAATGTAATAATCTGTTCCTGGCTCTTCTGGAAATGACCTTGTTCAAACTTGGTGGTTTTATGTGTAAACGAATGAGTCACATTTACCTCCCTAAAGATACAAGACTGTGGTTAATAATAAAGGCTGTGAAGGCTGCAAAAATACAGTCAGGAAATATATGGAACTTGAAATCCTGGTCTCTTTGCTGGTATGGCTGTATGTATAGCTTCCCTGAAGCTACAGAAAATTGTGTGAGAACTTTTCTCCTGGTCTGCCCCTGCCCAACAATGCCAGGAGCTTCTGTAGCAAAGACTGTTTGAAGGGGAGGTGGGAACATGGCATCACTTGGTGGGACACTGGGTGCTTGCTGCTCTCTCTGAACTAGATACTTGCCAGCTCTAATTACAGTTTAGCAGCGTTAATGATAGATGTGAATACTGTTATGGGTTTGTTAACAAGAAGCTTGCATTTAGAAATGAAAAGGCAGGTAGACCTAAGTCCCTATGTTCAGTCACTTTTAAATTTCTTCTCACTTCAGTGGTGTAGCTGTAATGGTTAAGCACCTGGAAATCAGACATGTTCTGTCAGGGTTCAGGGTATGCTGACAGAAGGAAAAGTTGTAATGCTTTCTGATGATGGTATTAAACTATAATTTGTGATCTTTTAGGAAGAGCAAATGAATAAGTGAATCCTGGGTTATGAGTGGTGTGCACCTCTGGTGTTTAAACACTGCTTATGTCTTGCAAGAAGCGAATCTTCTTGTCAGGAAGTGCTTTAAGTCAGGCTGTGTCACCCTGTAATGTTCAAGATCATTCTGATAAGGCAGAGAGGGCTTTAAAGACTCTGGCACAGAACTCATCAGCTCCATCCAGCTCCAGTAACTGCTGCTGGTTGTCTCTCTAAAATTTCACCCGTAATATATCAGGTATCGAAAACAACAGTTTTAGGTAGTGCCTTTCTGTATTCTGCAGTCCCAGAATGTCCAGGGGAGACAGTTTCCATAATGCATGGTGTTTTGACTTTTAGCAAGTTTACAATATATGCAATCATTATACTTCTCTGTACATTATACCTGTACATTATACATAACAGAAACAAGCCTTTCACCAAGCTGAAAAACAGTTCAGTATATATCCACAAATTAAAATCCAGTCCCTCCTGTGCCAAAAACTAGATTACCTGCATGGGAAAGGCAGTTTTGTATGTTGAAGAGAGAAACCCATGTCTGTTTGCTGCTCCTGTGCCTCTGAAAGTTCTGACTTCCATTTTGGAGTCAACACCTAGGTGCCTCTGTGGTCCATCCTCTCCAGTGCATGACCCTTCATAGAACTGGCATTTCTTATTTCAATATTGAAGGCACCAGTGTCCAAAACTTATGACCAGTACTGCTGCCACCCTTATGGTGTGCTGTGGGCTACTGTGAAGCACTTTCAGGCCTAAATGAGGTCAAAAGGGCACAGTTCAGAACTAAATTAATCTAAATTTTCTTTAATTGAGATTCCTTAAAATGAGAGTGTTTGCTGAAGGTGCAGGATTGACAGGCTTGGATCTTTGTAATGTGCTTTTTCTTATAGCAATTTGGATGTGTGCAGGAGGGATGGGAGTTTTCCATACTGCTGGGCTGGTTTCCTTCTTAAACTTGTAGGAGTGTTTGCAGAAGAGTGAGACCCTCATGATACTTTTATGTCTTGCCCCCCTTCTCAGGGAATGGAGAAAGAATCCATTGTAACCATGTGCCTACTACCAAACTGAGTGGACAGAAGCAAAAGTTAAAATAATTTTTCCTCAGGACATTTGGCTAAAGGTGAAGCATATTGGATTTTATTTTTAGAGCAGAACTTGCCTAAAATAAAGGTTGGAATGATGGATGTTTTTGATGTATAGTCATTTTATTCCTTTATCTATTAGACCTACCTTATCCTTTCTCTACAATGTTGTCAACACTCTACTAGCTGTATTTTATGCTTTTTTGACATTTCCAATTTTTTTCTGTCTGAGTATTTGGACAAAGCTTCCCTTTGCTGGAGTTTATCTAAACCAGAGGGGAGTTTTCTGCTGTCAGCACCCTGATAATTAGTAACTGAACAATTCTTGTGGTGACAAGTTGCAGTTTGGCAACTAGCACACTTTCCTCTTTCATTTGAGGTACCCTTTCTCTGAGAGGCAATCTAAGTCAGCTGTTTACAAGTGGTCCTCAATCTTCTCAGTGTTCTCTGGGGTATGGCACTGCCTCTTCAAGCCTCTACCTGATCAGTCATTTATTTTCATTTTGATTCCACAAACTTCTCAAAAAATTGGATGATACCTTTCTGGTATAGATTGGGGATGCAGCTACAACGTTCTGGTGTGATAGTGCAAAATTGAACAGACACTAGATGAGTGCTTTTATGTAAAAATGTGCTTCTCCAGCAGGAGACTAATGTCTGAATGACCGTATGACATGAAAATGAAGCTAATAGATGTGCTAGGCTGAAGGAATAAACAGCTGTTCCAGGTCTGATAGAGAGAAAGTAATCATTTTCAACTGGAGCAAAGTAATTAATAACCAAAACATCCTGAAAGCCATTCCAGTGAAAAACTGAAGAGTAGGATGGGCTCATATGAAGTCCATTTTCTCCCCAACCTTATTGCACTGTTTACAATAAATTTGGCACTTAAAGCCAATTTTTCTTAATTTGGAAATTGAAGTCTTGATATTCTGCTGCACCTTCCCACCAAATATGTAGTTTAGCCAAGTTAGTTTACTGAGTGTCTTACAGGTGTTACTTTGCATTTCTGGGGAATAAAAAACATCAGAGGGTAAAACCTCAACTTTCCTTTTATAAACAGGTGTTCAAAACAGTCACATTTCTAGTTTTTTGTAATGTTCACTTCCAGTAGAGATTTAAGAAGAGATCTACTGGGTGCTATTTCACTGCTATCCTGTAATACCTTTACTGGGTGGTCTAGCTGGTACTAAAAATGGTTGAAGTCCGTTTCCTTTTGAACACAACTAATACTAGTGAGAATGAACATTTTTTAAGTTATTGACTTCAGCAAGTGTGGTTGAGGAACAGTCTTGAAGGAGACTGTCTCAATTTGAACATTTAAATGATGCCAGGTAATTGGCTTTTTCATCAAGTTGTTTTCACTTTTTGTCCTTCCCACCAGTCTCCTCCAAGGCTGGTTACATTATCATGTGGTGCAACTTTTTTTGGCACTCAGAACTTCTTTGTCATAGTGATTTGTGCTCTGTAATTCTCATTATTGTTTTGCAGTGTTCATATTCAGCCTTTGATCCTTCTTTTTCTTACACTTGCTAATCACTGTCACTTCTGAGTATGCAAAGAACTCCACTGATGTGCAGTGCTAACACAATTAAACAGCTGTTGTTCTTTGCTTGCCACCACCCGCTGCCTGTGTGCTGCAGAACAGCTGACAGCTTTTACTCTTTTACTGTAATGTAACATGCAGGTCCTCTTATCTGCCCTCCCTTTTTTCTTTTTTTAATTAATAAAATTAATCTCAGCTGGCACTTCTCTGAGATTTGATTAATTTCTGTCCTTTTGTCCCAGTCTTCATTCTAATCCAACTGAACGTATCTTCCTATAGCTGAAAGTCACTTTGGCTTTGGTTTCAGTCTTCACCAACAGAAAGTTTCTTATCCTTGGTAATTTTGTATTTTTTTACTTTGTTCTTGCTTATTCCCTTTTCTTCAAAGTATGTCCCTATGAAGAACTGTTGATTTAGCTCAGCAGACTGATGTGCATGATCTCCTGAATGGCTTCCATAGACTGGGCACAGCTTTCTCATTGTGCTGTGTATTCTTCTAAGCATTCATGTGACTCACAGTTCTCATTGTTGGTAAACAATTCACAAGTATTACTTGTTTCCTAAACCTGTTTCCTAGATGCATAAACACTGTCCTTGTTTCTTTGGAAAAATGAGGTTTTGGATAGCTCTTTGCTCTTTTTGAAAAGCAGAGTCATATGGGAGAACTCTCAGAATTACCCTCTCAGAGGAATACACACATTGATGGTAGGGGGAAAAGGTCAGAAAACAAAGCATCTGAGTTCAGTTTAGTTCAGGCAGTATTTTATAATTTATGTGCATCTTAATACTTTTCAGTTTCCTGTTTCATAAAATAAAGACAGTTAAATTTTTTTTGTTGGTGTTTATTTGAATTTTTGTAAAAGAAGGATTTATAGAGTTACAAAATATTCTTGATATGTTTTGACTGTTGGTAAATAAGTGAGAATGAAACTAATCTTTGCTTCTAAGCATATTTGTAATTTTAAAG
This sequence comes from Corvus brachyrhynchos, assembly GCF_000691975.1. Lineage (NCBI taxonomy): Eukaryota > Metazoa > Chordata > Aves > Passeriformes > Corvidae > Corvus > Corvus brachyrhynchos. The sequence continues at coordinate 25,286,026 of NW_008239553.1, forward strand.
CTGAGATGAATGCTACTGATGTGAGATTTCATGGTGGTGGGGAAGAGATAGTTTTCTTCAAAGCACTTTGATTTTTCTTTTATGCAGTCCTCCCTGAAGTGTTTCAGTAACACATGATAGATGCACTCTGTTATAAATACTGCTGTACATCTCTGTGGATTGATTACCTTTATAGCATTATATCTTCTTACTGAGAAGACAAATGATGCAAAGGATCATCCTGTTCCTGTAGAGACACGAGGGACACTCCCCTGCTGGACACTAGACTTTTGGTTGTTTGTGCAAAGGTATATAAACACCAAGAAGGGTTCTTAACAGCATAGAGAAGTATCATGCACTGATCTTGCTGCGAAAGAGTTCAAGTGCTTCTGTAGGCTTAGAGATTCAGTCAGGTTGAGTTTGTCATGCAGAAAGCAAGGGGTACTGCTTTGTTAGTCAGTATCTGGTCTGAAGCTGGTCATAAAATACAAACTTTAAGAGAGTTAGTTACTTAGGAAAACTCCCTAACACCAAAGTTAGAAAAGCCTGGGGATTTGAGATTATTATCTTTATGATACTTTGGATTGCTTATGAGGAAAAAGCCTGAAACTAAAGGTTCCTGTTTCAATCAGTTCATTTGCTGTCTAAATGGGGCACATCTTGGCCTTTGTGTGTATGTTCAGGCATAACTGGTAATAGAACAGCATATCTATGTCTGCTGTAGTTTTACTTACAGCCTTACTACTTTTTCTGATTGTCTTTCTGTTTCATCCATATCAAAAAATTCTAGGAAAAGTTTAAAATTATAAACATCTAATTATGTGTAGCCTAGAAATTTTGAATTAGGATTTCCTGAACTTACATAAGAGAGCCTGTAGATGCTGTTGGTTGTGTTTTTATGATTTTGTCTGCAGTCCATCGAATCTCTAATAACAGAAGGCAGCATTGGGCTTATGCAGGGTAGATTCACTTTTTGTACTGGGCTTTTTCAAATTATACAGCTTTTATATTAGACGGCAGTCAGCATTGGGAATTTGCTTCTACACAGTAGTATACTGTAATTTTAGGGATGCTGTATAACGCTGCTTCTTTTGTCTTTGCCCATTTCTTATGTCAGTGTCACGGTGTAAGATTGTAATGTTGGATATATGGAAGATCTTCTGGTGGTTGAAGATCCTGCCCACAAACTATCTGCCTCACTACCCAAAGGATTTTTGAAAGATTAAAAAAAAAAAAAAACCTCAAAACCTTTTCTGTTGTTTGGGGTTTTTGTTTTGTTTTAAAGATACTTGTGGAAAATGTAGGAGTTAGTTCTCCTATACTGTCCTTACATTTTTATGTAGCTCTAATTCATAGATTTACTGTTAACAGAGCATGTACATATGAGCCATAGCTTCTCAGTTTTATTTTGTCTGCCTATGAAGTGCTGGGAATAAACAATTTCATTTAAAAATGGTAAAAATTGATCTCTGAGTTTGATTGTCACAATTCTAAGACTTCAGTGCAAAGCACTGAGAATTGCTAAGGATGTGGATTTCAGTGACATACTAGGGTGCTTAACACTACTGGACATCGGGAAGACCCCATAAAACCATGTCATGAAAAACTTGACAAAGCGTTAGAAAGTTAATTCATCTTTTTCTTATTTTTTTCTGGCTGTAGAACAATGGATTTTTGGAGGAATTGATGTATCTCTGCCTAATATTCTTAAACTGAAGGTGCAATGCGTATGCAAACTGGCTCTGTGTTAAAATAAACAGAGCTTCTACTGCAAATATGCACTTGTTAACCAAGACTGTAATGCACGGAGATCAGCTTATTTCACTGGTATTAATAGCTCTCATGAGAAGTTAAGACAGAGGCAGGTGGAAATGTTGGTTTGACTTTTGGTATTGTCCTGGTCTTAGCTGGGATAGAGTCAATTTTCCTCCTTGTAGGTGGTACAGATCTGTGTTTTGGATTCAGTATGAAAATAGTGTCAATAACACACTGATGGTTTTAGTTGTTGCTGTGCAGGACTTTTAATAGTTGCTGTCAAGGACTTCTCAGTGTCCTGGTCTCTGCCAGCGAGCTGGTGCACAAGAACCCAGGACATGTTCATGACAGCTGACCCAAACTGCCCAAAGGAATGTTCCATGCCACAGAACATCACACTCAGTATATAAATTGGGGAGACTTGGCTGTGAGGGGCCAGTTGCTGCTGAGGGGCCTGTCTGGGCATTGGTCAGTAGGTGGTGAGCAATGGGTTAGGGTTGTGAACCCCAGTGATATTGTAAACGCCAATGATATCGGGGTTTTGTTCCTCTCTTTTTCCTTTTATTACAGTGTTTTACTTTATTCAGTTATTAAACTGTTCTTACCTCAACCCATGGGTTTTACCTTTTCCTGACTCTCTTTCCCATCCTACAAAGTGAGGATGGGAGTGAGCAAGCAACTTGTGGTACTTAGTTGTTGGCTGGGATTAAACCACAACAGGATTCACCTGGTCCAGTGCTGGATAGATAAACTTGATTTTGACTAAGTTACATTGCATTAGAAAAGGTCCGAAGTATATCTTAGGTTGAATAGTAAGTAGGAAAAATGAGCTATCCTTACACTATAGAGTTAAAAGTACTTTAAAATTGTCTGGGAGGTAGGTCATGAGGTCATCTTGGAAGACAAGTATTTTTTAATCTGGGGAAAGCCAGATTGTTAGGATCCTCCTGCATAAGAAAATGTGCTTTTCTGACTTTTTTTGGAGGAAAGCATGCTTTACTTAAACACCCATTATTTTGTCATTTCTAATTAACTTATCTTGCAATGAGTACTGAATTGATCTTGAAACAGTATAGCAGCTAAGTTAAGGTGCAATTTAAGTGTTTAAGCATGTCAATTCTGTAAGTCCCCCATTCCCCATCCTTGATCCCTCATACTCCACTGTTTACAGCCTTTCATGATTTTCTTGGAGTTATTTCAGCAGCCATATTCACGTAACATGAGACCAGAACCTGTACGGTTTTTAGAGGCATGTGGCCTTGTTCCCTTCTTTCTAAAGACCAGATACTGTGCTTGTGGAGCAAAAATCAGCGCCCCATTAGTGCAGCTTCAACATCACTTGGGCTTCATCTGTTTGTGCTTAATAGAAAGGCTGTTTTACAAATGAGCAGAAAACACGTTATTTGATTTTCTGTTGACATACCATCTGATTTACGAAAGTTATCTCAGCCTGTGTGCTGTTCCAAAAAGTTGCTAACACAGAGAACCAGAATGAAGGATTAATTACTGAAAGGTACTAAGATGTATTAAACAGCTCAGGTAGAGCTATGTAGAGCAATAAAATACCCAGTTGTCTAAATCTTTAAAAAGTACTTATGAGACACCTCCCATCTGTCAACAGTCATGGCTCTGGAAATATCCACAGCATCTTTCATACTTTTCTGGAGTATTGGTAAAAGCTGTGCTAAATTAAAATGTGTTGGGGGTAATATGGTTGGGGGTTTTTTTAGAGCTTATTTTATTACACTCTGGACCACTGGGCTTTTTCCCACTGCTACTTATTTATTTTATTTTGAATCCAAAAATGTTTTCAAATGGAGAGTCAAAAAGTAATCTTTTGAGCATTGGTTGTTTGAAAGTTTATATGTATGGAAGAACCAATAGCTTTGGAACCTTCTTTCTTTGTGTATGGAGGATGGTGTGTCCTCTCTACATTCTTCCATGCTTATTATAGGATATTCCATTGATATCAATCCTTCACTTAGGCTCATCATTTAACCTGTTGAGTTTCATTGTCTAGAGTGATGCATTTATTATCTATATGGGAGATGGGTGGGTTTTTCCCCTGATGTTCTTCATCAGATGTTTTAACTGTATTTATAAGAGATATTTTTTCCACATGGTGTCACAGTTTACCCACATATCTGTATGTAACTAGAGACACATTTGACTGCAGAGCTACTTTCCTCTTCCCAACCTGTAACACCAGTTCAAGCTCCCTGTATGTGGCCAATACATAGGATCCAAATATTTATTAGTAAAATCTATTGTCGTTTAGGATTTTTGAAGTCTTCCTAAACAGCAATCCCCTCTAAGATAAAACCTTCAGCATGTTGTTATTTGTTGCTTCCCTTATGGTTTTGCTGATGCTAATGCATACTCAAGGAAGGAGAGTTTTCTGTGATTCACATTCACTGATGCTTTTTTCCCCTGCTCGGATCTATCAAAGATCTGCAGGTGAAAGATTTGGTTCTTTTGAAAGAAATAAGAAAAATATGACTATGCATATTTTCCCTAGTGGTTTCTTTTTCTTTTTGTCTTCATCTTTAATCACATAAACATTCATTACCTGTTTGTGTATCATCTCCACTCTGATCTGAACCCATTTAACCAAAAGGAACTGGCGAAGTTTTAATTTTTTTCAGTGTTTGCCTGAGGTTGAAATTACAGATTTTGAAGTTTTAAAACTTTGAAGTAGTTGCTTTCTTTACACCTACAGGTTAAAAGGATCCAGCAGGGAATGTTATATTCTTGTTTTAAGATTTCAAAAGCTCTGTTTACTTTTAACATGCTTGGGTTTACAGCATAACACTATGTAGTGGAGAAATGCATACAAGTAATTACGTCAATTACCATCAGCTCTATGCAATTCTTCTGTGATGCTATGTGATTTAAATGTCATTATGTGTCTGGAAAAGGATGGGAAATTGTTGTTAGCTTCTGTTTCCTGCTAACAGCTGTTTTTACGACTGGTTTTGCTCATAAACAGGTGTTTAGAACATTCCTTTGACTAAGTGATACAGCTTGCGCTGCTGTGAATTAAATTGTCGTGCTTGTCTATGTAGCTCGGATTTCTTTTGTTTTCACTCCTTTAAAGAAAAGAAAAATATAAAAGCAGGAAGGCTCCCAACATCTGAGGTTGTTTTGGTAAGTCATGCTTGGAGACACTGGAAGTTTATGATGAGAAAGAATGTGTTCTTCTAGAGAAACCCATAGCAAAACATCTATCTGTGGGCACGGACTTCCAATTAAATCTCATTTTATGCTGCTTCCTGTCTATTCTTGTTGAAGGAGCTTTCTGGTACTTTCTCTACTTTGTTTAGAAGTCCAGTGCCTGGTGTTTTTTTATTCCTGAAGCATATCTGTGGTAGGTGATGGAGGAATGGACATATGCACCAAAAGTAAGTATGTGCCCAGTAATATTCCGTGGTGAAAACTTAAATCCATATAAAATACTTTTGAAAAGTATCATCAGATGGTGCTTCTGAAAAAGGTAAGGTGAATTCTTCCCCTGTCCCCCATTCTCATTATTAACATCTGAAAGCAAGGAGGATGCATTCTGTGTAATTTGTGGACTTGACAGTACTTACAGGTGAATGAAAGCTTCAAAAGATCTTGTAGGGTCCTGTCTTTAAGCCATTTTCTGTATATATTTTGTTCAAAAATTACTGATCTCCATTCCTTGTTAGTTAATCAGAGACTTAGAAGAACAGAGTTTTCAACCCAATTGGTCACTCTCATTTAATATATGATCAAGAATGCTTAATTTCTATTACCAAAAAAACCCCAGCCAAACCCAAAATCCAAACAAAAGGAATCCAACACTACAAAACTTGTGAAATTATAAATAGAAGACAAAAAATGAAAGTCATTGATTTATATGCACGGGATGGTGCATTACTGAGAATGTGTTGTGGCTGCAGCTAAATCATTAGAAAAACAGGACTTTCATGAAGAGTGATTTTAATAATAACAATAACATAAGGAATGAGGATGAAAGTTGCAGATCTACTGGGCAACAAGTAGCTGGTGTACAAGCCAGTCCTCCCTCTGTATCATTGGTGACCTTGCTGAACGTGTTCTTTGTGCCATCATCTGGGTCATGAATGCAGGTGTTGAACAGGACTGGCCCCAGTATCAATCCCTGGGTACACCATAGTGACTTACCTTCAAACTGACTCCCTGCTGCTGATCACAACTGATTAGACCTGGTCTTTCATACAGTTTTAAGTCCGCCTCACTATGCACTTATCTGAACTGTACTTTGTCATCTTGCCCATGAGGGTGTTGTGAGAGATGGTGTCAAAAGACTTGTTGCATTAAGGTAAATAACATCCACTGCTCTCCCTTGGCCCACCTTCTTGTAGAAGGCTATCGGGTTAATCAGGCATGATTTACCCTTAAGAATTCTTTACTGACTACTTCCAGTTGTATTCTCCAAAGATGTGAAAAAGTTGTACAGAAGGTTTTACTCCATCGCTTTCCCAGGGACTGAGGTGAGTCTAACTGGCCTGTACTTACCTGGATTCTCTTCCTTGCCCACCATGTGGACAGGAGTGACATTTGCTCCTTTCCCATCTTCTGGACCTTTCCCAACCACCATGATCTTTCAAAGACAGTGGAGGGTGCCCTTGGAATGGCACCAGCCAACTCCTGTAGCACTCAGTTTATCCTATCAGGTCTGTGAACTTGTCTTTGTCCTGTTTCTTTAAGTGTTCCCTAATCAAGTTGCCTTTGAGGCAACAATTGAGGGTTATCTTCCCTGTTTCAAACTTTCCTGCTGGTCATGGCATCCTGGGATTCCTGAAGACTGCTCTTTTCTGGTCGTGGGTCAAGTTGGAAGAGGCGTAGGTATTCTGTCTTCTTTCTTCAGTGTCCTTTGTCAAGTTACAAGTGGAAGAACTTGATCTTCTAATTGCAAATGAATTTAGCAGGAGGAATGCTGAACACGTAGGTACAGTTTCTAGCATGGGACCTATTACCTTCTGTTGTCTCTTTCAGAGAGAAGCAGCACTGACTATTGTAACTGTGAAGTAACTTTAGCCCTTCCTGTGCGTGTCTCTCAAGTCATGTGGGAGTGCACTGGGACTTGTGGGGTTTGAACATGGATATCATCATGCTTGCACTTCCTTTAATACTGCAGCCTTCTCTCCGGAGTTCAGTTTGTGTACAGCAAGGCCTGATGTTTTTTGATGCAATATTTTATCTAATTCAATAACAAATAATTGAGACAAAGGGATACTTTAATCTTAATGCTTCTGTTGCATATTTAGTCTGCAGGCAAAACTTCTCTCCTTATGGCTTTGTTGCTTGGCTTTCTACAAAGAGACCATCTCCTTCTATGTTTGTAAGAGACGTCCCTGTCTTTTGGTGACTGAAAAGGATTTACCTGTGCATGTTGTTCAAGTTTATATCCAACATATGCCTGGGGCAAAAATTTACTCTAGATGTGTAAATCATAGCAAAGAGAATAGAGGTCAAGTATGCTTACTTTCCTAATAGCTCTACTCACTGAGGGTCACATTACATTACAGATTAATTTTGTTGTATTTTTATTCTGTTCAATGTTGATGTCATCTGAGCATAGGACCAGGGCTCTCTCTACAGAAAAAACTTACAGCAGCCTTCAGGGTCGGCTCAGCCATCTAAAACATGCGGAGGCCATCTGCAGTGCTCAGATTGATGCCTGAGTGGTGGGGACCATCTCCTGCTTCAGTTGCTTGTGTTACAGCATTTATTTCTGACATAGCTATTGTTGACACATTTCTGATGCATTTAATATAATGGTATTTCATGAGAGAGAGAGTTTTGTCTCAGTTAATAGATTAAGGATGAACAGATAGAGGTTTAAAGGAAAGCTGGGGAGGAGCTTAAGAAAGAACCTGGACTATGTTTGTTCTCAATCCACTGCCTAATCCATATGACCATTTTTAAAAATTGTAATTTGAACAGAAATAGCAGGTCGCCATTACCTCATGGTCACACGCTAAAGCCTCTGCCTTTCTGTGAATCCTTACCAAGATGACAGTGAGTATATTTGCTTATAAGGTGGGCAACCCAGCTACCCACCCCAGCTTTGGAGCTTTCACAGGTTTCTTTTCAACAGTGTTTTTATGTGGAACAGCATCTACCTCTGAGTGAGAGTCTGTGTGAAAAACCTGCAGAAATGGAGGGGAGGCTTTGGTTGAAGGGATAGTTTCACCATGAAATGGAGTGTGGTGGAGACAAAGTTTTACAGAACCAAGTCATGTGCCCCGTCAGTGTAGCTAAATTATGGGGTTATACAGACATTGGTTGTGATTTTTTTTTTTTGACGTGGTTTTGTGTCTGCTTGGTTGGTGACACATTGAGAATCTGTACACTGCACAGCTTTGGGAGATGTACATCTATCTGGAACACTCATCTTCTCATATATGCCTGCATTGCTGTTGTCTATGATTTTACTAGGCACACCATGTACTTTTCTTTAGACAGTGTTAGGGTGTTTAGACAATGTCTGATTTTCTTCCAGATATAAGAGGAGATTTCAATGTGCACTCTTTTGTTGCGTCTTGTTTGGCTGAAATTTCATTTGGGAGAAAAAAAGAAACTCCTTGTTCTTATTTATTCATATACTTTTATGTTTTATCTTTTTAATTGCTGGTAACAAAACCAAAGATCCCTAGCGCTGTTTGTAAATTTGAAGTAACAGGAAAACAATACAGCTAAATTAATATTTGTGAAAGTCAGTAAAACTTTGCAGGGGCACAGTAGTACATGGAGATTTCAGTCTCTGGTACATCAATAAATAACCTATTACATTTATCTGGATTTTAGCCTGTGCACGCATGTTCTGTAAGATGAGGTAGTAAACTCCAGTTTATGTCTTGCTTTTTGTAGTTTGGATGTTGTTAGAGCCATGTCCTCTTTCTGGTTCTAGTATCCCAGACACTTTAAAATTACTCCTCCTGAAATGTGTAAAAGACTTGAAAACTTTGTTTCTAGTAGCTCTGCTCTTTTTTTTTGTGAGAAGAATGATAGTGTACAGTCCATCCTTGGCCCCTCAGGACGATTGATTTATACCCATTTAGGCAGATTCCTGTCTACCAAGTTTACCAGTCCCATTATCACCTAAGTAGCTTTTGATGGTACCCATGCGTGCATTGATGTCTGGACTCAAGGTGAAATCTTTAGTGAGTAATTGTCAACAAAATACTGTTCTTGGAAAACTGGATGAAGAATGTGTGTTGTAGGCAGGAGGATTTATAGCATCTTAGTACTTGTTATGGAGAAATGAACACACCTAAGGAGTAGAGGACTCATATCTTCAGATTAGACTTCAAAAAACAGATGGGGAGGTTAAAAGTGGAAGGACTGAAACGCACTAAGTTTGTGCTTGTTTTCAGACTGGTGCTGACAAATACTAAATTTTAGTTTGCATTTTGACTGGCAAAAGGAATTTACATCAAAACAAAAAAAAAATCAACCCTTAGTAAATAAATATAGGAAATTCTGTAGAAATATTCTGTGTGTGGATTGGATGCGATCAACTAATCTTGCCTTTGGTTTTATAAGTCTTTCTCACCTTAATGCAAGTATATAGGTGTAGGGATATTGAAATTCACTGTGATTCCTACAAAGCCGGTTATTCAGAGTGGAAACATGCATATTTTTACCCATTAAATTATTTACAGCTCTTCCTACTGTAGTTGTGATCTTGTCAGACTGGGTAGTCTAAGAGCATGGCAGAGATAATTCAAAATTTGCAAAAGTTGCAGGGCTGCTGGTGAAAGCTGCTGGTGATGCTGCAGCTGACTGCTTTCCTTCAGCTGTGGAGCTATGGGTTGTGTCTTGGTTTGAGGAAATGTCTGAAATGAGCATGTCCTCTAATAGCAGGTTTCAGCAACCCACGCCCAAGAAATTTCTTGAAGGAAAGTGAAAAAAAAGCTGTTAACTTAACAAGCAGGGTGCATGCAGGCACGAGAAGAAAATGAATAAAGTTAGATAATAAAACCTCTGTGGAGAAGACCTGGTAAATTCAGAGCAAAGCTGAAACAGTTTCAGGAGAAAAGAAGCCACAGTCCCGGGAAAACTCCTTGCTTCAGCTAAAAAACAAGAAGCTAGCTTAAGCAAAAGAATGCCACTCTCTTCCCTGTTGCAGAGCTGAGAGCTGGGGACAGAACAAGCGAGTTACCTGTGTTTTTGAACACAGGCTGCTGAAAGAATTCCACCGGCTTCCCCCCCTCTCTCCTGGACCTAGCTTTAAAGGCACAGAACTCATGCCTGGCATGGGGCAGATGATAGGGGATAAAGCATCATAAAGTCACTTCAAGACAGGTTGTTAGTGTTTCATACTACCAGTGCTAAAATCCACTGTAGTATCATCAAGTTAAATTTCATCACCAAAATCTGGAGTTCTGGCCTAGACGAAAAGTGTTATCTTTCAGCCCTTGGCCAGACCTCTTGGGCACCAGTGGATTTCACATGTTGGAAACCTGTTTCTGGGGTACTTCTTTCCCAGACTGAAGTATGGATAGGAGGACTCCATTCATGTCTCCTAGGGTTCCCCCTGTCAAAAGCAGCAGTCAACATCAGCGGTCTCCTTGGACCATCCCCCACCATGAGATGCTTTCCCAAAGGCCAGTCATCTCACTTGTTCAGCAGCAATTTTTCTCACCAGTGCTTTACTGGGATGAGAGCTGCTGGCTGGGGGAGCAGAGGAATGTGGGCTGCCTCCAGCCTCTCCAAACTGTTGGGTTGGGATAGCTGGATAGGGATGAGATTTAACTGACAGTAGGGTGGTGTACAGTGTCATTTTAAATATCCTTTGGTAGATAGCCTCGTCTGTAGTTGGCACGCCAGGAAAGCATGACTTTATGTGTCATATTTGCTAGTGCTGTGTAGGTGTCTCAGATAACACTAGTGTGTTTTAAGTGGTGCAGACATATGTGCTTAGGCAGCAGTATGTTGTGATAACTAAAATTTTATGAGCCTGGCAAGACCAGGGTAGATGGGAGATAAATATATAGTAGGGCTAGCTGTTGCTGAGAAGAGCATATGATTGCTGAGGATTCTTCAGAAATCTAGGTAGTAATAGCACCTCATAATATTAATGAAGTTTTTAATATGATTTGGTGTGGTGTATGGTGATATACTGTGTGGCTGTCCTCTGATTCAATAGCAGCCTGTGTATCTTGACAAAGCAAACCTGGCTCTGTTCAACTGGCATTTGCCAAGGATGGGAATGTTAAGTGGTACCCCTCATCTCCAAATTTTCAGTTTTTTCTTTTTCAGCTACCCTTGTCAGTGACAGTCTTTACTTGCTATGCTATGCTGTAGTATTGCTTTTTGCTTCACTTAGGACTTAAATGCAGTTTAGTAGTATGTGTATTTAACCAGTGGAGTATAAGTGTTTTGGACTTCATTTAGATATCTAGCGATATCTTTTAACAGTTAATATAGTTGTTTATTTTGATGGAAATAAAGCTTTTACCTAGACCTGTGTCTTGAGTTTCAACTAATTGAATTTGTAGTGAGCTGCTCATCTAAATGGACCCATTTCTGAAAGAGGAGTAGCATGCTGTGGAATGAGCTGGTCAGGAAATCCTCCCCACACTCTGCTGCTAGAGAATCTGATGTCTAGCAGGGGCGAACTGTCACATGCAACCCTCAGGCTGAGGACTGAGAACTTAATCTAAAAATTATTTTGTGATTTACAGCAGGAATTGTGCCTCTGACATACAATGAGAAAGAGAAAGGGAAGAAAGGAAACTGAACAGTAGACTGAAAAGTAGTAATGCTAAAATATTGCTTAAGTTTTAAATTTCCTATTTCCTGCATGTGTTGATGCTGGATAGTTGCCAACAGGACTGTAAGGGTTTTTACTGCCTCACTTCAATTTTTATTTATTTTTTCCCTCCATTTCACAGCACTCTAGGGTCTTCTATTAATTTTTTTTTTTTTTTTTGAGTTGAAATGAAGCCCAGGAAAGGCTGCTTTATTCTCTGCCCTTTATTTCCCTGGAGTAGAAGGAAATAGAATAGAAAAAAATATCCATTGGGGCTGGAGTAATCAAAATTGTTCTTTGGAAAAGCTTTACAGGTTTCAGTTTAAGCATGAGAGGAGGGACAAAATCTGCTTCAAGCGTCCATCTAATTAAATATATGCAGCACTTGAGACTTTGATTTTAAAACTTGCAGGGTTTGGGAGATGCAAGGCATTTAAAAGCATAATATTCCTTTTTAAATTTTTAGCACTAGTTTCTTTGCTCTAGTTAGTTGCAGACTAACTTTGCTCTAGTTAATTGCATCCAGATGCTTGGAATGCTTACTTTGTGAGCAAAGGATTCTCTAATTTTAGGGCTATGTGAACTTACTTGCTTCTACAAATACTTGGTTCTCATTTCTAAAAAATCTGAGATTGTGTTTCTAGATTAAAAAAGACATTTTGTGTTGTGGAACTCTGTGAAGATATGATGTGAGAAAGATTTTTTCAAATTTTAAAACTCTATTTTTCAGCAGAAAGTAAGGAAGGACAAAAGTACTTAAACTATATTTCCTCTATCATTTATTATTTTTATGAAACCAATAAAATCCTAACAAAATCCTGTTAAAAATGGAAGGATAGAAAATGCAAAATTAATACAAGAAAATACTCTTCAGACAATTGATAGACTGTTGTAATAATTCAGATTGATGCTTTCAAAACCTCAATAAATTCCCAGTTTTCTGTATAGATGATTGGATTCTATTTCACTGTTTGTCATAGAGGTTTGAGGGGAGGTTTATGGCTCAATTTCATAGTCAAACTCTAACAACAAAAAATTTGAAAAGAAATGTGATGCAGAGAACAGTGCACCACTCTTGTTCTTCCTTATAGCTACGCTATTGCCTCTGGCCACGGTTGAAAACAGGAAAGTGGATTAAGTGGATTAGAGCTTGTTTGTTTTTTAAGCTGCGAGTTCACTGTAAGATATAGACTCTCACTGTATTTAAGATTTGATTGTATTTTTTTACTCACTGTTTGTATACTTCCTAGTGAGGCATTTCCTTCTGTTAGATGTGACAAGGCTTCCTCTTTTTCATCTTTAGTATTTGGTGCTTCTAAATATATTTACCTATTTAGGTAAAATTTAGCTGCAATAGGAAAATTCTTTCAGACAGTCTTTTCTTTTCTTGGTTTATTTGGGTTTGGTGGGGTTTTTTTTGTTTTTGGTTTTTTTTTCAGAAACAAGTGATAAAATGTTGGCATCAAAGTCGTGCTCCTAGGAGAAATCAAGAATATATCAATTAGATAGGGTGTGAGTAGCAGACAATGACAGAGCTACTCAGTCATGAATGGTGATAAGATGCATGGGATGCTCTTTTTTTCTTGAAGTAACAGAAGAACCCAAATCACGGAACTAAAATTGAAAGGCAGCAGATTCAACAGTAATTGATAAAATACTTTTGACATGTTTTGTAACTAAGCAGTGAAACTCATTACTGCAAGATAGCATCAAGGCAAAGAGCTTAACTGCAGCTCTTTAATAGAAAATTCTTCTGCATAAAAATACGTCTAGGATTAGGTTATAATTTTCTTGTCATGGATTAGAATATACATAGGGGACATATGAGACTTGCACTCACTTAGTTTTTATTCCAGTCTTTCCATCCTAAGGGCTTGGAAGATACTTCTCATGTACAGAGATTCCTCTCTTGATGATGAGACTCCTCTGTGATTGCTTCCTGCTACTTCCTTTGTACCTGCACTGGGACTGTGTTTTGGTTGTTCTTAGGCATAGGGTACTGTGAGCAGGCAAACCAGATCAAGAGAGGGGTCCACTATTGAAGGCTTTTGGAGTTTTTTTCACCTTTCTTCTCTTAACTGCTTAAAGCCAGTTCTGTCTGAAATTTTCTGTCTGAAAGCCTTTCAGGTTTTGAGAAGGGTCACCTATGTTTCAAGCATCGTTGTGATTCCTTTTCCTGGTCTTAAAATCAAGAGTCATACATGGTTAGAAGGGGAAAAGGGATTTACCTTGTTATATATTTTAAGGATCCTTAGGTGCACACGTCCAGGTCACATGCATCAAAATGCACCTCGCAAAATGCCCTCCCCCAAAAGATCTGGTATTACATTATAGGTCTTACTAATTAGCATATCTATCAAAGATTCCCCAATGAGAGGCTCAAGTGACACCCCCTCTCCAAGGAGCCTTTTCCTCGATGGTTCTATCTTGGTTTACAGAATGTGTTCTGGAGAGGACCTTGGTGTCTGGGGCACGCTGATCCCTAGCTACGAAGCTTCTAAAATGTTTAGTCTCTCAGCTTGACAAACAAGTCCAAGAATGTAGTCAAAAAGCACTAAGAATACAGAAGTTGTAAAAAAGGTATAACAGGGGGTATAAAAGAAAAGGCAAAAAATCTTCATGGCATCAATGAATTACATGTTTTGCAGTTTGGGGACTGTTTTGCTCTGAAAGCAATGCATGGGGAATAAAGGCATTGCTGCCTTCTTACACGATGTGTCTTTTCCACTTTGAGTCACTAGACAAGACACTTTGTATGGGCAAACTGCAAGTGAGGCCTCATAAGCATTTGCAAAGCTGTCCATTAACAAAAGAATGCTGCTTGCAAACCTTTCTGACAGCACCAACTTGTTAAGCAAAGTCATCTTATTTTAGAAAGCTTTCTGCTCTTGGAGCTTCTGTTGCTTTGCAGTCCACAATAGCACCAAACCCCTTTTTCAGCTGTGTGTTTTTCTCCAACCACCCATGGATAACATACTGAGAGGAGAGGAGGCTCTGGTTTTCAAAGGTCTTACTACACTGCATCCCGGTCTTTTAAGAGTAAATAGCATGTTTTTGTGGAGCCATTTATCATTGTTAAGAAAGTCTTTTTGATTTAGGCAAAGGACTGTAAACCTAGATCTTTTTGCAAGACTAGCAAAGCTATAAAATTCAGGCACATTTAGGTTTTATTCCTCAAATGTTATTGACATTTGGTTGCTAGTGAAATTGATGAGAGTTTGTAAATTTGTTTGAATATCTGGCCTACTGAGGTTTAATTTGTGTAGGACCTGAAAATTTTGTAGTTTCAGCTCAAGCTTGGAATGTATTAAGTATATACTGCAACTATAGAATTGATTCAAAATGGTTTCAAATTTTGATGTTTAGCCCTGAGCTTTCTAGATTTCAGTTTTCTCATCTAGTAAGGTAGGACTTTTAATTTGGAGTTTTTACCTCAGTGGAAAAGATTATCCCCAGAAACAAGCAGTTAAGGTATAAGTTCCTTTCCATGGGGATCAGTTAACTCTGGTGTTTATATGCCTAAACTACAATGTGCAGAGAATGGAGTTTTACCTTTTGCCTCCTTTACTTCTCTCTGTGTCCTATCAATCTGCTGAGATTTATGGTTAAGAATGCATGGAACCATTTTAAAGAACGTAACAAGAAAGCAAACCAACTCCATAGCTTGCCTGAATATAAATTTGGTTGATTTACATTGTTTCTCCAACTCTGCTGTGTGTAGCTTTGGTAGGTGATGAGCTCCATCTAGTGACACAGGGCTCGTGTGTGCTTCTGGTGTGAGCAGCAAGCCCGATGCGTGGCGTGTCTGCCTGGCTGGGCATCAGCTGTTTGCCACTACCTGTGGTTTTAAAACACACATAATGGGCAGTGCCATGGCACCTCACAGGAGAAGAATGTAGAAAAAAGTGAGGTGGTTCTCTGAAGGCATTAATTATATAACTTTTTTTTCGGTAGATATTATGTGTGCTTAAAAAATTGTTTTCTTTAAGAGGTAAAAATAATCTATATTGAGGCGTATTGAGTCATTCAGCTTCATATGTTTGTGTATACTAT
Source organism: Corvus brachyrhynchos (assembly GCF_000691975.1). NCBI lineage: Eukaryota > Metazoa > Chordata > Aves > Passeriformes > Corvidae > Corvus > Corvus brachyrhynchos. The sequence goes on from NW_008239553.1 coordinate 25,301,579, forward strand.
CAGTACAAACATTAATACTGATGATTCCTGATTGAAATTTCGGAGTCACTTGGAGCTTTTCCCTATAGTTAGCTGTATCATTATATTACTGTTGTAATGATCTTCAACAGAAACTGGTCTTTCATAGTAGTGATTCAGGGGTTTTACTATTGCAAGGCTATAAGCAGCACAGTGTGTAAATATCAGAGAGGTCTAGTGCTTTCATGGACATGCTCTCTTGGACAGCTCTACTGTGAGTTCTTGACTGTACTTTATTCATAGTTAATAGAGCATATCTTTCAGCTCATTAACTGAAACCTGTACTTGCAGAGCAGAAATGTGAGGTCTGTGCTGACTGCTGCTCCTACAGAGGGGAAACTTATCATGTGAGAGTAATGTGGGCCAACTTTAGTGTGCCTCTTAGTAGGAATACAGAACTCCAGGCTGGTTTTCAAAGATGTTTTTGCATGTTGGTTATGTTAGAAGCTAGGCTAACAAGAATCCTGCTCCTTTCCCAGGTAGGAAGCTGGGGTGCCGCAATGCGGAGACTTCAGATCTTGGCCTGGCAGATGGAAGAAAACTCTGCTGTAGCAGGATGCTTTTCTGTACCTCATACCCTTGAAGATCATCTGGGGAAGCACACAGACTGCATAGAAAATGCCTTGCAGATTAGTAGAAGAGGCTGTGGGGCTATACTGGCAAGGTGGTCTCCTTGTAGCAGTTGCTATGAAAGTAGTAGGGGTAGCAAAGCCCAGTAGCTGCTGAGTGGCAAAGACCCTCCCAGGCCTTGTGGATATGTATTGCCTGAGGTTCCCAAGCTAGATTTAGACTAGGTGAATTCAGGTCAGCTTGGATATTGCTGGCATACCAATATGGATAAACATGGTGATGGGTACTTCTACGGCACCAGGAACTTAGTGTAGGCTCCGGAATAGTCGTAAGATGCAAGGCAGGCCCTGTGCAGGGTTTTGGTCTATGGTGAACAGCCTTTTGCTGAGTATTACCAGTACCTGTGGCAATGGTTGTGACCCTGATGTGATGATCAGAGCACAAAGTGCAGTCTCAACATAACCTCAAGAGTGAGAGGGGAAAACTTTTGATAAGGAAAACTAAACTTTCTATTCTAAGAAATGTTTTTTGATGTACAGCCCATCATGCAATGTAACAGCCATTTCCTAGGCTTTCTACATGGAACTGACATCAGAGATTGGACAGTAGAGGAGGATGCAGTTAAATAATTCTTTAGAATGTATCAATCAAACACAACTTTTTCTCTTTCTGTTTCACTTTAATTACGATTGTGTGTAGAAGGGAGTTTATTTATATCCCATACGCCATCCTCTATAAGAGAAGAATCCAGCTATCCTGTTCAAGTTGACAATTTTTGTATTGTTCTTTAATGCATTTTCTTCAATATTCTTTGGAGGAAAAAACAGAGGTCTGCTCTTGCAGAAGGGCAGCAGAAAGTCCTCTTGTGTTCTTTGTTTTACTGACTCACTTTAACAAGAAACATGTACAAACACCCATCCAAATCTGTACAATTCTTTTTTGTCTGTTAGAAGAGGAAGAAAGCTTCCCTAAACTTTCTTAATGTCTTGTCACATCTCTTGCATAAACCAAATATTTTAACTGTTTTCCCTCACACATACTCATATTTGACTGTGGAGTATATTTTATGTTATCACTTTTTTGCTAAGTGTTAGGTCTCAAATTTCTTCATTTCATCATCTTGTCTTATTGCCTCTTTTTTCTGCTTTTGAATTTGTCAGGTTCCTCTATTTATAGGTACTAGCAACCATCAGTAATACACTGTGCTACTTTTCTCTTTTGGTATGATTCTGACTGAGCCAGTAGCTTGTGAAAGGGAATATTTCTTGTGTAATTCTGCTGAAGTCATTGACTATTAACATGCTCATTGATGGCATATGGGGCAGTGTCTTGCAGCTTCTTGGGGAAGTGTGGAGAGCTTCTCTTATGCAGCATATTTGCTTGAGAACAAAAGGAGGGGTTACATGTCCTTGAGCAGTAACAGGGCTGTGACCTCACCAGGGTTGCGGAGGCATGGTGGGATGGCTTATGTGATGAAGGGCTATAATCAACAGAGACAGCATTTTTAAGAAGGACAGGCTGGGAAGGCAAGGAGAGGACAGTTGCCCTTGATGTGAGAGCAGCTGTATGGATGGGGCGCTGCTTTGAGACCAGTCAGGGCTCAGTCAAGAGTTTGTGGGTGAAGACTAGTGGGCAGACTGACATGGGTGGTGTTGGAGTGGGTGTCTGTGGTCGAAAACAGAGCTTAAACTGCCTTCAAAACACTGGAAGAAGAACTTCATTCACAGGCCCTGGTTCTCTGGGAACATTAACCACAGTATTTTTTGGAAGGACAACCCAGTATGGCTCAAAGATATTGCTTCAGTGTGTTCATGATAATTTCTGGATACAGATGATCAGGGAGACAACAAGGAAGGGTTCTCTGCTGGACTTGATACTTGCAAACAAGGCAGAAGTGATCATGGTTGTGAAAGGTGAAGGCAGACTTGGCTGCACTGGCCATGAACTGATGCAGTTCAGGAGCCTAAGTAGAGGGAGTAGAATAAAATGTAGGACACAACCCTGAACTTGAGGAAAGCACACTTCACCTACTTCAGTGATTTGCCTAGAAGACTCCCACGGGATACAGCCCTGAAAAGAAGAGAGGTGTAGGAGAGTTGGTGGAGATTCTAAGGTGATGTCCTCCAAGCTTAAGCAAGGTCTGTCCCAACAAGTAGGAAATGGAGCAACAATGATCAGGAGGCTTGCACAGATTAGCAGACAACTCCTAAGTGATCTCAGACAGGATTTGGCATAGTAGCAGGGGGAAAGAAGAGCACAAGACATTCAGGAATTAGGAGGGAGTAAAGAAGCAAGGCTTTTCTCAGCAGTGCCCAGAAATTTAAAAAATAGAAAATTTCCATGGGAACACCAGATGAGAAACAATATTTTTTCTCACCGAAAGGGTGTTTAAACATGGAAACAGTTTGCCCAGAGAACTTGTGGAGTCTCCACATTTAGAGATATCAAAAACCTGACTGGACATCCTCCTGAGCAACCTGCTGTAGGTCACCTTGATTGAAGCACAGCTATTGGACTAGATAAGCTCAAGAGGTCTCTCCTGACTGAAATGTTTCTGTGAAAAGGCATTCCGCAAAAATGGGTACTAATGAATAAACCAGTGCTCCTTCCCAGTGCTGTCACTCCCTGTCTGTACATCTGAAGGGTTATGGTTGGTAGGGGACAAACTTGTGCTGGAACTGCTGCAGACCTTTTATGGTGCTGCTTCACTGGAACTGTTATTTAATCTTGCTTTTAGTATTCCCTTTTTTATCCTTTCATAACTTTTTAAATTAGTACTTTCTCTTCGAAATTGCATTTAGTTTTAAGATGCTGTTTCTTTTGATCTTATCTAAATTTACTCTTGTGTAGTTTTAAGGCTATTAGCTTTTTTGTTATGTTAATGTACTTAATCAGTCTCTAATTAAGGTTTGTTTATTTCAGAGTTCCTTGCTAAGCCACTTTTGGAATTTGGAAAAGAAAAGCTGTGAAATATATCTTTTAGAAATTAAAGGTGTACCAGCTTTCCAGGGCCATCTTCTTCCTCCCACGGTGCACCTACTGACAAATGAAATGAGGCTGATCCTTGAGAAAGGGACAGAAACACTTTTGCTTATGTGGAGATATTTCATGATTGCAGCTGTCTAAGATCAGAACTTTGGTGCATATAGATTATGGTGACAAAACCAAAAGAAATGCTGAGAGCAATAAGCCAGTAATACATCTAAATTCTTAAAAAATACACTAAATTGGCTGTACATTGTGTATTTGCTGCTTTTTATAGGTGTGGTAAAAATGGTTGAGCAGTGGGAGAGGAAGGAAATGGGAGTTTAGATATGAAATGTGGAGCTAATGATTTCATTATCTATGCATTTTTGTTTTGTAGACATTTTTTAACACAGTTTAGTTTTCCTCATACCTGAAAGAACAGTCTGACAGGCATTTTAGTCATGCAAACTGATCTCAATTTAATATTGATATGGCTTGGACTGTTCTGTCTATTTTTTTCAAATGTTCCAGTGCCTCACTAACTTAATTTTGCTTTCTAGATGTATGAATAGATAAGTGCTTTGAGAGTAAAAGCAGAGGCAACAAGTCCTGTCATGTCCTGGAATAATGGCAAACTGGAATTATTGACAAAAAGCAGAGATTGTCCACATTGTACAGAATCCGAATAGTCTGAAGAAAACCATGTACGCAGGTTATGAAAAGCAGACAAAGGACTGGATGGCAAGTACTGTCCTAGCCTCCTGCAAGTTTTATTTTTATACAAGGATGAATAGACATCTTATAACAATAAATATTTGCTTTGGAAGGCTGAAGAGGGAAAAACTGATTGCCTGTATATATAGGTTTCATGACCATTTAAAGAAGACTTCAATTATGAAGCATAATGGGAACAGGTTCAAACTGACTGTTGAATGCAATAATTGAGGTACTTGTTAGAGAAATGGGCTAATAAAGGGGTGAGGCTGCTTTTTTTTTTCTCTTTTATTGTTCACCACTTTTCAGTAATATATGCCTTTTTTGTGATGTCTGTATAGGTAAATGGAAAGAAAATGTTTAGGCTGGACTAAACAAAGGAAAGTGAGTGTAATTTTTGGATAAGCAAACTTGAACCCTGAAAAGGAGGCCTATGCAGACTTTTCAATTGCTGAGCTAGGTAATGACACATTTTTATGGTAGATGCATTAAGTGATATTTGTATGTAGGAAAGACATTTTGTTGTCTGTATGAAAATATGAGCAGCTTGCAGGTTTGTAGAGGAAAAGCAAAAATTTGCTTTGTGTTTGTGCTGGTGCACACTGCTGTGATGAATTTTTACTTGTGCTGGATAGCTTGGGTTAGCATTTTTTTTACTTCTCTCTCTCCTCACCTATCAAAATTTTACTGTTTTTCATTATTTTGAGTGTTTTTGGTTTATTTGTTTGTTTTTTAATTTTTTTCAGGGTTTTACTTAATTTGACTAATTGTGTAAAGATGGTGACTTGTTCATAGTAATGAAACTGCCACTGGTGTTAAGGACCTCATCCAATGGGATACTAAAATTTTGATGAATATAATTTTGTTGTTCATAAGCAGTGGTGTTGCTCCCATTGTTGGTGATACTCCAACACTTGATCGAATTTCCCCATTCTCTGTAGACTGCTTAGGTAATTGCAAGGAGTAACTCTGTTTGAGTAATTTGGGGATTTAGAAAGCTGTCATGAATACTTAGACCAGAGCTTTTATAAAATACTCCTGAAGAAAATTGAAGAGTGAGAGCAGAAGGTAAAAAAATACTGATTAAGAGCTACTGTCTGACATAATGAAATGCATCTTCATAGCTTTAGAGCGAAGGAGAGAGCAGTTGCACAGATGGTCAATTAGGAAACAATTTCCACTTGTAACTACTGAAATCAGTTGATATTGATGGTAATAAAGCTTGAGTCTCACAATAGTGCTTGTTTTTTGTGTGCCTGCCATATTGTTATATTAGACTGGTGATATTTTGATTGTCTGTATTCTTCTAAAGTGCACTGTATTTGGCTGGTTGTTGAGAAGCAGATTGTGCAACTCCTCAGTGTAATTTCAGTGCTGAAGCTGGGGAGGGAAAAGGCAAGATGAAGTCTCTGCTAGATTTCTGCAGTACTTTTCATAACTGACAAGTGAGCATGTACATAATTCATTCTAGTGAAAATGTTGCACCCAGGTTAAGTGTGTGTGAAATGCACATGTGGGAATAACACTCATGTTCCTCCATGCATGTGAGCCTTATATATGGCTCCTTGCCCAGAGGGTGTGCATTATGTTTATTTTTCTAGAAGTTCTCTGTTGGCAAGCTAAACAATAAAACAGCTGTTACACCAAATGCTGGTGTCTTCTAGGTCCTTTTCTCATGTTCCTGAGGCATCAGCAGCTTCTACAAGATACTAGAAATCCTTCTGGAAACTTAAGGAGATAGTGTAAAATGATGTAGAGCTCTCAGAAGTTTCTAAAAACTGATATTACTTACAAAGTGATCTTTAAAATAATTGTGTATGAATCTCTCAGCAGGGACGTATTCTGTCTGAATAGCAAAAATGCTAGTGTAAACAATCTGATCAATCTGTGGTGAGATAATATATTTTGGAAACTACTGTGAATGTTTAAACAGCTTCAAAACTTACTTCAAGAGCTTATCATGACTAATCTACTGAAGTTTTATTTTATCAGTACTTGCAGCAGGTACTAGCCCACAAAAAGTCACTACACAGATATAAGGTTCCACCCCCAGAACAATGAAAAATTACAGTCACTTGTCTTCAAAGTGTTTGTGAAACCACTGTGAATGCATCCTACTCAAATGATGAGAAACAATTTCCTGGTCTTCTGATATTTTCATAAGCTGATGGCAATGCTGCTACTCTATACTTTTGGCATTACCAAGATGTCTGTTGAAATTGCTGTTAAGAATGCAAAAAGGAGATTTACATGTGTGTATATATGTGTGTACAAATACACACTGCTTACTGCACTTTTATGTAGAATACGCTGTCTGAAGGGAGAAGCTTCCAACAGAGTTGAGATCCTGGGTGTGGTGTTAAGTTATGCGCAGAGAGTCTAAAGTGTTGCCTGTGGGCTGTTCAGGCAAAGTGCTTTTTGTGATTTGCACATCTGAAGTGCTATCTGTAGGTCTGTTGAGAATGTCACTGAGGAAATAAGCTGTAAATGACAAAAAAGTTGAAGTCTCCAGTGTGACTGTTGTGATATGACCCATCTGAGTGGTCACTTTATTTACTAAAAGATCTTTGCACATTATCCTCATCTAATTGTCTTCAATTGTGTGATGACAATATCGTGTAAAGGGTAGATTTTTGTTTTGGTCATCCATAGGCCATTATTCCCAAGTAAGCATAGCATTCTTTCACCTGATATGGAGTTACGTGATGTTTAATGATAGTGGTGGTAATGTTATGCAAAATAGACAATATCCCTGGTTTGAAGATTGCTGTGTACTTGCATACAGACAAATATAGAACTCAGCTTTGGTCACAAAGTAGACATTAGTGTCTGTATTTTATCATAGTTAAGGATCATCCATCAATACTTCTTATATTCTTATTTTGAGGGACAGAATGTATTTACATTTAAATAATGTCACTGTGTAGTGCTAGAGAAGCAGTAGGATAAAATATTTCCCTGCAATGCACAGAAGCTAGTCTGGGACAGTTCCCTTTTCTGTCAGTTGTAAGCTCATTGCAAATACTTTTAAATATCCTTGTGTTGGACTGTTGTTGGTAATAACCACTGATACAATCCCTGTGTTTGTTCATTGGTTTTTTTTTTTTTTTCCTTTTTTTTTTTTCCTTTCCAGTGGTTCCCTCTGCAAGCAGAGCTTGTAAGCTGTGTTGGTTTTGTGTGTGATGTGATGCCTGGCTTCTCCTGTCCACAGACCCTGCTGCAGGAAACCAATCGGTGAAACCTGTAATCCCAACTCAGAAACTAGCGTAGGCAAGGTGGGAAAAAGCATAGGGTAGTGAAGTGGGACATAGGAGTTCAACTGAGTTCCATTTTGTAGAGATGATAACTCAGAGGGGAGATGGTCAAATGTAGCTGAAAATTGTATTTATAAAGTAGGAAGAAAGATACTGGGATGACTCAAGAAGTCTAGTATTTAGTGATAACACAAGTTATCATTCTTATCAAAGAAGAATGATGTGAGCTTTCAAAAGTGTGTTAGCTTGTTCCCTATCAAGAAGTAGGAAGATTTTCCTTATTAAAGTACAGATTTAAACTGGAAACTTGTGTGAAAGCAAATTTTCATTAAGAAAGAGGTTGTTAAACCTTTCACTTATGAATGGGTAGTGGCCAATTTGGCATTTTTGTAACAGTTCAGTTAGACTGTCAAGATATTAGGACACTTCATCTGCTTTACACTCTGAGTAAGGAAAATTGTTAGCTGTCAATGGAAAGAAATTGCTTTTCGTTTTTTCTGTCATTATATGTTACATTGGCAGACAGGAGTTAAGTGGAGAAGTGATTCCGTGTTGATCATTTTTAAAGCAGAGCCATGGAGTAGTAAATATTTGTGATAATTTGCTACAGCTCTTCTCCCTCTAACTGCACAGCTTTCTAAACAAAAGGTGGAACCAATGACAAAAATTCTGATTGGTTTTGTTTGAAAGTCATTCATGCTAATTTATTGATAGGAATTGCACCTTGATATTTTCTGCTATAGCTCAGTGTGATCAAATCAAAATTTAAACATATTCTAAACAAAATATTCAACCTCAGGCACATCACTTGTGTGAACTGACATTTGAAAACTTCCCCTTAGGAAAAAGCGTGTTTCCAGTATTTCCACCCAGCATATCAAACATCAGTGTGAGCTGTCAAAGTAGAAATAGCACTGCAGCAGGGTAACTTTGAAAAGAAGAATCATGTAATGTTATTGTTTCACAGTATCAGATGTCATAGTGGACGCCTTGGATAATCCTAGATTGTCTGGGACATTAAGTGACACTCAGTAGTTGAGCTGAAGGTGGGCAGTCAGACTAGGCTGGACCCCCAATATCCATGTATGTGAGCAGACTGCAATACAAGTTTCTCAACCCTGAGGTGCCCACTAATGTCTTACTGAAGAAACCTGTTTGATAAAGGAAGCCAACGTCTTGTCTTGGTTTAGATTTCCAAATGCTGTGACAAAAAAGAAAAGGAAAAAAGTTTATTCTACAATGTGATGTTTTGATGTGGATTTGTGGTGATAGGACTTATCTAATTGTGCCTTAGAGAGATGGTGAAAGGAGTTAGCATCTCTGGTCCACCTTGTGTAGCTGTGAAAGGATCATATAGGCTGTGGGCTCTGCTTTTCTTTCATTATTTACACACGAGCCCAAAGACAATAACTGTTAAACATGCAGTCAATAAGCAATTAAAAAAACCCAAAAAACAAACAACTTTGCTACTGCTTCTCTCTTGCCATTTAAATGAAGTCAATTAATAATCTTACCTCCTTTCAGGCGTGGTATACAAGTTGGTGTTAACTCCTTTGGGGTCCCTAAGCAGCTCAATAGTAATTTTGATAATATTACAATCTATCATTGCTACTATTAGTAGTATTGTTGCAACTCTGTGAATAGCAAAAAGTTAATTAAAGAGACAATAATGCTGATTAACTTGGTATATTCCATATACTGTATTTGTGAATAGTCTCTCCAGTGTCACAGCTTCAGTGGTGAACTGGGGAGTTGCCTTAGAACCAAGCAAGTTTACTGGCAAGCAAAGGAGATTTTATTGGTTATTTATGCAGGGAAGCACCATTGACAAGTAGCCCATGTTTCTTCAAAGATTTATTTGTATTCTGCCATTCTTCCTTTCCCAAACTAAAACAGTCTTGACATGTCTCTGCTGTTTTCTTTCTCCTCGAAGAGTTTATGTACACTGAATAAATATTGGAATAGACTGTTCAAAGAATGACCATCCAAGCGTTGGTGGGATTGTGTGTAAAGGCACACATAAATTCCTTTAATCTCTCTATTAAATTGTCAATGTATCATTACCAAACAAACATTAAAATTGATAGAATAAAGACTTTATTCCTTTGGGAAGGAAGTATGTAATACTTAAAGGGCTTCACTTCCCTTATATTTTATCCCAAAATAGCTTCGGCTTTTAACTTTCAAAGCACTGACTTTTTTTTTTTTTTTTTTTTTGCAAGAATTGAATCATGCAACAAAGACACTTGGGTTTACATTTAATAGCTTATACAAAAAAAATTGGTAAGGATTTGAAACTTGTCATTTCTCTGACATGGCATGCTAAGAGTATTGATACAATCATGTAAGGGCCTTCCGATGATTTATGAGGGTAACCTGCATAAGGCATTTCTGGCTTTGCTGCTACAAGAAATTTAAAAAAAGAAAAAAGCCACAAAGAACACCAAAGGAAAAAACACAGCTCAACTACAGGGTTAACTTCCATCCTCCACCTTATATGCTATATAATATAGTTATGTAGTAACTTCCTCTATTTTAGAAAAGGAAAACTATAAGTGGCCCTGGTTATCCTCCTTCCCAGGGGCTTTTCTCCTGGGACTCTCATTCCTTCATGTGTAGGAAAGGGGTGGTACTTCATCACAGTTTGTTTCTGTTTGTAATTGCTTTCCGATTCTTGCATTCATTCTCTCATGAAGTTGACAGATACGTTTCTGTTGTTATTTTCTCAAAACTCTTACAACTTACAGTCATGACTTGAGGCTGTTAATTTCTTATACTTAAGAGTAATTGTTACATTTTATTCACTGACTGTGTTTCAAAGACATTTAGAAAGAGCTCTTCAGTGTCCCATAATGCCTCACTTAATTATCTTTTCATCAGGTTTTCACCTTACAGGCAATCCTTAGATTTGATCAAGCCAGCCCCAAACTAGCAGTTATGAACTGTCTCCTTCTGTCAGTCTTTGCTTGTTTCTAAGGGTATGAGGGTTTTTCAGAACCTCTCAATTTCCTCTCATTGTATTCAGAAGGCCCAAAAATGATTCCCATCCATTGTGTGGAATAAGTGCTGTAGAAACAGAGACTAACCTGTCAAATGCCCAATTTCCTACCAGTGGTGGTGGTGAAGGTGTTGGGGAGGGTTTTCTTGTGTTGTGTTTTTTCGTTTGTTTGTTTGTTTTTTGTTATACCACTCATTTAGCTCAAACCAGCCCTTTTTCCTCCAAAAAAGGTACAGTTGGTACCAGGCAGTGTTACTAGGTACCGTGGAGAGCACTCTTATATCTGCTTATGAAGCTTGGGATGCATTCAATACCCCTGTGGACTGGATACTTTCTCAGCATGCAGTTCAATGTGTTACTTTTTACCAGAGAAGTCTCATGAGAATTCCAGGGATAGGGAGGCTGACAGGTAAATGAGATTTGCAGGATGAAGTGCTGAAGAGCTCTCAAAGAGTGAATGTGAGAGTTGCATGGAGAGTTGTGTAAAGCCCAGAGATTTGTTTTGCTCAGGCTCTTCAATCCTATTGACTTTTGAGGCATTGCATGTAATGAAGCACCTGCTGTGAAGGACTCCTGTGTCCAAAGACGCAAACATGAAGCAACTTCCTTTGCTCAACAATTTTTTTCCTTTTTTATCATTATTGTCTCTCTTTGAGATGTCTCTTTCTGCTAGTAATTTCCTTTGGGAAGTGAGACAGTTGCCTTCAAGTCCTGAAAGGGATGCTGTCATGTGAGTGTCAAAAGCCTTCACTTTTAGCTTCCATTATAGTGTGACTGTCCTTTTGGACTTGGAGCTCCTTGGGAAAATGTTCTATGGCAGTGTGGTGAGGCGATAATTCCTTTTCCTACTTTTGTTGAGCATTTTAGCATCTGTAGTGAGCAATACTGTAGTCCATTCTGGACACAGTTCTGTGCCAGGTAGATGATAAGCTGCAAGACCTAGAAGAGCTGATGTTGAACAGGTGTTGGGAAAGATCGATATTAAAGAGAAGAGCAGATGAGCTTTGCACAAAATCTTAAATAGTCCCTACTTAGCATCTCAAAATGAAAAATACAAAGGGACTAGTCACTTCAGTCAGTTTCATGGCATTCCCATGGTGTTTGCCTGACTTGAAAGCTTTGGGTGCTGAAGAGTCGTTGGAATTAAAATCAGCTTACTTGTTAAATTTCAAGCACCATTCTATTGTGACTCCTCTTCAATAATATGGTAGCAGTCCAACACTTAATTTCAGTGTTGATATTGTTGGTTTTATGTTAGTTTTGTAGTGGTCCCACAGCACGAGTTCTTATTTATTTTTGTCTCTTAAAGTGCAATCCAATTTATGTTGTTATTATTCTACCTCTATGTATAATAACTCAGTACTCTAAAGGAAGCCTCTCAATGTTTTCTCAGTGAAGTAAATTAAGCAAGCATACTGTCTGTTCTTCATGAGTTATCTGTGCCATGGTGAGTCCACTCACATTCTGAAGTTTCATTCAATAAGGTTTCCATGTGACAAATATAAAAATAGCAATAGTGGGTTATTTAATAGTGGGAAAAATTCATTGCTATTTTCCCCTAATTATTTTTATTACATAGATCTTTGTTGCCCAAGAAATCAGCACATCTACATTTCTGTTAGTGAAGCCATAGAATCTGCAATGAAATCACTAACAGGACAGATGAGTTCTGGGCAAGGTATTTCCTGCATGGTTCTCTGGGGCATTGTACTACAGTGACTGTAGTTGCTGTGTCATTTCATCATCTTTATGAGAGAGATAATGAGCCAAATTAATCCTGAATGCAACTTCACTGAAATTACTTGGAGCCTGATTCCAACTCCAATATGGTGTTTTTGCTTAACCTGCCGTGAAGAGGCCTACTGTGTTTCAGGAGGGTTCAGTAAAATGACTTAAAATGACTCAGTTCTGCAGACTGAGTGCCGAAGATGGATTCATGACTGGGTAGCTTGTGGAAAAAGAACAGGAGTTCTTGGTAATTTAAGTTTATTTTTCATCTAGCACTTTTGTGAAAGGGGTAAAAAGAAGTTACCACCCCAGCAAAAACTGCAGTTGCTTTACTTCTGTTGTTTTTCTCAAATGTGTGCCTAAGAAAACAAGTAAGTCTATGTATAATTTTCATATAAATATCCAAGTACTTAAATCCTTGTATGTATTGTTAAATGTAGAAATTAACACAAGATTATAATGTTAGTCTTCTCAGTACAACCCTCTCTTTCATTCCTCATTCCAATAAAATATACATGCTTGTGGTAATGCAGATTTGTGATTACTTAGTCGTTCTTTGGCTGCTCTGGTACATGTGAGAAGGTTACAGTGACTTGGCTGTACTTATATGTGTTATGTGAGTGGGAGGGCAGTATTTCCATCTGAGAGACGATTGAACATTGAGCTGTGCTTTGTGGAGCTGCCTAGAAATGCCCAGGATGCTGCTCGCCATACTCTCCTTCATTGTTTGCCACTCTGAAACATTTTCTTTAGAAGAAAAAGCTGGAGGTTACTTGCAAATGCTATTTTCAGCATGAAGGCCTGCAGTTTGTTGTTCTTCCTCAGCTTTGTGCTTTAAAAAAGCAATTTTCTACCTCTTTGTGGTTTTTTTCTCTTTTTTTCTTTTTTTCTCCCTCTTCAAACCATGTTTGGACCATGTATCTAGCAAACCATTATTTTTAGCATTCTTTCAGCTGCTTTATCCCCTAGAGTCTTTTCAAATTATGTAGTCTTTTTTCCTGTCACCTATTCTGTACCTCTTTTGTACCTCAAAGCCTATCTTTATTGTTTCTTACAGTGATTGTTCTTGCTGTGGGCATGTTCTCCTTTGTTCTAGTTTAATATGTCATTCTACACCACTTTCTATTTCATTGTATCATCTCATCTTTTATCTGCCCATCTGCTAACTTATTGTGCCTCTCTTGATTTCCAGATTCTCATCTGTCTTCTAGATTATCTGTACTTTAAAAAAAATCATTTTAGTGCACAGGTCTTGGGTTACTGGGAGTCGTGTGCTAGCCAGGCCAAGTAGTTCTTCCAAGTGCATGGTGCTGTACCCAGGTTAGGGCAAACTGCAGTATCAACACAGTTTGAGGATGAACAGATCGAGATCAGCCCTGCTGAGGCCTTGGAGTTGCTGGTGAGTGAGAGGCTGGACACGACCCAGCAATGTGTGCTCAAAGCCCAGAAAGCAAAACTGGGCTGCATCCAAAGCAGCATGGCCAGCAGGGCCACTCTATTCTGCTCTGTTGAGACCTCAGTTTTATTAGAGTGCTATGTCCAGCTCTGAGAGCCCCAGCACAGGAAGGACATGCAGTTGTTGGGAGCAAGTCCAGAGGAGGGCCGTGAAGACGGTTAGAGGGCTGGAACACCTCTCTAGAAAGAAAAGGCTGAGAGAATTGTGTCTGTTCACTCTAGAGAAGAGAAGGCTTAGGGGTGACCTAATTGTGGCCTTCCAGTGCCTGAAGGAGCCTGGGGGTGGGGAGGGACTTTTTACAATGGTACATACTGATAGGGCAAGGAGAATGGCTTTAAACTGAAAGAGAATAGATTTAGATTGGATATTAGGAAGAAATTATTTACTGTGATGGTGGTGAGACACTGGAATAGGTTGCCCAGGAAAGCTGTGGATGCCTCATCCCTAGAAGTATTCAAGGCCAGGTTGCATGGAGCTCTGAGCAACCTGGTCTTGTGGAAGGTGTTTCTGCCCATGGCAGAGAGGTTGGAACTGGATGATTTTTAAGGCCCCTTCCAAACCAAACCATTCTATGATTCTGGGAGACAAGATAAGAGAATTTTGAATAATTCAGCTTGAAAGGGATGTCCTGAGCCATTCATCTGGGGTGTTATGTGAAGTAGGTTTGATTAGGTCAGTCTGCAGGGCCTTAACCAATAAAGTTTTGAATATCACTAAAATGCTCACCAACTTGTGATTTCCACCCTTATTTCATCAAAAACCTATTCAACACTTTAAAGACAGATAAAAAAGTTCTTTCTCTTGACAACATTACTGTCAGATGCTATGGTGTGAGATCAAGTGCTACACGGAGGCAGCTTTGTGAGAAGTGGCAGAGCCTTGCAAGCAGAATCCTCCACAGCATTCGGATGATTACCTGTGGAACTGGAGATAAGGAGCTGAGAGAACATGCCTTGCAGCTCCAGTAAAATTAATGCAGTTTTGCTTTCTCATAAGGAACTCATCACATTTATACAACAGTTATGTAAGTACCTTGCTATTACTATTAGAGAAAAATCGAATCAAAATAGAACATAATAGCAATGTAAGAGATTAAATTTAGAGGACTGGATGTAAACATCATATAAAAATAATGAAAGGATGCTGGGAGCTGTCTAGGAGCATATCTTGTAAAAGGGTTGACAGTCACAGTTCTAGAACCAACTGGAGATTTTGTGCTTTGGCTATTCTGTGAGAAAGTCTTTGGTAATGGCACACAGTACTGCCCTTGTGTTTGTTGGGATTAAACATACCAGAGGCAAGCTTTGCTTTTTTTAAAGTTATGCAACATTGTTAGGACACACATACCAAGAGCATGAAAAGGTGTTAAATAAAAGTGAATACATCAGAAGAGAAAGGCCTGAAACAAACAAAAAAAACCCCAAACCCAAAAACCAGAACAAACAAATAATTAAAGGGTCTTTGGTTATTTTTCTCAGTGAAGGTGTTTTGGCTATTTTTAGATTTGCAAATCAGAAGCTACTGACATGGTTCTTCAAACCATAAATGAGCGAAAAATACTACATTTTCTGCTATTTGTGCTATGTTTATTATAAATGTTGAAAGTGAATTGTAAATTTTGTCGAAGAAGACAGTTTCAGTCACTTCTTCTTTGCAAGTCATCTTCTCTGTGTAGTCACTCATAGAATGACTACTTGACTTGTCCAAATTGCAAGCATTTTTCTTTATCAGTGATTTTATGAAATCCCTAATACACTGGTAAGTGTATTTCGTTAACACGAACTATGGACAATAATGCCTGATAATGTGCCTCAATCTTACCAGACTTCTATTCCTAGCTAAATCACTGCTTCCTGACAAGACTGGTACTCCTGGATGACAAAGATACTATAGATGGGATTAATTCAGTTCCAGCAATACCTAAGCCAAGGACAAACTGGCTCTTCCAGCTCTACATGGCCTCCCCGGAGTTGCATGTGTGCACTAAGCTTATGTTTGCATCATTGCGAGTAGTTGCTTCCCCAGTCAGGGTTTCTTACCATGG
>NW_008239553.1:25317364-25343959 GCF_000691975.1 Corvus brachyrhynchos
ATACTTAGGAAAGTGACGCAGAGTCAATGAGATAAATAATTTTAGAACCAGATTTTGCCTTTTTTTCCAGAACCAGATTTTCCCCAGCGACTGTCAGGGATTAGAGGAGAAGTTGAGAAAGAGGCAATTCAGATCAGTGAACTCCGAAGAATGTGCTGGAACCTCCCAACAGGTTTATGAGTTATTTCTTTGCCATGATAGTTTTAATGTTGCCTAACCATACCTTGAGGTTACCAGCCATTATCTGTGGAGAAAAATAACACTGATGGCACTTGAGAAATAAGTGCTTAGACTGATAAACAGCCATTTACTTTTGATTAACACCCATTACAGAGAGGCATAATATTTTGCAAGATGTCTCTAAATATTGCTGTAATGTAGGAAAAAAGCTGTTAATCTGTTATATCCAGAAAAATATGAGTGTGAGGACTTCAGCCTCTTCTACCTCTCAGTTTGGTAATGCTTCTGTAAGAAAAAGAGAAATGCCTCTGATTTAGTCTGTGGCTATTTAAGTATAAAGTTCTTTGAGGTCATTTCTTCTTATATCTGTTATATATCTGTTGTGACAGGATAGCGTAAGGTGTCAGCTGGAAATAACTCTGCGTGTTTGTTCAGTTTTGCAAGTTTGAATACATTTTGAATGTTCCCAAGGGCTCACAAAGTCTATTTGTAAAGTTGAGGTTTTTCCCCCGATCCTTTAGAAATACATCTTTTCCCTCTTATTATACGATGCATTTAATTCTTTTGACAGGATAGGTGAGTGGAGAAAGTAGATTGAAAATTCTAAAATAATTTGAAATTACAAGGTAATCGACAGATTCTGATAATTGTTAACATGGAGTATACTGGTGGTGATTAATGTCTTAGCATTGGTATACCTAGCAGTTTAAGCTGTTCAAGTGCCTAACATCCAGCTGATTCATATTCTATAGAGGATTGGCTCAGTGTCATTCCACATGAAAGTATCAGTGAGAGGAAAGATTCTTATCCATGTATTTTCAAGGTATGCCTTTGTCCTAGTTACTGTCTGCATTTCTTTGCAAGAAATTCTTGACCTGTTTTTCCATCGTAAGACTATCTATGGTTACGTTTCAGAGATATCTAAGTTGTTCTAAATGCAAATATTGTTTCCAAATATTTCTAATATTTTAAAGGTTCATGATGGAATTAAAGCCTCTCTGAGCCTTGCCAATCTGTAGTCATTTGCTGAGGTGCTTTACTGCTTCAGTCTGGTCTCTGTCATTTCTGAATGAGAGAGATTGCAAGGCAGGACTTTTCTGACCATTGTGGTTCTGTTGCACACCCACTGTGTTGCCCATATGGACAGAAGGTATACTAACACTAGAGAAGAAGGAGGTGGTAGAAGAGAAATTTTTGGGATCAGCACATTGGGAAAATAAACTTTTTTTTGCTTTGTATCTCCCCACCACGCCTTCCCACACACATGCTCATGCTTCCTTTGCTTCAGAGTGGTGGCTAGCAGAAACCTTTGTATTCATGAAAGCCAGACTGCCAGCCTCATGATATAATTTCACCACAAAGGCCAATGACAAAAGGTGGTGCTAGACCTATTCAGAGAATTAGTTTAGCTGTAGATCTTGCCCTCCTGAAACTGGATGTTAACTGAATATATGATGCATGCATTGCAGGGGCTCTGGCCTAAAGCCAAAGAAGTGTTTGTGTAATATTAATGGAAATTTTGCAGCCAGCCAGAAAAAATTATCTTTCCTTGAATGGATGTAAATTCTAGGCATAACAAAATTAATGCCTCCTATGCTAGCGGTGGTTATTTGCATAAATCATGTTATGTTAATAAAGGGGTTCACACTGTCAGGAAGGAAATTGAAAACTGCCACAAACAAAACCTTGGTAAGGAGATTCAGGCATTTTTCTGCACAGTCTTGCAGTCTGACTTTAAAACTTGTTCCCAGTGTTTGTTCAGGGTGAGAGGGCTGCAGGAGAAACGTGTCTGCATGGGGTTTTTTGTTATTTTTTTTTTTTTTCAAAGGAAAGCTGTCAAATCAGGTGCACTGGAGATACAGCCCATTTCCCCCTGTATGTGAGCATATGAAGTGGAGGTGTCCAGGCTTCCTCCTGCTGAGAGGCCCTGGGGATTGCTCTGTTCATATCTAATAACTGTGACTGAAGAGGGCTTGAACTGAATCACTGCTGTGATGAGAGGCACCCAGAGAGAATGTGGTTGACTTAGAATGGTTGCCTGTTCAAGGCAGACTTGATTTCCTCCATGTTACTCTGGTACAGTGTCGGTGATTGGGCTGTAGGAACCATCTCTGCCACAAACACAGATGAGGAGTGCAGGAAGCATTTTTGACAAATCTCTCTCTATGAAGATAAAAATAATCAAAATCAATTTCATAAGGGCAAACTCCCCCAACTGATAATTGTATGCAGAATCTACCTTTTTCCTTGGGGATTGTTCTGTAAGGGACTATACTGTAATCATCTGTACCATCTTAAGAGTGCAAAGAATAACTTTGATGGAAAAAGCATCTGCCATTAGTGTGTCCAGAACGTTGCTGCTCATGATACAGCAGAGCTGTTGGTCAGCTGGAGTTCACAGACCTGAGTTTATCAGATACAGATTTGTGGTCAGTAGTTTTCATGTCTGATGCTAAGAATAGTTCTATGTATGTTGGTCAGTACTTTAGATTAATAAATATTGGTAAATAGGGACATTAGTCTACAGGCTTTGCTTGAGGTAGTTAATTTTATATGCAGTTTTTCTGAATAGAGATTTTTCTCACAAATGTTTTGTTTTTTCCAGAAGTAGTATTGCTGAAAGCAGCTGCCAAGTACAACTAGATTGTGTTTTCATTTGAATAGTTTATTAGCTGAAACGTGCAGATTTATGTTGACTGCCTCTATTTGTCAGTTAGTTTGAACTTGGCAAGTATTTATGAAAAAAGGAATGGGAAAAATAAAAATATGATCACATTTAAGATAAAAATATTTTGACTTTTCATTTTTAACAATGTCTCAATATTAACTTATTCTAAAATTATTTCTTTTCCCAGTCAGTGAAACCAGAAATGTCTGGTTGCCAGTGAAATAAAATGTTTTCATAGAACAACTTAGGTTGGAAAGTGGTGTCTGGAGGTCTGTGGTCCAACTCCCTGCATAAAACAAAGCCAGCTTTTAAAAATATTTCTGTCACTTTGAGACCTCCTTCTGTGTGACTGCAGCCTTTCAAAGGTGATTGAAAGTGTTCTTTCATGAACAGCAGCTGGCTCCCTCAGTACATTTGGATGCAGCTTTTCTGGTCCCATGAATTTATAAATGTCAGAAACTTTGGAGGCCTGACCTTGCTGTTGAATACCACAGCAAAGAAGGTGCAGTGTGAGTACTTCAGCCCTATTTGGCTTTGCATTAAAAAAAACCTCCATGCAGAACATTTTTTGGGTTGTTTTCGGGGAGCAATTTTTGGTCCAGAAACCTAGGACATTTTCAGATTGGCAGGAAGTGATTTTCTCTTCCTTCTGCTGATGTTGCCAATTTGTTCACTGAACTGAAAATATCTCCTGTTCTTTTTATTTCCTGGATGTCAAACATAATCTGTGCTGTGGCAGCACCCTGTGGTCCAGTTCTTGTTCTGAAAGCATGTGTTTGCATATAGTATAGATATTCACCTTAATGTCATAATCCAACATACATGGTATTTCTGTTCTAGCAGCAGGCATTCTTCAGTAGATAATCAGATGTGGCTTATGAAAGAGAAGTCACAGAAAAGGTGCATTTTCACATTGCATTTGTTTAAGTGCTGAAGGGATATTTCTTTGTGTTGGTGAGAGAGCAGATGTTCTTTGCATCATTTTTGACTATGTGGCTATTGCTTGTATTTGACTATAAATATAAAAGAGTAAATTTGCTGATCCAGATGGTTGTCCTAGATTGGTGTTGTGATAGAAATAGTCTTTTTATTGTTCTTTGTCTGTATTTGACACCTCATTAAAAGTCAGCATTGGTATAAAACTAGAAGCTGTTTTGCTTTGTGATGTTAGTGATATTGAATGAGAAATTAGAAGTCCCTTAATTCCAACTCATCTCAGTAGTACTTGACACATTTTTTTACTCTGTACCTGCTTGAAATTGCGACAGTGACATTAAGGGATATTAAATGTGACCCAGTTGCCTGCAGGCTTGTACAAATGGCTTGGTTTATGGGTAAAATTTCAACTACCAATTTGCTATTAAGCATGCTTTGCATTAAACAAATACTTAGCAACTTTTAAAACTGGACTTGGGAGTGAGTGAGAGATGACACATCTATAAATACATCCCTTCCTATAAAATTGCTCTATTGTTTATTGAGACTTTGAATTTATATACCAGTTCATCTGATTTTCCAGACTGATGTGCTTTACAGCTTCCTTTCAGCACCTCTGAAAATCAAGCTGCCATTGAATTCATGCACGTGCATTTGTTAAAACTGAACTGCTGTCAGTTGGATATACCGTTAATTAGTCTTTACAGCAAAAAAGGGTCAGAACTAGTTCCCTTCTCTTCCTTAAAAAAAAGAGTAAATAAAAGAGGAAGCAAGAGAGAAACCCTGAGGCTTCTTCCTAGCAAAATGGGGTTCAGCCCAGAGGCAGGGTCATTTAACCATTGAGTGATAAACCCAGGCTGGTGATCAGGAATAATTGCTTGTCACTCAAACAATTCAAGTTTCAAATGAGCCATCCGGCTCCTTCCCAGACTTCAGGCTGGAAATGCTACACTTGATAAAAAGCTCACAAACCAGTAAGAGGGAGTAGTTTACAACCAGTAATCTAAAGCATCCTTTAGCAGTACAGATTAAACAAATTAAAAAAGCAGAACAAATAAACAAACCAAAAGAAAAAAAACAACAACCCCAAACTTGACCTGTGGTCCTATCGAGTGTTACCCAGCGCGTTATTTTAGAAGACCTTGGTGAGATCAGGCTAATATGACACTTGCAGATGCAAGTATTTATTTCTATGAAAACCTGACTTCTGAAGAACCAGTACTTTAAAGATTTAGAAACAGGAGTCTTCTGAGGTCTAATCCTCATTTTCCAGGCTTGGCTATTGCTTTGAATAATCCATCAAACCTTTACTTCACCACATCATTAATGTTCTTGGAGGTGTGATGAGCTAAGTGATGGCATTTGTTTTTCCTGACTGATTCTGCAGTGATTCTTAATAAATCATCCTGAAATGCCTTATCCTTTTGCATTTTAAAACAAAGCAAAAACTCAACACCTCCCCCCAGCCAAAACCGTGCTTGAGAGGAGTGCTTATTCCCCTTGAAGTTGTGGGAACTATAGAGAGCTTAAAACTCTTGTCCTTTATAGCTGTGCCAGTCATTTGTATCATGGCCTGTATTAGCTGTCTGGTGCTGTCCTAAAAATCAAGTTTCCTCAACTGATTGACCCACAGGACTTGATGGTCTCTTCTACTTACTGTGGTGTTTATCTTGCACTGATTGTAGAATCTGAAGATCCACATTTTAAAGAGAATTTATAAGTCTTCTGCTGCTGTGATAGTATTAAAATGGTATGTTTGCTGATTGTATGGACTCTGTAAATGCTAGTAGTTTGCAGCATTTGTTCAGCATAGAATCTGAATGCTTTCTAAACATGCATGGATTCATTCTCACAGTGCTCCCGTGAATGATAGAAATTAGAGAAATACTGGTTTGATGAGCATTGCAGCACACCAGCTGTTCACCAGCTAGAGATAGACATGGTGGGGAACAATATATAGGGAGAGAGGTGTGTATAATCTACCCATGTCTGTAACAATCGCTACTCCCTTTTTTAACAGACAGCTGGAGAGCAAAAAAGAGATTGTGTTGAGGTTTTGTGGGTTTGATTTCTTTGAAAAGGCAACACACAAATAACCTCTTCTCAGAGGAAAAGGATGTCTTTTCAAACTTGCAATGGAAAACAAAGTATGCTCATCACTAAGCTTTCCATGGGAAATGGAAAGAGTTAGATGTTATAGAGAGATGTTTGTGATCAGCTTATGCCAGTAATCAAATTCTACGTTTTTACAACTTAGGCAGAGGTCAGCATACATACTATTACTTGATAGTCAAACAATCTTATTGCTTAAATTGTCTTTGAAAGAGCTTGAACTCATATGGAATCCCAATACAACTAGATTGTTTTATTTCTTTGAAAACTTTCCTACTATTTTAAATGTGGTGCGCAACAACTAATAAACCTTGATTGTAACCAAGATGGCTGATGAAGATGCACAGGCATCAGTTGATCTCAGGGGTTATAAAGTCACCACTTTCCTTCCTTGTGTTCAGCTCATGATTTGTACACTGATGTTGCTGTCAGAGTTCCGGCCTTTTTAAAGTGATCATAAACTTTTCTCTGTATTGGGCACCAGAAGGAGATCCCCAAATGCTGGTGGTACCTTTCCAGAAGTAAGTCTACTTCCTGTGGGAAGATGTCTGCTTTGTTTCTCTTTTCTCTTTCTCCTGGTATGTTGCTGTTTTAGGATGACTCCTTACAATTAATTACCTGGTGTACTCCTATCTAATTTTAACAATATTAGAATTACGTGTAGATGTTACATGAAGCATAGAGGATTTTTATGAAGGTATGCATATGAAATGATGTGACTCAAGAGGTATGGCACCCTCTTGAGAAGAGGGATGGCATCAGTTTGGATCTTAGACACTGTTTGTTATTGGGAGCATTGAGGACAGAGAGATATGGATATGTTTAAAGCTCTGTGCTTAACTTTACCATTCTCTCTTCTCCCGGGGCATTTTTTTCCTTTACATGCTCCTTAGCTGACATGAAAGCTGTGACTTTTAAAATCTGAATTTCAAAGGAGTTCTCAATATTTGCCTCAGATGTCATCTTTATCTGTAAATCCTCACTATCCTTCAGTCTGCATGTCTGGTCCCTCAGCTTTCCAGAAGCCTGTGATCCTTCCTTGATAGCTCCTTAAGCTTAAGGAGCCTTTTGCCTGTAGGTCGACCACTTGTCTCTCATCTGGGTTTCTCAGTTTAGGTAGAAAGAAACCATTCCATGCTATCAGAAGACTGGAGGTTGGTGGTGTCTGTAAAGCAGCTGAGGAGGATTTTCATCAGTGGATACAATCTTTTTGCTATGACTGGGGTCATTTTCTGCTAGCAGGGTCCCAGTTCTTTTGGGAGTATGCATTATGACTACCACTGACAGGTTTTTGGAAATAGAAGGGTTAAGTGTCATTAAAAAAATTATTTGCAGATAGACTTCTAACCAGCATCTTGACTGCTGGATATGTCTTAATCTTTGAAGTCAGTTGTCAGTGTAGATCTAGTTTCCAATAAGGTTTTATCCATTTTTGAAATGTTTGCTAAAGGAAAACATTTATTCAAGAGAGTCCAAGCTTTTCCTGGCAACACAACTTTGTCCACATTCTGCCTCCTAAAACTTTATTTTGAGGTTGCATTAGCATTGCAGTGTCCTGGATAAATAAGGAATTCTGCAAATACTGAGATGAAAATGAAAAGCTTAGAGGATGGCGACCAAAAAGAAGTATTTAACTTGCAGCTCAAGAAGACAAAGGATAAGAGGGTATTTGGAGAAAATCTTGTGTCTCTACTCCTTGTACAGATAGATTCAGTAGAACTTCCCCATGAAGTGTTTTTATTAGGTTGTATTTGTTTTCTGCTTTGTAACCTGGAGATGTGGTTTATCTTAAATAAGTAAAATATATACCAGTGCTCTAGTTATTAAATATCAGGAAAATTTTCAGTCACAACAGTGTAATCTGTGTTGCTATATGGTCACTATCTTGTGCTAACCATTCCTATTTAAGAAGTGGGAGAATAGTCAATGACTCTTCAAAAGGTAACAGCAGCTGAGGTCTCTATTCTGTTCCCCATGAAAGACACTCTTTGAGGTGGGTAAGCTTTTAAATGCCTTTAGCATTAAACACTCCAGTCTGCACTACTGATCCCTTAGCTTTCCAGAAGCATTTGATCCTTCCTCAATAGCTTCTTAAGTGAGACAAAGAGACTCTTCTGTGTTAGGTCCAAGTACCACTTACCATCCTTCTCTCAGTAGTTTATCG
This sequence comes from Corvus brachyrhynchos, assembly GCF_000691975.1. NCBI lineage: Eukaryota > Metazoa > Chordata > Aves > Passeriformes > Corvidae > Corvus > Corvus brachyrhynchos. The sequence goes on from NW_008239553.1 coordinate 25,325,425, forward strand.
CTTCAGGCAGAGAGGACCAACGTGTGTTACCAGTTATGCACACACAGCTTGCCTGTAATATCTGAAAACAAAAGATCTCCACTTGCAAATTTTGGCTGCTGTTTGTACTTGTTAATAGTATGATTAATAGTATGATTTCTGTGCATTTGATGTTCCCCCTACCAATACACCCAGGGTTCCCGGTAGACTTACACATACTGGTTAATATGCAAGTTAAAAACTCCAAAGATCATAAAAAAGAGTGGCACCCTTCAGAATGGAGGTAGAAAAAGATAGCTAACCTAAAGAGCATATGCAGTGTTTTGTACCCCCTGCAGAAGACTGGAATCCTGCTGGCTTTGTAATCAGTTAGACATAATTCTGTGATGCTGTTATGCTCTTAGAGGGACGCTGAAGCTAATTCATGTCACACTCCTAGCAACAATGAAGGTAACTCTGTGTGCATTTGTAACACCTCCGGCACCCAGGTACCACAGGGAAAGGTTCTTTAATTGAGAGAGAAGTTTAGGTCCTTTGAACATTTGATGATGTTGTTCTTTGCCCTTGATATCTGGACAAAGAAGTGTTGGTACCAGGACTGTCTCCTGTTGTAATGCTATGCTGTTGGTGAGGACTGTGCAGTGTGTCCTAAAGTGCATTTAAAAAAAAACTTTAAGGCAACATTTGGGACTGGATCTTCAAGGAGCTTTTTTTTTTTTCTCTGACTCAGCTCCCTATTCAACTGCCAAATGTGCCTTTGGGAAGAGGAGACCCTTTCTTTGGTATTATTTTCTGTGTTCTGAAAGAGGGGGACAAAGATGCTATCCTATTGTTAGAAAGTGGTCTCGGATCCTTTTCTGAAAGACATGTGCAATTACTGTACGGCACTGTATGGCCACGTACTGTATGATTTATCCATCTCTCTGATCTCCTTGCTTTTCAGATTTAGATGAGAAGTTGCTACTATAATACTTAAAAAAGGCACAAAAAACCGCCTCTACAATAAGAATCATATCATTCCAAAATTCAAATAATCCTTTCAAACGAAGTAATAGAGGCAATTAGAACACTCACTAAATGGGATACGAGCTTTTCCAGCTTGTTCCTTCCTGTTCCTTAGTAACATAGCAAAAGAAAGGAGTTTTGAGAGGGGGAGTGGGGGAGAGGGTTCGGTTCTTGGTTTAAAGACTCATACATGTGGTTCATAATTTTTTCCCCTCTAAGTGGTTTGAATCTCATCCAGGCAGTCAGCAGTCAAATTATTTCATTGCTGCTCTATATGTGTCTGTGTGATACATATGGCTCACTCCAGTTGTCTCAGCCTCTTTGCCAGCATCTTTTTCTCACTATCATCATGATTAACCCACTTGTTTTGCAGTGTTTATGGAGAGACTTGAAACTAGTGTGGTCTTATGGTTGGTAGCACAGTCCATCTATGCTTCAAGTAAGGTACATCAATGGGAGTAGTGAGAAGCTGTTTGGTTTTGGTATCTGTATTATTGTATCTACACAGGAATAGAAAGAAGAGTTAAATCTCTAGCTTTGTTACTCCTGCATCTTGCTTTGATTGGCAGTGCATTACTGGAAAAGCTAATAAAATGTATAGCTTCCTTAAAATAGAATCTCTTTTCCTCTCTATTACTGTTGTGGTTTACTAAAGTCTATGCATAATTGTTGCTATAACGGTTACATTAAAATTCTTTCTTACACTAAAACTTTGTGAAGTTCTGCATATCTGTAATTTCTGCATATACTCATTTCTTATCTGGCAAATCACACCCGTTAAATAAGTATACCTGAAATCAGTGGTAGTTGCTATTACGGAGGCAAATCTGGGTTGAAGTTTTAGAGTTATTTTATTAATTGCTGGGGTGTAGTCATCTTCAAAGCAAAATATATGAGCAGGTGAAACTCTGGAAAGCAACACGGAGTACTGTAAGCCCTTTGAACTCACATAAGACTGTCTAAGCGGCAGCTTCAGTGAATGCGGTTTCCCTCTAGTGGTGCTCCCTGCGGTAGACGCTGCTCCTGTGATTGCCTGGCTGCTTAACTTGCACTAAGAGTTGACTTGAGCTTTGCTCTCTGAAAATCTAGTGTGTACAAATATTTCCTTAGGCAAATTGTAGATGAGTCACAATATTGCAGCTTCTGAGTTCTTTATACCTACGCTGAAGCTTTTGTTGCCCTGATCTGTTAGGAACAGCAGTTTAAGGCGTTTGGCAAATGTGAAGTGGTTCATATGACAGCTTTATCTGAGAACAAACATAGTCAGTGTGACTGAAATCACTTTGAAGTTAATTCAATTAAACTCTTGTAAATCTTAATTTTAAAAGCATGAATACTTGAGGGTTTTTTACGTAGTTCTGTGTCCTTTTTTGACCTCCTCACTGGTTGTGAATATAAAATAAAATTCCTTTCCTTAAAAGTGAAAAAACTCACCCAATAAAAATGGGAAACCACCTATTACCATTAAAAATTAATAAAATCTTGAATAGATAATAAGAAATGCTTCACTTTATTTTTAAACAGTGGATTTTTTTCATTTAGCTTGAAGTTGAAATATTTTGGATGTTTTCTAAGAATAAAATTATTTTTGGATGAACTGAAATATCCTTTCATTAAAATTGTAATTTACTATTTTAACCCTTTTGAGGGATCAAGTTTCTGTTAACATGAATGTTTTCCTGTTAAAAATGATTCTGCTCTAGATACACAGTAGTGTCTAAAGGCATTAAAATTCAGCAACAGTGAAATTGGGTAAACAAGGAGCATAACCCACTGCCCTTGATGGAAAAACCTCAAGATGAATGCAATATGTGCCATGTGTGGCCTGTATGATATATGCAATCAAAGCATCTCCTTGTTCTTAATCACAAGTTTTATTCATGTCACTTGAAAGACATGCAACTAAATTTTCACACCAAGTTTTGTTTCAGAGTCTTATGAAAAAGCTGCAATCATGTTGAATGCTGCCTGAATCTGTGTTGAACATTACAGCTATTGACCAGGGTGTCTGCAGTGAAAATAACAGCCATTCAATATGCTGATACATGTATTTATAGCAAAAGCAAGGAAGTATGTTGTGTTTAGTTGGGTTTGGTTTTGGTTGTTTTTTTTTTTTTTTTTAAAGGGCTTTTAGAAAATATTAAAATATATTGTATCCAAAATAGTTAAACCTAGATTAACTTTTTTTTTTTTGCCATGTTTGTATGGAGATGGGGGTAGGTTTGAGAGAATGAGTAGGGTGGTCTTGCTAATTTTCAGTTAGTTGCTGAGCTAATTCCATGCACTCTGTTAGTCCGGGTGTTTCAGGGAATTCTTACTTGCACCTGTGAGGCTAATTGACTCTGTGGGTGTTTAAAGGACTCTGTGTATGCACTTTTTACTGCTGAATGGATGTAAATAATTAAACTTTGGTTCTGGGTAGGCTGATGTAAATCATCTCAACTTTATTGACTTTATGCAATAAAGCCACTGTGTAAAGCTGTAAACATAAAAAATTTTTAGCATGTCTTACAGAAAAGTTGTTTTTTTTAAGTGCATGCTATGTTTTGTTTAGCTTGTGGGGTAGTACATGGACATTATCCCGTTCCTTGAGGAAATGGAAAGACTGGTGCAGGTAAGGTCCCCAGTGAAGGTATTGAGTATCTGTAGGGGAGTGCGACTGCTTGTTCCTTGTTGGCAACCAACATTTTCTTGAAAAGAGGAATTCTAAAGCCTGTATATGAGCAAAACAAGCGTGTGTGTATGAGAATATAGGTTGATTTGACTGGGATAGCTACATAAATGTCTTCAACGTACAGAGTCAGGGGTTGCCACTTGTTTCTTAGCAATTAACAATGCTCCTGGTGTTGAACAGCAGATCCTGGTCAAGGAAAAGACCGCCCTAAAACGCTTTGTCCATACTAGTGCTGCTTGAAAAAACCAACAAAATTTACACTACTGATTTATATTTAACTAAGACTGAAAGTTACTGAAGATTTTCAGAGCAGCTGCCAGCTCTGCTTTTGAGTCGTTCTTGTGTTTTGATATTCTACCTTGTAGTAAGTGGGAACTTAACCACGTATCAGGAAGCCATAAAGGTGTGTGAAAAATTGGCAGCATCTTTGTCCTTACACCTATTTCTTCCTTTTTTGTGGTCTTGTGATTCATCCTCATGTTGTTTCACAAATCTCTGTGCACACATTTTACACGGCAAACCACAGCTCCTCTGGTCATTATATAAAGGTGTAAGTTAAAACATCCAATGCCCCTCCTCCATCACAAATGAAAAAAAGGGGGCAGGGGGGAGCAAAGAAACTTCCCCTTCCCAGACCCTCCTTGCCTTGGGATGCTAATGGCACTCCAGCAGGGTGTTGCCCTGTATGAAAGAGACACAAAAATGCATCTTCCACTGAAAAAATCTGAGATGGTAGCTAAGCATTTTAATTAAAAAGTAAAAGCAGAGAAAACCTTATCATTACTTCTTCTCAAAGCATTAGTATCACTGTAGAATTATCATTGTAATTGTGCTGAGCGAAGCCCCTTGTCCATTCTCATCCATACGGCAACATCCCTCCTGTTCAGCTCTTGTGGCATCTGTAGAATTCAATGTTCAACCTCTTCTATAATGTTGGGTAAGATATGCAATGATGAAGATAGCCTGGTTTCATGCAGGTCATTTTAGTCTTATAAATGGATAAGATGATGACAGCCTGCATCAAAGTAAAAGCACACTTTTTGATCCACCTGTGAGAAACTGCAGAGGGGATTAACCCTCTTTCTCCTTTACCTCACAGGAGGAAATTTCTGTGTGCTGTTAGCCACTGAGGGTGGATAACAAGTGTGTTTTCAGAGGTATTGTCAGAACTGCATCCCTCTGACCAGTTGTTCTAAACAAGTGAGTTCTTGGGGGGCACGTGGAAAGCAACTTGGCGTTTTTTAGAAGGCTTGATCTGCTTTTTGATTCTTTATACTTTGGCATGTGTATTCTTGGCAATTTTATATAGTTTATTTGAGCCAAGCTATTAATTAACAGCAGTGCACCTTTGACGTAGAGATAATATTTGGGACACTGGGCAGATTGGATGGAGTTATTCCATGTTGAAAGCATATACTAATTGTTTTTTATGAACAATATGCATACAAGTTTGAGTAGATTTTGGAGGATTCATGGGAGAATGAGGGGGATTCACTGTGGTTGAATCAAGTAATATTTGCTCAAGAAGCCTGAACTGCATCTGAACTCCTGCCCAGAATTTGGGGATGGCTAAGAGACAGATAGTTTTGCTTCTGATTAAGTAGTATTTGCCACTGCAAAGCATAAAATGAATATTCACTAGCCTGCCTCATTTGAGGTGGAAAGTGAAAGGTAGTGATCAATTCTATACGATACACAGTTTCTCAGAGAACATTGGGAAAGGGAGTGGAACGACCAAGACAGTCAGAGATGCCAGGAGTGATGCTCTGTCAGCTTAACTATTAAGTTATTGCTTCAATTAAAACTTTCTTATTCTGTTTACTGTTATGTTGTCCTTTACTCTTTCCATGCATAAAAATAAATTGCAGAAATAAACTAATGCCCAATGACCCAAAGTATTATAAATAGAAAGTGTTTCCAGGTGTGCCATTCATTGCCACAAGAGCTCCTTGTCTGCCTTTTATCATAAAAGAATGTTGTACAAAGGGAAGATAAAAATCTCTAGCTTTTTTTCTTTCTTTGCCCATTTAATCTTCTGCTTTGCTTCCTCCTATGTCTGTTATCCTTGTTGAAAGATGATGTAGGTGCAGATAGCTTGAAAGTAGGAGAAAATGTAAACCTGCAAAGCATAAGACCACAGAAATGCCTTACCAGGCAGGAGATTTTTAGGGACAGCATTATGGTGCTGGTAAGTGGTCCATTTCCTTTCTATTTTCCCCAGCATCAGCAACTGTTGGATTAGGAATCTTCAAGTCCTTGTTTAAAATTTGATCACATATAAATATCTGTACAGTAACAGCACATGTAGTAATCATGCTCAATGAAATAAGTTTTGGTATCCAGATGTGAAGTCCCTGAATACACTGTTCTTGGAACTACTCAGAATTCAATGGGAGCTTGCACAAGGAGCAGCAATTCATTTGCACACTCTCAATTGAAAAATGGGGACACAATTTTGCTGCTTTTCAGGTCAACTCACTGCTGCATAAATGTCTTGAAAGCATTTGAATATAAACCCGTTTGAATAATGTAAAATAATGTTTGTTTAATTCTTTCTTTTAAGATCAGATATGTCTGGTTTGAAAAATTTATCTGAACGCTAATGTATTGAGTTTTTGTATGTAGTGTAATTTGGGTAACCCTACTAAAAGAAGCCAATGCCCATTTTTACAAAAGGAGGGTGGTAAGTGAACAAAAGTATTACAACTTTTTTTTGTTTCTACTGATGAAATATAAAATTGTCTGATCAAGACATGGACATAAACAACAAAATAATTCATATCTGTGGTGCTTAATTTTCAAATTTTTATCCCAAGCTATTAACCAGTTACTTCTAAGTAGACAACCTTACTCATTTGGAAAAAGTGGGAATGCTGCAACTTTCTATTCATTTATTTGTGAATTGGTTAAGCTACATTTTCTGAGAATATATTCCTGTAACTTCTGTTGGTGTCAGAGTTTCATTTTGAAAGTGTTACAGTGGGCATCAAGACAATCCAAACCACAGACTGTTTTAGCTGATCCCTGTTTTATCAGGCTAGGGTTGAACTAGAAGGTCAGCAACTGAGTGAGTTACTCAACCATGCTGAATACAGAGCTATTGCACAGAAAGCATTGCCTTGTCAGCTGAGCAGACTCCAGCACACCTGACTCTATCTGTTGGCTGAGCCCTACAGAGCTCTAATGGATATGTGGAAAAGATTGGGTTTTTAAAAAGCATTTTCTGCTCATCCCCCCTTTCCCCTGCTTTCAGATGGCATTATACAAACGCACACGACCAGGTGACCTCCTTCACCCTCCTACCCAGGAAGTGGCTGTGTAGAACTGTAGTAACTGATGTTGTATAATTTGATGTAGACAATAATTTCACTGGCCATCCAGAGATATAATTTTGTGAATTCTGATCTAGGATAAAATATACTTACTGATGTATGTCTAGCATAACTTTCTTGGATTCTTAGAGTTTTGTTTGTCCGGTGCCAAAGAACTTAAAACTTTCTGGCCATTAGCTAGCTGCCTTGTTCAGCTGGATTTACATGTGTGGTATGTGACTTTCGCATGTGGTTGAGGGACAGCAGAAGTTATGTGTTTCTCCTGCTGAGGAGATATTCTCTGTAACTTCAATATATGACTCCCCATCCTTTTAATCCAAGAATGACTCTTATCTTTCAGGTCACTAGAAAAATTTTTTTTCCTCTTAGTTTATGGTAAAATTGGCTGGCAGTGGTCTTTATTTGAAAAGTTATTATTCTCCTTTTTTATTAGCATGAACTGCATGATTTTTTAAAAAAGAATAACAGAATATTTATTTTGTTTTGGTCTCCTTCTGAAGAATTCCTCTACTACACATTGTATCCTAGTTGAATGAGACACCATCTTCTTTGCCCATGTTCCTCCTTTGCTGAGAAGTAATTATGGTAATGTTGCTCATTAGGTACTGTGCATCCCGTGGGCTATGGACTATCTGACCTTAGTTTTACCAGTGCAGTAGGATAGCTGTAGCAGTGCCTCATTGTCCCTATCCTGTCTCTTTTAACATGTTCAATATGTCTCGTTTTTTCTTCCTTGGGTTCCCCTTTTGCCAGTTTGGGCAGTGGGTCCAGACCCAATGTGCAACAAGCTTGGCTGTCCTTGTTCTACATTTTCTGGTATACCTGGATCAAAAGTCCCCACTTTAGTACTGTACTAAAATGAGGATAGATGCTTTCAATTTAGCACACACCATTATTCAATTTCACTTACTGTTTGACATGAGTGAGGTGTTCTGGTCCTGTAATCTGAACAATTAATTTTTTAAGTAATTGCCTGTCAACTGTGATGGGTGAGCAGCAAAACTGGACAAATATGGGTAGCACTAATGCTGTTTTCCCAGGAGCATTGTTTGCAAGGGCAACTGTGGTCTAACCTTTAGGAGAAGACATGGTTCCTCTTCCTCTTTTGACTATAATTCAAGGGGTGAAGTAAGCACCTCAAAGCTAGGCTGCTTTTCCAAAGAACCTTAAAGCAATCAGCCAGGTTGGTAAATGGTTTTCTTTTTGAGATTTTAATTTTTTTTAAATCATTTTTGAAGGTGGGCTTTGAAGTTCTGTGGGGTTTTTTTATTGTATTTTGAGAGGTTGGTGGTTTTTTTTGTTTTTGGTTTTCTTTGAGACTGAAACCAACCTGGTGTTTGATACTGGAGTGTTGAAAGACCAGTGTGATTAACTTTGAAAAGAGTCCCAGGTACCTTGGGGATGTTGTAAATCCAGATTCTTAGGAGAGCAAAATGCTACTGTAATGGCTCCACTTTAGAGATATTTCAGTCATCAACTTGTTTTCCTATTACTGTAAGGTGCTGTACAACGTGATGTTTGGAAACTAGTACCACAGCACAAGAGAGATTTCTACCCATTTTAAATGCATGAGATCTTAGGGCTCTGAGGAGGAAGGCACCTGACTGAATGAAAGGGTTTGTGATTCCCTGAGCTGGGAAGGTGTAGGTGTGAGGGTTGATTACAGGTTGTTAAATGCCTGTACACTCTACTGGTCTGTATAACACCAGGTTGATTTTCATGATTATTCCCATTGAGCAAGTACTAAAGTGATTGTGGGTCTGGCTTTAACTGCTGCACCTATCACCCTTCCCAGGCAAGGGACCTGAAACCCTTTATGCTGGGCAGAAACTCAATGACAACGAGTGGCACACTGTCCGGGTGGTTCGGCGAGGAAAGAGCCTCAAGCTGATTGTGGATGATGATGTTGCCGAGGGTAAGAGTGAGTTTTTTGATCTCTTTATTGTATCTCCATTTCTAGTCTTTACCTTCTCCCTGTTCTTGTGTGCATCTTTCCCCCCACCCCTTTCTGTTACCACCTGTGTATTATTTAGTGCTACTATGTTGATATGTTCAGGTCTGAGACACTGTTCTTAGCCAGCACCAGAAACTTCTGTGACAACTGTAACGACATGAGATACGGGTTTAGGGGACAGGTAAGCTTGCACGTATCTCAGATTGCAGAGGTGTTCAGCAAAACTTTCTCTTGATCCAGGCTCTTTTTGAAGTAGACTGAGTACACTCCATTCCTGAGTTAACATGATGGTTTCCAATGCTGTGGAATCAAAGCCAAGGCTCTCTAGACTGTTCCTCTGCACAAACTTTTCCTTGATGATAAACCTGCATGCAGTACATGTGTTACAGAGCGTGGATATATGTCTCTGCTGTTCCTTGATTATATTTTTGGGGTTTTTTTGTTTGTTTGTTTGTTTTGTTTTGTTTTGTGTGTTTTTTTTTTTCTTTTCCTTTTTGTAGTTTGGGTATTCTTGATTTTTTTTTTTTTCCATTTTCTGCATTTCCAGGCAGCTTTTTGCGTTCCTACTTTTTGCAGAGAAATGTAGTTAAAGGGAGGAAAGAAAAGATCAATCAGTCAGGAAAGCTGGTGTGTCCCAGGTTGAGATTTGCATTGAAATGATCAAAGTACTTTAGACTGATCCTTTTCTAATTGCAAAATTTTAGAGATTATACTTTTCTGGTCCATTTCTCCATGACTGCAAGAGCCAGAAACCTATCATTTTCTTTTGAAGGTCTAAAATTCTCATAGTCGTATATCACTTTAGGAACTGGGTTTTTGAGGAAAACATCAGCAGCCTGGAGGCTGATGATAGAATCAAAAAGAGCGGGAGCCCTGGATGCAAAACTGCTGGGGGTATGATTGTGAGTTGACACCCATGCTGGTTTGCCAAAAGCTGAAATCCTCTCTTCTGAGTAGCTTCTATTCAGAATGCAACTAGAGGGAATGGCTCCCATGCACAGTGCCAGAACACTATATCCTATCTCTGCAAAAAGATTTTTTCTTCTCTGTGAATTATTTTAAATACTGTGGTAATTTAGATTATTTGGAAAGCCAGGAGTCAGAAATCTGAAATAAGCCCAAAGAAGTCATCTTACAGGAAAATGGTTTGAAATAAGATTTTTCTCTGAAGTAAATATATGCTGTGCTATATAGACTGTGATTTTGCAAGAGAGATCAAGAAACATATGCAAGAAAAATCATTCTCTCTCCTTGTTGGAAGTCAGCCTTGGTGGTGGCTTGGTCAAAATTAGCTTAAAGGAAAAATGAATTTTACTTAACAGGGAACTTTTTGAGTTAGTGTCACATGCCGGCAAACAGTTCATCCCGATTAGTTCTAAATTTGAGAACAATTCTTCTGGATATGCTTTTTTAGGAAGCACCACGAGGTGGCACTCTCTGCATTACCGAATCGATCCCCTAAAGCCATCTGGTTTTGAAGTCTCTTTTTCACGAAACTGAGTTTATAAATAATAATGATTCAATCCTGTACTAAAATAGTATACGCATATGTACATGTATATGAATTACATAATTAAAGATGCATTACAGCTAAAAATATTAGTTAAAAGAATGCCATCATGGCAAAGTCAAAAGTCAGAAAAGCCGGAGTTAAGATTTTCTGTGCAATCTGCATCCCACTTCCTTGGGCAGATGATAACAGTCTTCAGTGATGTGGTCACATAGATTTTTCCACAGGATTCTTGCTGTCTTAGGCATAGATCAGAATTCTAAATTGGGCCCCCAGTAGAAATAAACGGCCTATTTGATTTCAGTCTTCTTGTTGCTTGTTTGGAACAATGCATGCCAGGTAAATTTTGCTCTAAATTTAGACCTTGATTTTTTTTTTTTTTAATTCTTATTTGTTTTGGTGGGTGTTGTGGGCTACTCATCAATATATTTATACAGAGCTAAGAAGCTTTAACTGGATTTATTACCATTTCTGTGTTATGTGAAGCAAGTGTGCATCTTTTTCCCATTTTGCAGGTTTGGAAACAAGGCACCAGATTAAAGTTGGATGTATTTGGTACCAATTTGGCATATTTTTTTAGTCATTTGCATCAGAATGATTCAGCATGTCTGTAAACTACATCCTGTAAATTAGTTCAACCCTGCTACTTAAAGAATTAGATGTAGACAATTAGGGACCACCTATGAAAAAAATCTGTAATGAAGTGTGTGACTTGGTTTCCTGTAGGACATCTAAGGCAGAGACAGAATCCAATTCTTCTGGACAGCATTTTACTGTTTAATCACAAAACCTTTGTCCCACGTTCCTCCTGACCTCAGAACAGACCTCAGAACATCAGTGGTAAATGAGACACAAATATTGCAGATATGTTCCTCCCTATGACATCTTGCTAGCACCCAAATACCACAGTGGAGGCTGGAATTTTTTCTGTCTCTTACCACTTGAACTAGAGAGTTTCTGATTGCTGTAGTAGGTACAGTACTCTGTAGAGCACAGTGGGGGAACCAGAGGTGAACTCTGCAGGTGGGGCTGATAGCTAATGAGATCAGAAAACACTGGATTGCACTCCATGATTTCCTAGGAAATTACATCTCTGTTCTGTTTCTGATCTTATATTGCCATGTCCTTTTTAGCTTTTCACTGAACTACTCCTAACTTTCTACACTACTGCTTCTAACACTATTTCTTTTTTATTAAACCAGCCCCAGTTTTCTCATTTTTCACCTTTTCTAAGATTCTGGGCTCACCTCCTCCAAACTCCCTCACTCTATTTTTAATGCCCCCTATATTTGGGCTCCCTGTCCCAGTGTACTCCCGATTTCCCAGTCTTGACTTTTTTCTCTCACTCAGGCCATAATTGCCTTGTATTTTTTTTAAGGTGTAGAAGAGCAAAGAAGGAGTTTTCTTGCCTTTGAGCATTGACATCTCTTAATTTTATTTTTCTAATTTTTTGTTATTTAAAGGTACTTTCTAATTTTAAGAAAAAGCACTTCTGGTTTGGAAAAATCCTAAGTTTTCATTTGATAACACTGAAACTTTAAGCCTCTAAGAATCACAGCGGTGGAAGCGAGAAAGTTTTTCTAAACAAATTTCCCCGTGTACTATTTCAGTTCCTGGAAACTGCCATTTTTCAAACTAAAATAATATTATTTCTGGTGAAGAACCATTTTAGGATTTAAAAACATTTTCATTGGTCCTGACACTTGAATTTCTAAATAGTCAGAAATTTGTGATTGCCTTCAGCTTCTAAGTTTGATCAGCTGTGTCTGCTTGGATTGAAGTTTTCCATGGTCTTTGTATAATTGCATTTATATTTAGAGCCACTAGTAAAATTTGGAATAAGGGAAAAAGTTGAATTGGTTTGTGTAATATTTTTTCTTCATATTTGAAGCAGCTGAAAACATTTTTTCTAATAACAACTGTGTTTGTTTGCTGTCTTTGAGTAAAACTTGGACACATTTAGACAAAATATAAATTGAAAAATTGCAGTTTGTACATGATCATGAGAGGTGATTTAGGAATATTTCAGTGTTTCCAGAGGCTCTAAGCAAGAAAATGACCATCAGTTCATTTAATCTGACTCTATACACTACAAACCAGGATGTATCATCCAAGTGTCTTTATAAATGTGTTCAGCTTTCATTCTATCCCCAACAGAAAAAAAAAAAAAAAGTCACAATTAGTAGGAAAAGTCAGGAAAGGACTACTGTCTTTTGGTTGGTTGATTTTTTTTTTTTTTTTTTAATTTTTTTTTTTTTTTGGTCTTTTAATTCCTGGAAACTCTTAAGGTGAGAAATGGTAGGAGGTTTCAGGAGATAGCACAGAATATGAGAAAGCTCAAAAGTCCCAGTTGATCTAACCTCAGGGAATTGGAGGAGTTTGTCCTGGATTCAGCCGTGGTGACTGGTATGATTCTCAGGTATAATCGCACTGACTGACAAATACCTCTTGCAGTGACAGGTCAAGAGTTGTGTATATATGCTTGCTGACCTGTTGATGCATTAAAGTAAGATACTGTTGCTAAATTTTGTCTATCTATAGCACACTAGAAATATTTACTCAGGTCTTTATACAGTTGTCAAGTTTCACAAAACTAGTGTGAATTTAAATATCTTTGTTCCTTCTGGTTTTTAAACCTGGTGAATTTAACCAGCATGTTAAAATGTTAGGAGAGGGACCAACATGTAGTGTGGCTGTCTGCTTTGAAAAACCTAAGAACCTTCTAAAAGAGAGGACTTCACCTGTGCAGTGATTATGATCATGGACAAAACACACTTGACTTGGAGAAAATTAATTTGCTGCCAATTAAAAACAGAGTTGAATGGTGAGAAACAAAGACAAAAAGTAAAACAGTGTCTGCCACCCTCTTTATTGGGTTTGCTCCTTCCTGCCTCTCCCCCCTGCCCCCACTAGGCAGAGGAGGGGGCTGGAGAATAGTGGCTGCAGTCAGCCTGTGACAGCTCCTCTCTGACACTCCTTCCTCCTCACCCTTCTGTCTGCTCCAGTGTGGGTCCTACCCATGCAATGCAGTCCTTCATGAAGTGCTCCAGCATGGCTGGTCGCCATAGGCTTTTGGGAAAACCTGCTCCAGTGTAGGCTTTCCAGGGGCTGCAGTTCTCTCAGGAAATATCTACCTGCTCTAGCACAGGAGTCTTCCATGAGCTGCCATGTAGTTGTCTGCACCACTATGGTCTTCTCTGTGGATGCTGGAGAATTTCCGCTCTGGCACCTGGAATGCCCCCTCCCTCTTTTTAGTTCTTGGGTTTGAGTTGTTTTTTTTCCCCTTTGTTTCTTACTTGTTGGTAGCATTACGTCCTTTCTCACATTTTCCCTCAGGCACCACCATTGTGGCCAAGGGGGTCAGCTGTGCCCTGTGGTGGGTGGGTTGGAGCCATTTGGAATAGGCTGTGTCAGGCATGGGATAGCCCTGGCCTCTCTTCACTAAGGCTGCCTTGCAGCCACCCCACAGCCAACACCACACTGTGTAAACCCAATGCAGAACTGCAGAAAATGTCATGAGAGAAAAAATAATGGCCTTGTAATGTAGCAGAATTTGAATAGTGGTTGTACAGTGAATGATAGGAAAACAATTAAATTCTTAGTATTTAATTTATTCCTGTTGTTTACTAAATGGACCAAGGCCTGTTTAGAAAAGATACTTGGCATGTGTGACCAAATAGTCAAAACTACCTTAATGAAGAACTGTGGAGGGCTAAAATAAGATTGGCTGAAAGGGTTTTCATTCTGACATTGCCCAACTTGTCTTTATAGCATACTGTTTTATTTCATCTATCTGTATGTGTCTGCACTGGTGCCTAGCACACTTAATGAAACATTTAAATGTAGAAGTAGTCTGAAAGTAGTATTTGGTATACTGAATAGCTTGGATATTTTGAGAGGTTGAAATCTGTCATGATGTGGTAAATAGCCCAAGGGGTAGGTTGATGATTTAAATATATGGAGGGCTTTTTATCTGTTGCATTTTTGTGTGTTTCCCTCCTGCCGTGCTCTTAAAAGAAGAGGAATAACATCAGGCACCAGGAGGGAACAATGGAATACCTATCAGCAATTTTATGACTGTTCTCACTTCTCTCACTGCTCTATTTATATTAATCAATGTTTATCAAGTGTTTTCAGGAAGTGCACTGGGAAAAGTTGTCTCGGAAGTGTTCATGTTGTTTGGCAGATGGTCTGCTGGATCAAGTAGATCACTGCAGGCTTTAAGGGAGACACTTGGTCTGTGAAGCACAGGGAAAAGTATAGAGCTTGCTGCCCATGGCCCCTTAGGGGCCTGTCTTTTCTGCCAGGTTTTGGCAACTGCTAGACTCATGCATCTCTAGCAAGCCTCTTCACCAAGATTCCATACATTCTTTCTTGTGGAAGCTACTGGGCACTGATCAGATAGGGTTTAGTTTGGCTGTTAGTCTGGAAACTGGAGCATGAAGGGCTCCATATAACCTGTTGCTGATCCCCAATATTCCTCCTTGTTCATGTCCTTCAGGCACAATGGTTGGTGATCACACCCGCTTGGAGTTCCACAACATCGAGACAGGGATCATGACAGAGAAACGGTACATCTCTGTCATCCCCTCCAGCTTCATCGGCCATCTCCAGAGCCTCATGTTCAACGGGATGCTCTACATTGACCTGTGCAAGAACGGTGACATTGACTATTGTGAGCTGAAGGCACGCTTCGGTCTCCGCAACATTATAGCTGACCCTGTGACATTCAAGACTAAGAGCAGCTACTTGAGCTTGGCCACCTTGCAGGCTTACACATCCATGCACCTCTTCTTTCAGTTCAAGACCACCTCAGCTGATGGTTTCATCCTCTTTAACAGTGGTGATGGCAATGACTTTATCGCAGTTGAACTAGTCAAGGGGTAAGTGGCTTTCTGTTATTTTCTACCAGCTTATTTATAAATAAACTTATGGGTGAGCTTAAAATGCTTGCATGAAGGGAAATTCACCTGATACTCATGTTTTCTCTATTGGCTGAGCTGTAAGGCAAAGCATTTAAACATAAACACTGAAGCTTAAGATTCCTGATTTTATCACTGACTTCCTCTTGAGGCTGGGGGAAGGACATTTTTACAGTTAGTATTTTAAGTCATTTGGACGTAGTTAAACTAATGTTTTGTTCTGTCAACCTCACAGATTAGCACAGAGGAGGAGGAAATGTGCTGAGGGCTCTGTATCTCTCTTCTTCCCCACTTCCCTCCCCTCCCTTTTTTTTTTTTCCATTGTAATACTTGTTTTTCTGCTATCTCCAGTGAAGGAAAAAGAAAAAGCATATGGGCTGCTGAATTCGTACTTCTGCTGGTAATGCTTGACAAAAAGTGAACTCAGCTTGCTTTTGAGATGCTATATTCTTTTCAAAAGACCAATGGCTTATTAAAAAAAAAATCCTTTGTTAACTGAACAAATTCTGATCCCTTATGATTTAGTCATGGTAGACATGTTTTCCACAGTTTACTAGTCCTGTTTATTTCAGTTCAATCTGTTTTCATTTTTAGCTTTGCACATACTTCTGTAAGTGGGACATTGAGTAATAAAAAAAACAACAGTCATGAGCTCCTGGTTCTCTATTGAGAGTTGAATTTTGTTGTCCTTTTTTTTTTTCTTTTCTAAGTAGAATACTTCTCTTCTACCCTCAGGTGGATTTCTGTGTTTGAAATATATAAATAATTCAGTGTAACACTCCCATGACTTCAGTGTTCGTTAGGGTCTTTATTTTTTGCCAAAAGCATTGCTAATTGTTTTTCAGCTGTTTGAATAAGTCTAGGATCTCATGTGAATTTTAATATAATATTTCAAGTGAGCTTCCCAATTAACTTCTTATGGGGGTTATTCAAAACTCAGAATGAACCTGGGGAATATATGCCCCAAATAAGCATGTCTAGTGTTGCTCTCCAGTACATTTATCAATATTACCAATTTAAAAAATTCATTATATGCACAGACAGTATTTTTGTGGATCTGAGAGAATTTTGTGGAAAAGAGGAATGTTCTATGGTTAGAATCTGATTACTTGAAATGTTGTCACCTCAAAACCCTAATCCTTACACTTTGGTGGAAAGGAAACAATTATATTCTTTCAAAGCAGTGGCTAATATTTTGGCTTATTAGAACTTTCTAACCCAGAGATATTTCCCTTCATGACTTTTTAAAGTTAATTTATCAGCTCTGGCTAAAATAAGGCCCAGTAATGCTGGAGTTCTTCCAGAATTTTAACTAGTTCTTGCTATGTTTACAGGTATATACACTATGTGTTCGACCTCGGGAATGGACCTAATGTTATCAAAGGCAACAGTGATCGTCCTCTTAATGACAACCAATGGCACAATGTCGTCATTACCAGAGATAACAGTAACACACACAGCCTAAAGGTGGACACTAAGGTGGTCACTCAGGTTATCAACGGTGCCAAAAATCTGGATCTTAAAGGTAAACTCTACAAGGCTGACGGATTCCCCCTTCATTCTTGCAGGGCTCAACTAGTGAACAAGAGAAAGCTTACAGTAACCATGCGTTACAGAACAGTAAATCTGGACTTTGCACATTTTGGCTTTTGAATTCATTTATCTCTTTTTTGTTTGACAACTTCTTGTAGCAGAATAGTTTGTCATACTTTGCTTTTTTCAGAAATTGTCATTTTGCATTTTTTCCTAGTTAGGTAGCAATTACAACTGGGGTTATTCAGGGGGTTTTGTGAGGGTTTTTTTGTTGTTGTTGTTTTGGGGGTTTTTGTGTGTTTTGTTTTTATTTTGGTTGGTTGTTTTGTTTTGGGGTTTGCTTTGGTTGTTTGTAGTAAAGGAAGCAGAAATTACTTCTTGCACAAGATGTTGCTCTGTTTTTAACTTTCTCTGAACATGTGTTCGCTTTGCTTTATTCATGTTTGGTGGCAAGAAAAGTGACTCTAGAAGGTGTGTAACTTTCTTCTTCCTTTATGTTTACCCCTCTCTCCTCTAGGTGATCTCTACATTGCTGGCCTAGCTCAAGGCATGTATAGCAACCTCCCAAAGCTGGTGGCCTCACGTGATGGATTTCAGGGCTGTCTGGCATCTGTGGACTTGAATGGGCGTCTGCCTGACCTTATCAACGATGCTCTGCACCGCAGTGGGCAGATTGAACGTGGATGTGAAGGTATAATTGATTTCAGAGAGCTTCCCCTCTCCAGCACTCACTTCATACTTCATTGTTGCACTCTGTGCATCTACTTGTTTACCTTGCCATTCATTTCACACCTTTGCTTCCATTGCAATATCCTTCACTACACTTATGTCTACCAAATGCAGCTTAAGGATTGCTGGTTTCTGTGAGTGGCTTAGCAGCTCTTTTCTTATATGCTCCATCCCCTATGAGGTGGTACCTCCAGTAGTGGGAAAGGATAGTACTAGGGGATGGACTACCACTTACTAGTAGTTTTCTCAGAGTGGTTTATTAGCTTTACATTAGTCTTAAAATACTTTGGAAAATGTTCTGAGCATTCAGTTTATTTGTGCTTCAGAACACCCCTTGGCATCCACAGAAGTAAGCATTTTGAAGAACAAATAGGTAAAGGGGAAATAAAAGGTAGAAGGAGCTGAAGGGTAAAGATTGGATGAAAAGAGGAGTTAATTTTTGGTGAGGTGGACCTCCAGTGAAAGCACTGGAGGCATTGCCTCTTCTGCCTGGAAAACATTTCTCTTTAGTAGTTTCCCTTTTCCAGCCAGTGTAGAATCATGTGGGATGAGTTACTTTTTGAAGCATGTAAATAGTAGTGATTTCTTGAAGCTTCTTTAAATAATTTGCTGTTCCTGTAAGCTCCCATTAGTTAAAAGAATATTGACATCAGCATCACTGACTCAGTAAAATGCATATGGCTTCAATTCCCAACTCACTTGGGATACTTGGCATCCAAAACTCCAAGGTTTTGCTGTCTGGGTTAAATGACCAATCACCATTATGTCTAGAATCATTCAGTACCAATCTGCTGTGTTGGCCACCAGTCACTAGCTTTTTCTGTAAAGTTTATATGTATGTTTGCTAAGACAAGAAGTATTTCCCAAACTGATCCTTCAAAAATTTCATAAAGTGAA
>NW_008239553.1:25344008-25359324 GCF_000691975.1 Corvus brachyrhynchos
CCTCTTGTCAAGACTGTTCCTTTTTAGGACTGAAAGTATCATCTTAGAGATAACTTTGACCAGCTTTAACCAAATTGACCATACAATTAGATCTGATCCCTTTCTTGTGTCTCAGTGTTCTGGGTGGCTGGGAGCTCTTGTGCCCCACCCCTCCTTTCATGCTCCCACAATAATACTCTGGTTTGTGAGAATTTTGTGTCCTCTCAAAGGAGCTCATTCCATGTCAACTCCCATCTCACAGCATTGGTGGGTATCACATAATTGTAGGCTGCTTTTTTCTGTCTTTCTCTCTTTTTCTTAATACTGTCTATTAACCACTTTGTTCCTTGTGGAAATGAGCAGTGTAGCAGAACTTGTGTCTTTGCCCATTTGTGGGCATGCCAAAAGAAGTACACATTTTCTGTATCGTTGTTTATAAGGTTAAAGGAAAAAAATGCATTTGAGGTTTATGAAAAAGTCTATTCTATTTATCTTTGATGCACTGAAAGCTCTTCTTTAATATTAGTGATTTTTTGATAACTCTTTTGTTTAAAATTATCTCAACCCATCGGCTGTTTAGCTGGCATGTGATCTCTAGTAGTCCTCCTCCTTCAGAGGACTTCCCAATTGCACTATTCTGTTGTTCTGTGTGTGACTCAGGAATGGAGTCATGATGCTTTCCCAGAAGACTCTGTCCCATTGTTAGAGCTGTGGTGTTTCCTTCTCCTGTACCTGGTGTAGGTCTTTGATTTAGTGTTGTATTGCTGAGGTTGTGTAACATCAGTACCACTCCCAAAACACATAATATGGCACTTGGCTTGTCTGTGTGCTAATGTGGTACCAGCACAGCTGCTGCCTGAATGTGGAGATTGGTTCACTTTCCAGAACGCAAATTCCTCTTCTCTTCTAAAGTCCTTCAAATAGGACTCAAAATTGGAAAGAGACCTAAAAAAATGGGTGATAAGGTCAGTGATGGTCCTCATTCTCTCTTTGGAAGAACTTGATCTTGGAAAGCTGTGTCTGTACTACCTTCCCAAATGGTTCCTGTTCAGTACCAAGGAAACTGCTGAAGAGGAATATGTTCTTTTTGCCAACATATTTAATATTAGTAAAAAACCTAAGAATTTGGTCACCGTAAAGCTGTTACATTTGTTGTTGAATTTTTTTTCTTATTTTTTGAATCACAGCAATCTTCAAGGCTTCATCTCAGATCTTTCTTGCTGCCTGCTGGTGCCTATTCTTACAGTTGCCAGTGAAAGTCACAGCTATCTCACATCCTCTAAGGAAAGAAAAACTCTAAGCATGTTCAGTCCTTATTTACGTCTCCTTAGTTTGTTTTCATCTGAAGTGATCTTGGGTGCAGTCTTAATGCTTTTAAGGGCAGAAGTCCCAAATAGTCCTTGCTGCCTCATGATGTTTAAATATGTATTTAATAAACATTTGTAGGCTTTTTGTCTGAACAGTTTTCTGTGTATTGATTTGCTGGACATCTCCATATTTCATCATGAAGGGCAGAGGGACCACATCCATGATGAGAACATGCATGCCTAAAGAAATGTTAATCCATTCCCACACATGAATCTTGTCTTTCAAAGATCATGTGAGAGTTTTCTGCTAATGCTTGTCTTTCATTGTGGCTTTGTTTTCAGAGGCCGAGATTACAATGTGGCAGTTGTTTTCTCAGAAACTGCCAGTTTGATCTCAGGACAGAATCAAAGAATGTGTAGAGGAAGAAAGCCTTGAGAACAGTAGAATATGAGGTGTAGGTCAACAGACAGCACTGTCCTGGCTAAGAGGCACCAGTACCACTACAGAGGGGTGATATTATTGCATCCTGTTCATGTTTGTTATTTCTGTTCATGTATTTCAGTACCCTGTTTCATACCACCAATTAAGATTCACAAGTTTTAACAGGAAAATAATATTCCTTATTGTCTTGGTTCTGCTGCCACCTCCTTTTATTCAATTTGAGGAAGCCACTGAATTGTCTTGACCAGATTGTTCCTCTCATGTGCGTAACCATGATTCAGCCTCCCTGTGTACCAAAGCACACACCTACCACAGTATAGAATTATCTGTGTTCCGTGATGAGTAAGGCTTCTACTTGAGCAGGGAGCACTTTCAAGAAGTTGTATTTATAGGACATCTTTTTCTTTGGAATCTGAAGAATTCCGAGACATTCTTAGTCATATATACGAGTCACTCTTAAAATGCAGGCATCCTTGAGACTGAAATTGGCTGGTCTTTAACAGTGTATAGTAGTGCTAAAAAAAAGACTTAAGGCAAGAATTACTTTATCTCTGATGTCCTATCCGTTCTATCATTATTACTTCCTTAAATTATAGGGGTTTGTTTAGGCTAGCAAAACTAAATAACCTCCTCATCCTCTTTGTTAGGTGACATATCAGGTCACTTTTGTATCATGCAGCTTCCATGTGTGCTGTACAAACTTACTGCTTTGGCTTTTGAAGTCTACCATTCAATCACCAGTGTGTTTGACAAGATGATAGCTACCACACTGACATGTTTTGTGTTTCAGTGTGTCCTGCAGTACCATTGCTTTTGGCTGAGGATTTTGAGGGGGATTATCTGAAAGAAGAAAACCCAAAAACGTCTGAAATGTCAAATGAGTTTATGGAGTTAAAGCTTCATATCACACGCGTTTTTTTCTTTTCTTTTTTTTTTTTTGTTGTTGTTGTTGTTGTTGTTGTTGTTGTTGCATGTGGTGGTTTGGTTTATTTTCATTGCTCTTTTGCAATTGCTGCATTCGTGATTTTTCAGGAACAACAGGCAGTTCTTCACAGATCTTGAAGGTCTGATCAGATCTGTAGTGGCAGCTTCTGTTTCCCTGGAAGGGATTTGGCAAAGCTAGAAACCACCTTGCTGCCTGGTATGTTCAGGTGTGCTATATACAACTCTGAGGAGAATAAATCTTGGGGAGAATGGCATGATACCAATATACTTGTTCATTTTTACAGTTACTTGAGCTCTTGTGCTCACTGCAGCTTTCATCGCTAATTATGACACAACAAGAGGGCCCTTCCTTTTACCACCACCCCAAGAAAGGCATAGGTGAGAGGGCCTGAGAGAAAAGCTGCCAAAGGGAGGGAAGTGGTTAAGACTTAAATGGTCCTTGTGTCAGTGTTGCATCAGGGTATTAAACACAGTGAAGAGACAAAATGAATTCTCAGAAAGGACTTCAGATGGGAGGGCCTCTTCTAGCAGAAGCTTGAAGGCAAGTCTGCCACCTGCTTTGGGCCTTGCTTTTCCCACCCACAAAATTCATCTGCCAGATATTCATGTATTTGTGATAAAAGTATGAAATTCATCTATGTCTTGCAAACCACTTTGAAATAGTGGGTGGAGGCTCCTAGACAAAGCATTAGAAACTGAAGAAAAGAAGTCTTCTATCAGGACATAGTTTTCTCCAGTCTCCATCTCAACAGCCTATGATGGGTGGTTGGAAAATTTTTGCCCGTGAGTTTGAGTAATACAGACTATTCCTACATCAAACATACACAGTTTGAGAGAAAAGATGTCTGCACTATGGTGTATGTGAAGAGTTGGTAGATAGAAGAAGTTGTACCAGGTGACCTCCTTTCCCTTCTTTAAAGTAAACAATTTAAACTTCAGCTCAGCTTTTTCTTACTTCCAGACTTTTAAAATGAATTATTCTTGCTTAACTCTTCATTCCTGGTCTTACTAATAGATGAATGGATCAGTTTATTCCATCCACAAAAATCTAGACGGAGTGATTTACTGCTTTTTTCTCAACAGTCCTCGAAAAATTTAAGCAGATGTCCTACCTTTTGTGTAGTTTAAAGAGGATGCCCTCAGTATTAATGAGTAATTTCTGCCTTTGAGGCATTTTTTCACCTCTTTATTAATTTGCCATATGCTCTTCTGTGTTTTCCTTTCTTTTTTTTGGACATCCCTATGTTGCTTACCGTGGGCTTTAGAGCTATCTGAAATTCATCTGCACATTCTAAATATTTTCACCCCATCCTTCCCCCAGCCAAATAAAGCTAACAGCAGTGGCTAAAGAACATTTTATTTCTTCTGCAAGGTAGTTTAACATGTGTTTTAGAGATGTTGCTTCTACCTCACCTGTTCCACTAACAGCTTCTCACAAAGGAGACTGATTATTAAACTGGCTGACACTATTCCAGATGTTTTGGGACTTTTTTTTGTCATAATTTAATCTTCTTTCCAGATCCCGCAGTAGAATCATAATCTTTTGCTACTTTCCATGAAATAGTATCGTTAACCTTTGGAATTTGCTGGTGCATGAAAAGCATGAATGACACATACAGGCTGGATAATAAGAAACAGATTTTGCATACTAAGCAGTATGTGGAAAACAGCAAATCTAATCTTATGCTTAAAGTCTCACAGCAGGATAATGTCAAAAAGGATTTCACCCTTCATCTGCTCAGTAAAGAAACTTCAAATCTGGTCATACTTCACTTTTTCTCTGGAATCAAAGGTTGTCCATTGAAGAGTGGAGCATTAATTTGCTCCATGATGGTTTGACATCTCTCCTTTTCCTTGCTTTTGTATTCTGTTCTCATAGTGCTACTGGAAATATGAGCTTTTCTCTCAGTTACAAAGAAAATGAGGTGCAGGGAAGTAGGAAAAGTACTTGTTTGTTATAGAGAAATTACGTGATTAGAATAAGTGTTGAAAATGATGCATGGAGAAATGCATCCTTCTCCTCTTTCTATTCCTTCCCCTTTCTTTTGAATTTTGTTTAAGGAAAAAGGGATTTTATAGCTCTGTGTAGTAAAGCAGTTTCAAAAGTAGGAAGAAAAATCTGACTATCTTGAACTGGGGGATAATTGCCATCTTGAGTCATTCACAGGCTGTGAAACAGTAGCAAAGATTCAAAATGTTAAAATTCTTAGGAAACACAGGAAATGGCATCTGTACATGTCAGTTATAATTTATTGGGTTGTAAATGTAAAAGAAGACAATGGGGAAAGGAGAACTACCAATCTTTCTTCAGTATTAGCTGTGATATTAGAACTTTTAAGAACAGAAGGTTAAGAAGGTAAGTATGCCCTTCTTAAATAACCATCTTTTAAGCCATGAGGTTGATGATTTGGTGTTTTCTTGTTCCTGTTGTGCTGTGTAATAGAAATATTTAACCTTCAGTGACAGGGGATTCAGGAGGTGCTGCCTGTGCTCCCATCTTTGTCCTCTACATTTTCCATTCTGAAAGAGAAAACTTAGAATCAAGGTATAACACACCAAAAATCCATGTGGCTTCCTTGTAAACTGGACTCCATTAAAAAGAAACAAACAAAACAAACAAGCAAACAAAAAAAAGAGGCCCAAACAAAATTTAAAAAAATAAATCCTGTGCCTACGTGGAAGAGAATCAGTGGTATTGTTTTGCTTTTAATGCTCTTCAATTTTCAGAAAGTGTATTTGGATCTTTAGACAGTCAGATTTAGTAGATCTGTGATTTTTTTTTGTTTGTTTTTGCCATGTGGACTATGATTTGACCACAGATAACAAGACCATTCTGACCTAGGTGAAAGAATGAGCTGGTACTCTACATTTTTTCGATTGCTCTGATGACTGATTAAGACTACATGGGTCTAAAGCCTGAGCTGTCTGCTTGCCTGTTGATGTGAGTTTTTTTTAAGGATGTGTTGAAATCCATGAGCAGGTGACAGCTTGTGAGGGGGCAAGGTGCTACTGTCACTTATATCCAGTGTAAAGTTCAGTTCTTTGGATAAACAGAAATTTTTTTCATATAGAATTATCAGTCCTCTGTGGTTTTCTGGCAATAAATCCACTTTGGACAAAAAGCCAAACAAACTAAATATATGCTTGACTGAGGTACTGAAAGTCAAATAGATTTTTTTACTTAAATGGATTCTATGTATTTCTCAAATAAGACAAAATCTCTGTAAAATTATTGGTAAATGCTGAGAGATGGGTTTAAGAATGTGATGTTTTTTCTTCTCTTTGTATTATCTGTGAATTTTGTGATTTTGTGTATGCATGAATGAAATGCATTTCTTCTCTTTTTATATGGTTTTGTTATCTGTTGGTTGCGTTAATGTAGTCATTGTCCCTCTGCGCCCTTGTTGCTTAAATTGTCATTTCTGCATGTTTTGATTATGCATGTTGGCTGTGATAATTATACCAGCTTTTATTTATTCTAAGTGATGTTACCCTGGTTCATCTGCCTTTATACTAACCTGTTGTTTTTTGGTTTTACTTTTTGTTTGTTTGGTGGGGTTTTTTTTGTTGTTTTGGTTTTTGTTTCATTTTGGTTTGCTTTGTTTTTTTTGTTTTTGTTTAGCTAACAAAGTTGAGTTGACCAAAGCTGACCTGCAAGGTAGAGAAGATTGTTCTTCACCATTACTGGTTTCAATGAAAGATGCTTTTATGTAACATTTGGTGCCTTTCACTGGATGCAGTCACACCTCTAAGACAGGAACAGAATGACAATCTCCAGTATCTCTGGAGGAGGATAGATGGATTGAAGAAAAACATGGCAAACAATGGAGCTGCTTCTGTTGACCTGGGGGGTTTGACTGTATCAATCTCTGAATAGCCATAAAAGCACCAGTTGATTTCCTGGAAAGCCTAATGATCAGGCAAATAGCTGCTGTGCATCAAAACATAGAAGGCCCTCAGAGCTTTACAAAGCAGAAAGCTGATTTAGTTTCTTTAGTACTGATGTTAAGAAATGAGATCAGGAGGTAAAAACTGGTTGGTTTTTATTAACTTAGACTTCAAAAAAAACCCTGTAGAAATAACTTTCTGGAATTTCAATTTTAAAATAAAACAAGAAAACCCCAAATCTCTAAACTACAAACCCCCGTAATATTTAGAATGGCACTTTACAAGCCATAGCCTGGGCAGGAAGGGTTCCTGTTTGTAGGAGGGTCAGCACAGTAGCAGAACCAGAGAGCAGCACATAGGAGCAGCTGTTAACACTGAGGGCAATGAGGAGGCCCCTTGTCCCCTGTCTTAGCAGTCAGAGTTGCCAACATTATGCTTATTCTGTGCCACAAAGCTCCTTCCCCAGCAGCTCTTGCCGCACCAGTGATGTCAGAGGCTTCCCCCAAAGAGACCTTCTGGCAAGTCGATGTCTGCAGGCCCCTGGTGGTACAGAGTGCCTGGTGCCTGCCCAAGAAACTGGGGCTGAATCATCTCCTCTGCAGAAGGTGTGTCCTTATCGAGGAGCTGTGTCACCACGTCAAGGAATTATTCGAGAAAGTCAGTAGGTTGAGTAGCTTTTGTGAGAATAAGAAGGAAATTGGGTATTCTCAGAGACCCTACAGACTATTTGCCTGGGACATAAGTAAGGAAACATGCCTATTAGAAGTTAATAGATCTTTGATACTAGTATAACCAGAGAGATGTTTTCCATGGCATTGAAAGGGTATCCTTTTAAATATGATAATGGAAGTATACTTCCCAATTCATCTGTAAAGATTGCAATACAGAGTACAAATTAATTTATTCCTGAATGCCATGAAAGTTAAAAAATTGTTCCTCCTTTTTAATGGAAAGGGAAATAATGGTCTCAGGTATAAGGGGAAGTCAGAGGCATTGAACAATGTGTCTCTCTTTAGCAATCCTGAAGCCACAGATGGCATCTGTTATGGGATCATCTTCGTCACCTTGAAATTTTATGTTTAAACCACTTTATGTCTAAGGTTCTGTTGTGAGACAAAACATAAAATGTTCCTGTTTCACCCTCTGAGACAGAGACTTCCTGACATTTAACATAACCCTGGAATTACCGTTGTGTAGCTTTAATCACGTGCTTTCATCATGTGCTCCTTTTCTATTCACTGTGTTTACTGTGAAGACCTGGTGATATTGCTGACCTCATCTAATGTAATACATGCCATTTTTAAATTAAAATATTCTTGTTCTGTATCTTCCAGATATAGGCAGGTATCCATTACCTTTCCTTCAGGATATCTTCTGTGTTTTTATGTAGAGTTTGGTGTTCTATGGCTCAGTAGAAAAGGATAAAAATAAATTTGGAGGAATAAGGATGTTTTAATGGCTAAACAGTTTATCACTGTAGCAGTTGTTGACAGAAGCATATTAAGAGGTTCCCTCTCACCCAACAGACAATGATACTGACAGTCTGAGATAATTTTAGCAGTTGGATCCACACAAGACATTGAATCTGAGAGATTCGACAGGTTTGAGGTAGACAGATGTTAATGTGATCTATTTTGCTTTATGCATGCGGAGCATCTGACTGCAACTGCATTTTGTTGGCATCTCTGACCTGTTCCCAACTGTAAAAAGCTGAAGTACTCTGTCTTGCCGAGGTGAGGGATATAGAGAGGTGCTGCCCCTAGGAGATTTCTGAAGTTTATGTAAATGAAAGTGGTAAAAGATGAGATTTGAAAAAATAGGAAATAAACATGGGCCCAATGTGATGATAAAAAGTGTCCTGGAAGTACACTGGAGTATAAATAACTTTAGGGCTAAGACGTTGTGTGCCATCCACTCAAATTGTGGCAATGATTTTGGGACTTATATTAGACATCAGCAAGTATTGTGTCTCTCTTGCCACAGCCACTGTTCTCTGTAGTCAATTATGTGTCCATCAGAATTCAGAATGCATGCTCAGGAATTCCTGAGCTTGATTTTTGGTGTTTATTGAAGTGGATGCATCATGAACAGGAAATTCTGTAACAAAGAGATTTGTTGTTTTGATTTTTCCAGAGTCCTTAGAACCACAGGTGTGTTACAGCTGTGAAGATTATTTCATCTCAAGCTCAATTTTTTACAGAGGTCTTAACCCTGTAGGAATATTTGCCCTTCAGATAGAGAAATCTGATTACATTGAAACCTAAGGGGAAGCATTTGTCTTGAGTGCATAAAGTGGATTATTGGCTTTTCAGGAAACCAACCTTTGCTAAATAGGTTTGGCTATTTCAGGATAGGCCATGATGCCTAGAGCTCAACTTGATGATCCTTGTGGGTCCCTTCCTACTCAGACTAGTCTGTGATTCTCTGATTCTTTTATATTGGTGTGATTTGCAGTGGAGGAGGATGTTTTTCCAACTGACTCTGTTTTTCTTGTTCACATACAGCCCTTTCAATTTTCCTTTATGCTTTTAGTTTTTGTGTCTGAATGCCCAAATGCTGTTTACTTCCTCTGCTTCATTTGCATCTCCCTGTCCCTTGTTGCATTTTGTGTGCAGGCATACTCCCTTTTATGCAGTTGATTTTTTGTTCTATGGTTTGGGTTTTTACTGTTTTGGGTTTTTTTTTCCTTCCCTCACCAGATGTGTATAAGCATGTTTCTCAAGACCTTTTAGGTTACTTAGAAGTGGAGAGTGGAAGGGTGGCAAGAGGGAGGAAGATAGGTATATGCCAGCTTTCTTTGATGGGAAAGAAATCCCACCACTTTGCAGATCCATTTCTATGGATTGCCTTTGCTGCTTGATTCCCTTTTTCTGTAACCTTCAGATAGATGTGCTTTCTGTGGGAGAAAGCACATTTGTGCATATTTGTTATTTTAACTAGTCCCAGTTCCTGAAGTTTTCAGACCAGCCACTTATTTGGAACAAAAGGACTCAGCACCATGACTTATATTAGGTGAATGAAGTGTTCCATCTCTGTTGAGGCACTGAAAAAAATGGCTGCATTTTTCAGAGGATGGAAGAATGCTGGCTTTTGAGTTATTTCCGACAATGAGTAACTTTAAATATGGAACCTGACAGATGCCTAACCTTATTTAGGTGATGAAAGGGATGATGAGTTCTTAACAAAGTATGAAACTGAGAGCTTGAAGAGCTGGCCTTGCAATCCTTGAAAATCTGTTTGGTGTTTTGTTCTTGTTTGCTATATTAGTCTGTGATATTCCTGCTTTCTGCTATCTGAGACTCAAGATACAGGATCTAACTTTCTGAATTATGACTGAACCTTGACTATAATTTAGTTTCTTACATTTGTGCAAAGTAAATGCTGACATACCACCAATATGTATTGACAGTTACAGTATATGTGGTATGGTCCATCCCATAAAGTGATAGTTCCATGAGATTCAGACTTAATTTTGCTCACTTTTTACTCAGAAGAAATATTTTTTCCCAAATTATTCTAAAATTGGAAAACTTATTTGGATTAACTTTGTTTCCTACTTAACCTGCAGGAAGAGTGAGTCCTGGAACAGGTTTATTTTCTGCATGGTGCATATGGTTTCCAAGACCTGATGCTTCTCTGAGCTGAACTGCTACTGCACACTGAATTAAAAAAGGCTGACTACCTCTGGTTATGAAAGAGGAATGCTGACAGAAGTAGAGTGTAGTTTTATCAAAGGTGTAAATTGAGTGTAACGTCCGACTTGTAGTGGTAGAGATATTTCAGTGCTGCATGACATTTGTAATTTAGGAACTACAGGACTAAAGAAGCACCTTATTCTGCAGAGGCTGTAAAGATGTCTTGTGTATATTACTTTCCTATTGCTTCCTAACATCTTTGAAGATACAAGGGAAAAAGATGAGAGCATTTAGGGAGATGAAGAATGAAAATGGAACCATATTGTCATTGAACTTCACCTGTTTCACATGATCTCCATCTTATTGAGACAATAATGTTAACACAAATGGCTGATTCCTTTCAAAAAGAGCGAATTTTTGATGTGTGGAGGAAGCTGTTATGTGCAAGACCAATAATGGTTTGCTTATCTTAATATTTATCGCTAGTTGTGATCAAAACATGAAGCAGTTGTGTTATAATCCTGCAGCTGCTGTATAAAGAAACTGATTCTACGTATAACTTGAAAGAACAATAAATAAAATACTGGTTTTTATTTCTCAAGTTCCTTTTTTTTCCGGTTTGGTCAAATTTAGAAATACATCCTCTGAGAGAAGGCAGGCTACAACCGGCCCTCTCCCACGAGGTCCGGGAAAAAATAAATTTTCCTCAAAGGAAAGTGAAAGAGATAAAAACTATTTATTTAACAAACACACAGGAAAAGGATAATAATGCTAAATGATAAAGCCTCTCACTCTGCTGAGAAAAACTTGGGGGAAAATTCAGAGTCCTTCCATAGATCTCTCTCTCCCCCTCCTTGGAGCTGGGATGGGGTGGTGGGCCCACCTCCAGGGCCAAGGCCTTGGTGGAAAGTCCTCCCGATGTATTCTGATGTTGAAACTGTCCAGCAGAGAGAAAAGGGAAAAAAATCGAAGTCCCAGTTAAACAAAACTTCAACTCTCCGGTGGAAAAGGAGCTGAGGAAAAAAAACTGCTGAAAGCTGGCTGGAAAGAAAAGCAAGCTGGGTCCTTCCCTTCCCTCCCGCTCCCCTGCTGCAGCTGAAAAAGAAACATCGCTATCTCTGTGTGACCTTGAACAAGCTGCAAACTGCTTTGAAAAAGTTTTGCTCAGTTTTTCCTTCCCCCTCTCAGACTCAGTTTAAAGGCATAGAAAGGCACAAAAATTAATTTCTGGGCATAGGGCAGCAATATAGGATACACATCATAAAGTCACCCCAAGACACTTTTCCTGCAAAGAGCTTTCAAAAGATTCAGAAGGAATGACTTTTCTTGCCAGTGAAACATGCCTACCTGTGAGATGAAACATGGAAGTTTTAGCAACATGTAGCAGTAGAATTAATTTTTTTTAATTTCAGGACAAAGAGAAACCTGCCATACAACAGAAAATGTAGGAAAGGTAGACCAAGCAATTTATCTAAGCAGAATACAGATAAGAGATGAGGCTATTATACTCTTCTAAGATATTTCTTCAAATACTTAGTAGAAAAACTAACAAACAATACATCTGGATAGGTAGCTGAAGAAATGTGTAGTACCGGTCTCCTTCCCAGGGAAGGAGACCCAACAAATATCAGATCCTTCAAGTCCTCAGATGCTGAGCTGTTCCAGTAAAAATTAGAGATGCAGACATAAAGATAAGAAGGACATTGTTGAAGAATCCTGCTTTGCCATTTCATGTTCCAAAGGAGATACCTCTGTTGGTAGGCTTAACTTGGACAGAAAGAGACAGAGCAAGTCACGCTTCTGCTAGCGGGGATGCTTTTCTGCATTGGGGACTTTTCCACTTTTACTTGATATCTACTGCCCACTCACTCCTCTTTCCACTGTGCATGTGGCACGAAGAAGGCAATGCACCAAGCTCAGCTACAAACAGACAATAAAATCAGAGGTATCTCAGAATATTATGTGAAGACTAGTTCTGAAACTTTGCTTTTAAATACTTTGACTGCTCTAAGTGTTGCCAAAGGAATGAGATTAAAAATAGACCTGAGTCCTGATGGCACTGGTAATTTAGAAACAATTCTACTGCTTTATATATAAGTTGTTTGTCATCTTCTTTCCTTGTTCGTTAGCACTAAAGGGCATGTGCGTGGTAACACAATCTTCATGTTTTATAAGCCTTCCTGTGCTTCTGTCACTTTGCTCCATAATCCAAAATCCTAATTCCCTGTGACATCCCTATTAGTTGCTCTGAACAAAATTCTGTTGCCACAGAGGATTATGACATCAGGCAATGAAGCAGCAGGAGTAGATGAACTCTCTGAGACAAAGATCATTTTATAATGCAAATGGCCCATAGTACTAAGAAGTGAGGCCAAGTACCCAGCATCTACACTGTGCTGTCACAACTGACTCTAAAGATGGCAGATCAGGCTTCAAGCTTCCTTGTGGTATTGTCAGGCTTTTCTGTAAAATACAATTCAGATATCATAATACAGGCCATGAATTCAAGTACTTTGGCTCTCTGGGCCCTATTGAATGAACACCTCAAGCCACAGGTACTGGGCCTCGTGCAGTCTTATTCCTTGAAGAGTCCTTTCTCTTGCAGCATCTAGACCAAGGATATGCCCCTTGTCAAGTCCAGTTACTGATTAAAGTATTCTCAGAAGAATGTAGGAATAGCGGAGAAACGTTGTTGAAAATGGTGTTCTGCTCTGCTTCTAGGTAATGGTCTTTGTAGTTGATGCTGTAGCAAGTTTGCATAGTGTCACGCTTGCTTTCTGGTTTAATTTTTAAAATATAGATATTCTGCTTGTTTATATGTCTAGGAGTATTGGCATTCATGTTTGGGGTTAGAGGTTAGATAGTGGGATAGTAGTGTGTGGGAGAGGTGTCAGTTCCTCATTGCTTATCCTCAAATAATCCAGACATTTTAGGCAAAATGACAACTAATATTTTATTTCAGATTGTTAAATGTTATCCCTTCTTTTGCTCAGCCAGAATAAGTCTGTAGCAAGTGTCAGACCACAACCTGATGCACATGTATATATATTTATATCCATGATTTTTACAAGAGTAAAGGCAGGAGGGAAGCCTGTACATACATGTGCCTACTGGCCCACGCTGCAAAGTCTGTCAGCTCTGTTCTAATCCTAGAAGTGATCTGTTAATTTCACACTGTGCCACTGAAACCACTGGGATTCTTATGGCTGCAAATGAGAGTCAGGTGGGTGGGAAGAAGAGGCGGAGGGGAGGCGAAAAGTGTTGAAAAATGCTGCTCAACTTTCCTTCAGCATAGCAACATGGGGTTTTCTTGCTGTGGCTGCTGCTGTCACTTCTTTTCAATAGGTGAACTTTCCTTCAGGGATTTTGTTGTCATCTATTAACCACACTTATGCTTCTACCTAGAGGTTTTGGGGTTTGTTTATTTTTTTTAAACAGTGTAATAAATTCTGGAAGAAGCTCAGGTTTTTGTTAACATTCAAACTCTGCTTACGGAGTCACATGTTCCTTCTCATTGCAGGAGAGATGTAGAAAAATGCAGATAGCTGAAAAGCTACTGAAATTCATCTATTCTGTTCCTGCAGTGAGGAAAGATGATCTGATGGGGAGAGCAGAAACTCTGCACCAAAGCTATAACGGCCCATTCCTGGCTTGGTCTTTGAATTGTTGGGAGAATCATGGCCTGACATGGGACTTCCAGTTAGATGTGGGTTCTACAAGGGCTTGTAAATATGGAAATGCCCAGGTGTGCTATCTCAATATCAAAGATTCTGAATAATGATGGGATTTAGTGAAATCACTATGAATAGTGTCAGACAGAGGTTGAAGGGTTTAATTTTATGTTAAGATATTTCGAAATGCTGTCTCCACATTGGTCCGTCCTATCTAATCGATAAAATATAGATGGTGGTGCTGATGTGATGAAGAAATAAGTACCAGGAGTAGGCTTGAGCCTTGCAGAGTTGCTTTTGCTAGCAAAGACTGTGAAGAAAGATGATGGGATGGGTTGAACAGTTGTTTCTTTGTCCTTATAATATTGTCCTAGACTGGAAGTGGTTAATGAACTGATCCCAGGCAGCCTAGCCAGTTGATCCTTTATTATCTGCTTTATTTCTTTTGTTTCTTCTTTTCCAAGACATACAGGATATAGCATAGTAGGTATATCAAATGTATGTGTACATTTTATTTAAAATCATGCACAATAGGATTGACATACCTTTGTCTAGAATGCTGAAGATAAAATATTTTCCCAGGAAGTAACCTGTAAACTCATGTTTTTGTAATCTATGACTTGCAGCTTCATGCCCGCTCTCAGATGATTCAGAATCCAGCTACTTCCTCGTGGGTGACATAGTAGCTGTCATTCAGAGTCCCTCTGATCTGAAGATTACTTTTTTGCCTGGATTTTGTCTTTGCAAGGCTTATCTGAGCAGGCTAGCAACTGTTAGCTGCAAATCACAGAACAATGAGTTCTGTTAGTGTGGCTGCTTCCTTTTCTGCTTCTACCAAAAGCATGGAAAGCAGTCCAGAAGGAAGTGTTGTGGACTAGTGTCATGCCCTTCTGAGGACTTTATTAGCATGTTTCCAGAGGAACCTATGTAATAGGTCAGAGTCTTTGGTTTTTTGTTTGGTTGATTTTTATTAACCTGTAAAGCCAAGTTGGAGCCAGCTGAGGCTTCAGAACTTCAATTTGAATCTGCATTATCAGGTTTCTTTGGGTGTGGTGAGGCATTGTTCATGGGCCCATTAACTAGCTTTCATTTCTATACGGGGATCAAACTTCTAGGGACGCACAACAACCTGGCCATGTTTGTTGGCCTGGCATCACCCCTATTTTACTGTAAATTTCTTTGAGCAAGTTGAGAACATATGAGCTGGGCCTGGCTAAGAGGGAATATATTGCTGTTCCCCCTTCCTTCTTGCTCTGTGTTACAGTTTGCTGTTTTGTTGTGAGGTGTACACTTGTCTTTGTGCTCTTTTTACCTGAGTTTCTTGCATGTCCAGGAATGGAAGCGTTTGGTTAGTGCTTTCTCTCTTCTGTGTGAGGATCCTGATGGTAATGATTAATTGAAGCTTTTGTGGGCCTGACCAAAGTGATTCTCTCGGTTTTATTTCACTCT
>NW_008239553.1:25359338-25370195 GCF_000691975.1 Corvus brachyrhynchos
AGGACCGAGCACTACCTGCCAGGAAGATTCCTGTGCAAATCAGGGCATCTGTAATCAGCAATGGGAAGGCTTCACCTGTGATTGCTCCATGACTTCATATTCTGGGAGCCAGTGTAATGATCGTAAGTACACTTTTCAGTGCATTGGTGATCTGTGAGTTCTGATATATGACAACACAGAGAACATGATTTGATGTTCTTTCAATTGCAATACAACTTTCCCAGTGTGAAAGCCAAACTTTTTTTCTTGGAAATTCCTTTAAAGCCTGTAGCAGTTATTTTTTTTTCTCTTTAAAATCAAAATATACAATTCAGCATATATTGGTTTTGTTTGGTTGTTTTCTGTTGGTTTTTTCCCCCCCCCCCCCCCATTGATGTTAATGGAATTCCTGGTTTAGAGAAACCAGAAATGACTTGCAGATATTGTATGTAATATTTGCATAGGTAAAAAATGTCTAGGTATTATATACTGCATTATGCTTTGAGATTGTCATTCAAACCTTGGTGAAAAAGACATGTAATGCATGTAAAATGAGTAGTGTTCTAGATAGTCTTCTACTGAAATACTAGCTGTATGCTGTATGCTGGGTACTGTTTGCAAGAATGTTCAGTTAAAACCAGTGATCAGTTAAATACACAGCAGCACTGTTGTGCTTCTTGCTGTATTGATTTGCTTCATCTCAAAACATTGGATGTTCTTGGCCAATTACTACTGGGATCTGTGATAAAATAATTGAACAAACCCCTTAAGTCTGCCTTTAGGGGGCAGATAATCAGCTTTTTGACATTCCCTCTGCTCATCATGATTTGGCCTTTTTTCCTGCCTGGAGGGAACAGATCACTTCAGCTCTACTGTGTGCCTGCTTCTCTTATTTGAGGTGATAGTCCCCTTCTCCCTCACTGCTCCAAGGCAGGGAGCAAAGGAATACATCATGAGTGCTGTAGAAAGCATAACAGTAGGCTTCAATAATTTGGTTCACCATGTGTATTAATTTTAAACCCAGAAAAAGCTGCTTTTCATTAAGGTATTTGCGGTAGACTTAATTAATGGTACCAGCAAGGTCCATGCAATATTGGTACCACAGCGCTGTCATATCTGCAACCCATCCCCTAAAAGTCTGAGACATGACTGAATTGATTGGCACATATGACAAGCTGTTTAGCACATGGTGACAATCCACTTCTGCTGAAGGCCAAAAAGCCTGTTTTTCTGAGTCATTCATAATATGTAGTGTTTGTGTTGGTCTCCCATTTCTTCCAGCATATTTCTCTCAAACAGATATTGGAAAGGCCTATCAGCATTCATACTTTGACAGGGGCTGTATAAAAAAGGTACTACTGACACAGATTTAAAGACTGTAAAGCTATGTTGGTTTTGGGTTGCTTTGGAATTCAGAATGTTTCCTTTGGGTCCAGAAGAAACCATACTGGAGTCACAAGATCTGGTGCCAAGTTTCTGCATTTTTGTTTTGGTTTGCTTTTATCAATTGGAGACCCACTTTCCCACTCTCAGACTATGTGTTCAGTCAATCAGTTTAGACTTGCTAAGTGTAGAACACAAACGTGTGAAAGAAATGCTACTTTGAATTCTGTTGGGCTGCATTTAAATACATATCCAGGAAATATCTTATGTTACTGATACTGTGGGATTTGTTTCTAATGTGTTTGGCTTCACAACTACAGAACATTGCAGTGCCCTTGTTAAGCTCTTGCTAATGGCTTAGAACAGGCCCTGAAGCATCAGGAAGAGCCAGGTTCCTACATCTGTAATTGGGGATTTCTTGCTGCTTTTTTAGAGCTGGCAGCTGGAAACACTGCAGAGAGGGGAGTTTGAAATGAATGGGGGTGTTGTGGGCAGCGTAGCAACCAGCCTCCAGTTATCAGGCCTGGCTGGTAATTTACAAATGCTCGCAGAAGGATGTGGGTTTCAAAATGATCTGGAAAGGTAAGTTGTGTGGACTTCTTCTGGAACGTGACAAGACTTCATCCTGGACCTTCAAAAAGTGCGTATGACTTTTTTTGTGGGTTTTGTTTGATTGATTGATTTTGGCTTTGTCATGTATCATTGGAAATAGAGTTCTACTCCTGGCTTCCTGGTACAGTTAGGATACATTGTGGGTGGTGTAGTTGAGAAGGCTTAAGTCCTGTTCCTACCTTTTGGATATTGCTAATCGAAGTACAGGCATCTATCAATTGAAGTTAATACTGTAGACTGGATTTTAGTGCAAGTAATGCCAGGGGGAGATAACATCTGTGTAACCTGAGGCCTTTTATTTAGAAATGCATCAGGTTCTTTGATAGAAAGTTTTTTTGGCCACAGCAGTCCATTCTATTAATTTACATTATGGCTATTTCTACCTTACGAGCAATCTGTGGTCTCCCACTGGTATAAATATGGAGTATTGAAGTAAATAGAACAGGTGAAGTTTTAAACAATGGAAATGATAGCAAAAGGCTAACTTGCTGTATATATTTTGCCTTTCTATTTCTGTTAATCAAGTCAAATGTCCACCCTGGAAATTTGCATTTTCATGTGTTTGATGAAGAATATATCAGTGCCTCTGAGACAGATAAATGGGAAGTATGGTGTTCTCTTCAGTTATTCTTGATGATCTCCTAGATTATCCCAAATTAACTATTGGTAGGTGTGGTTTGTGTTTGGGTTTTTACAAATTATTTGCTAGAGCAAACTTTGCAAAGATATTCAGTCTTATCAATGCTGAGTAAAGCTTGGTGTGCCAATTTGTTTTTCCTTTTTAATTTTTGTCCCAGGACTGGGCCATTAAGCTTCCTAATTCAGATGCAATTGGCTTGGAAGCACCTGTGCTTCCCCGTCACCCTTCAGAGGTGGCAACATGTTTATCCATTCACCAGTATTGCTTAGCAAGACAGGGATTTAAATTCCTAGTGGAAATGATGATACAGCCTTTAATTTTAGCTATTTTTCTGTAGATCTGTTTTAGATGTTTTTTATGCTGTAGGAATCAAGATTCTTCAGAATAAGAAATTAATGGGAGCTATGGGGGCATAAATTCAGTTTTACTATGCTTCATTCTGAGTTGTATGACTGTATTGACATTAAAAACAAACACAGGAATAACCCGCAGACACCCCCTGTCCTCAAATTCATTTGAGAAGGTCCATTGCATGAAAGTGTATTTAAAGGTTTGGCCTTCACACTGGCCAGTACTAACAACTGAAAAGAAAGGTAGAAGTAGAGGCAATGGTACTATTTGCAATATACTGGTTTATTCTCCGTGCCATTTAAAATCTATTCTTAATTTTTTGAAGTTACTTCACACTCTTCAATCTTTATAGATGTTTTAATCATTTCAGCATCACATTCGATAAATGTGGGCTTTCAACTTATTTTTAGAATTTACATATTGCTCTACGATGTAGGAAGTCAGTGTTATTGTACTGCAGTTGATATTAGAAATATTAAGAACCCTGGCATGCCAAGCTGTTGCTTAGACTGTTCAAAAGTGCAACCTTAAGCATGTAAGGTAGCAGAGTTAAAGTTAACCCATGATCTTAGTGAAGTGTCTTGCATGTGGGGTGAACTCCATCCTGTTACTCTTAACCATGATATGAGATGAAAACATGGGAGTGAAACATTCCAACCTACCTGAGATGGGACCTATATTTAAACTGTTGTCTATGAACAGCTTTACAGATTCTTTAATTAATTCACGTTCTTGTTTATCTGGTCAAACAATAACATTTTCTGCACAGAGAGAATGCATAAAAAGAGGCATTGCCAATCTAGCTAATGGGAATGGTATATCCATGTCAAACTAGATCATAGAAAATGCTGTTTTTTACTCAGTGCCTCATGCAGATGAGCAACACTGAGGGTCAGACTTTCCAAGAGCAATTGCCAGGCTAACACAAGTATGTATTAATGGAGGTGTTTGTCTGTAAAAGATCAATGATTTGTAGCAATGACTAGTGCAAGCAGAGTATAAAGCACCTTTTCAAATAGGTTTTATGTTGTTGAAACAGTTAAATCCATCTGCCAACTATTGATTGGCTTTTTAGAGGGGTTATTTATTAATTTCTTTATAAACTTCGGGTTGTAACAGCCACCTGGTTTAAAAACAACTTTTCCATCTGATTGGTAAAGAGAAAAGGCAGCCCAAGCTTTTTGTCCTCTTGTGTTTGTATCTTCATATGCTTCCAGTCTCCATGCTTTACAAGGATCCTGTTGATAAGTAATCCTCTAACCTCCCAATGAGATTGCTTGGCAAAGTGATGCTTGTTTTTTGTCCAGGAGAGAAGTAATATACAGGGCTGCTGGGGCTTTTTTTGTGTAATAAGTTATATTTTTTTTCCCAATCCCTTTTCATGTGATGCATAACCTACATGCTTTTACTGTCTGTATGTGAAACACACTTGGAGGAGGGAAGGATTAGAGGGAAAGGGAGTTATGGTTACTTTGTTCCTTTGTTCATTAATTTAGCACCATCACAAGAAGAGCTTTTGATAACTCCAGTTATGTAATTGAAGTGAGTGAGGCTTACTAGCCAAAATCTTTTTTCATTTGACATAAAAGGAAGGGTATCAAAATTAGCAAAAAATGTTTAAGACCAATACTTTAGAGTAAAACACAGAATATTTTTGATGGATTAAGGAAGACTGAAGCTGGCCTTAGCCCCATGTATGTGAGATAGGTTGTCAGAGGTTGTCAGAGCAGGCCCATCTCTCTGCATTAATGCCCTGCCTTTTTGCACCCTACAAAGTAGGTGAATGAGAACCAAAGTGCATTGTTGCTTCTGGAGCATAGTCTGTAAACTAGGTTGCAGTGGCAGAACTGGTTTCCCTCACACCTGCTTAAATAGCATGGCAGAATAGCCATTGGAAGAGACTACTAGCAGGGCAAATGACTAAATAAGTAACCCTTCCTTTATGGTGATGGCTTTATTCTGATGTGTTTGTGAGCCATTTGCACCCCAAACTTACTTTATCTCTGTCACTGAGCAGTTACAGCTCATGCTCTCCAGTGCAGGATTCAGACCACCAGTCAGGAGATGAGCCCTATTCCCTCCCTCTTAGTATTTTGTGTTTTTCACCATCTGGGCCAATTTTTGTCCAGAATTCATGACCTCTTTTAATGTCAATGCCAACATAGCTTGATTTACTTACAGAAACCCTCTTCATTGTTCATGTTTAATTATCACCCATTCGTTTCTAATGTGCCCAGCTTACTCACTTACTGAGTCAGAGAGCAAGAGGTTGCTAGTGTGTAGAAAATAAATCTGCATAGACTTCATTAGTCATGCATGGCTAAACCAGTCAGCTGTTTAAATACCACCATGCTTGGGGATTTGCCTTTGATACTACAGAGACATCGATCCTACATGAAGCAAGAGTCACCTCTGATTTATCTTGAGTGAATCATACTTCATTACAACAGGTCAGGCACTCTGCCTACTTCTTAGTTCTCCCCTCATGCTTTGTTCTTGCTTACTTAGTGGTCTTTCACGTAACTAGCGTTTTCTGGCTGATGGCTCATTTTCAGTTCCTAACCTAAGCCTTTGGTGTCTTATGACAGTGAATGACCTTATCCTCTGAGAACTGGGACAAAAAAGAAGAGAAATGCAACTGTAGAAATGCAACTGTGTACTTTAGTACATGATGTGTAAATTGTACCACTGTGATTTGGGTTATGAACCCTGCTTTCATCCTTCTTGGCACTGTTTAGTTTCATTTGCCCTGCAGTGCCAAGTAATGTAACATCTTTAGGGCAAGGATCTGGTGCTACTTCTCATTAAAGCACCATGCACTTTTCTGATGCTTGGTAATAGCCCACTACATAATTGCCTTAGCTCTTCAGTGCTTTAAGAATGCTCAATCTTTTCAGTGTACTGAAAGGCATTTCCCCTCCCTTGAGTAACAGCTGTAAAACATCAGATCAGACTGCAGATCAAGAGCTTGTTTGCCCCATGTTCCCTTTGGGAGTCATCTGGAATGGGTAGTGCTGTCAACATTAGAGGGAGAGATTTGTCTGTCCCTGTTTTGGGGGAGAAAGAGGGAATTTGAGTGACAGGTGCTTTTTGAAATTGCTTCTTCTGCACCTTTCAGCTTCTCAAGGTGCCCTGACATGAAAGCATTTCCTTTTTAATTGTGAAAGCTAGCCAACTTTATCCTTTTGTGATCCCCAAAATGCAGCTAGGTCTCTGGTGAGTAATTTAATTACGATTGCTTCAACAGCTTGGCAGAAGGAGCATTTAGAATGAGAGCTGTAATCAGTCACTGATATCTGTGCACACCTGGCTGCTGTCAGCACATAAGCTATGGTCCAGCCGTGCTGCAGACTTCTATAGCATGGAAGGAGAGAGACTTTTTACAGGTGGGAGTGATTACAGCCTCTGTTACCAACCTGTGAGCAGTTCAAGCAGTTAATTCTCTTCCTGATGCTGCTCACCAGCTATGCCATTTTCATAAGCATGTCACAGAAGGCTCTTGCCATAATTTTGTTCCTTGTGACCTCTGCTCTCTTTGAAAGTATTTTTCTTTAACTTGATACTCTTTGGTAGTCATGGCAATAATTACCACTTTTCATCTTAAAAGCAGCTGAGTGTTACTGTGTCCTATGTATTTTGCCCCATGAAAGATTTGGCCTCAGAAACTGTTCCTTCAGTAATGGCACACACAGGGTATAATCACTGATAAGACACTGATGTAAGTTGGCAGCAGTAACAGAAATGTTGTACAGCAAAATAGGAGTCTCTGTTTGTTCTGTCACCCCAAGCTCCATTTGTTGATGATGATCTGTAAGCACATCTTCTGACTAAATGTAAGATAATAAAGTGTTCTAAATTGTCAAGTGCAACAAGGATTTGATTAATTTTAAATTTAGATTTTTCTTTGTAATATCCTGCCCATGTTCTTATTTGTTTTAAGAAGCAGTAAATGTAAAAACTCAGAAAAATACCAAAACAGTCTTCAACCATCAATTTTACTCTTTAAAGATTCTTTTCTTCTTATAGTAGCTTCTTCACAGAAGATGGTACAGAACTGAATTTGGAAGATGGTGAAAAATGTATGTAGAATTAGATTTTATAGGCAAAAATCACCCTGAGCTTGAGGACTTTTATTTTAAGTGGATTTTTTTTCACACAATGCTGTGAAACTTCTATCCTCAATTGTATTGTCCAGATACTTTCGATAATCTCACACCTACAATGGTTTCATCAGCATGAGGTATTTTGAGTGCCATATGGTATGCAGATAGTACCTGTTCTTTTGCAGACAAGGGAAAAGAAAAACCCTTGCAAAATGTGTTTGGTCTTTTAGCTGTTGCTATTGATCTGCAGCAGGATACCCAGTCACTAGTCCAGGTGAACACACAGCTGGCTTTGATCATTCCCTCCAATCCCCTATGAGTCTGGCACTGTGGATTATGAAAATATGATTTCCATGTTGGGCTTACTGTCCTGGAAGCTCTGACTTGCAATAATCCTTAATCTGTTTTTTGTCCCACCTGGGTTTTGTGTGCTCTCCCGTCTTTGCAGCACTCAGCTGAGTTATATATGTGTGCTTTTAAACTGTTGATATAAATCTGATGTGTGATAAGTGGGGTGTAATGGTGTTAATGAGATGGGATAGGGTGCACTTGGTGCTTTCCCAAACAGCATGGAGCTGTTTGCCATAGCACACACTATATTGCCTCCTTATTCCTATTGAGTCCTCAAGGTGTGATTATTGTTTATTTCCCAGGGTGTCTACACAGAGAATAGTTTGCAAAGAGGAACCTATTTTATTAGGTAAGAACAAATAGATGAGGATTGAAGTCAATATTTTCTATTTTCCAGACTAGACTTTGTTTGCAGTAACATTTTAAAATACAAAGTAATTATTTTAATTCAATGAGGTAACTTTTGATTATGCCAATATTTGCAGATCAAATCTGGTATAGGATTCTCACAGTCCACATATCAAATGTGCCTAATTGTTTTAAGATTTATATATATTGTTTTTATGCCTTAGACTAAAAGCTACCTTTAAGATTAAAGTCATTAGGTGGACAAATCTATGTCACAAAATATTTACATCTGCGCGTAGCTGAGAGAATGTCAACATGCAGAGAGATTCAGGCAGCACTAGAATTTTTAAAATTTTTTCTTCTTTGTTTTTGAGCCTGCGAATCTGGGGCTACTTAAGAGAGGAAGCTGGGGTCAGTAGGGCTCAAGAGACAGATCTTTTACGCTTATTTGGTTTTTTTGCAATGGAAATTGTTAACAGAAAAACAAAGGCAGGAGGAGTCAGAGGTCCTGAAGGAGATTCTTTGTTCACTATCCAAGCTGCCTAATGTACTAATTATTTCCTGTCATTGACAGAAGGCTACTATTGATCTCCAGTGGAGTTTAGCTGCATATAGGGACATAGCTTTATTATGTTGCAATCTTGTTACCCAGGAGCTGGTATAATAATCTCAGCTGTAGAACATTGGGGATTAGATGAAAAACCTTAATTACAGTTATCTTAATAATGATCCCTGAGGGGCAGATTGAAACTGGCTGCTTGGGTACCTGTGAAACAAGTTTTGCACAGGGGAGCACATTTTGGTGGATTTCATTTATCTTTCTAGAGGTGTTTCATTGTGTACTGACATCTGAGGCCTTGGCAAATGCTGGGAGTGGAGTCTGGGACTTCAGTTGCCTTTTACTGTCCTTAGAGATTTTGGGACACAAAATAACTTCTCTGATTGTGGGAGGAATTAGGCTTTTCAGTAAAAACCTCCAAGAACAATTACATAACTTGACTTCTATTGGGATGTAAGTGTTAACTGAAACCACAGTTAGCTAACAGCTGTCTGCAGATGAAAACGCTTCCAAAGCTGTGAATGTTAGTTCATTTCAAAGTCTTGGATGTATACAGGGCTGGTGAAAATCTTTCATGGGTGGTAGTTTAATCAGTGAAAACTGCACACTTATGGCAAGCAAAATTTTGCATATTTCAGAGAAAGTCTTAGAATAGCTTTGAATAGAAAAAAAGAGGAAGGAATAAAAAACCAGGATGTGGTTGATTTACTCATTTCCAAAACAAAACTCAGGATTCATTGACTGTATCAAAAGGATGAACTTATTGTGAAAGTTAGCAGAAAACACTTACAAACCTGAGAAGACAACTAACCTTAGTTTAAAAGCGTTGACCTAAGTTAGTTCATCCTCCTCTGCCTAGGTTTATTATTTAATAAGCTACTGTGCCATGACTTCCTGAGGCTCTTCACAGACCTCTGTGTTGGAAATAAGCAGCATGGCCTTGTGATGGCCTCCCTGGTCTAGGATATGCCTTTCAGGATATTGCCAGCACAGTGCTTGCGAGTGTGGTCTGGAGCAGGATGGGGAAAGAGAGTAGAAAATGACTCCATCCCTAAGAAAGCAGGGTTTGATCTTTGTAGCTTTTATTCAAGTGTCTCTAGCCTTAATGCGAGAGTAGTTGTGCTCATGTCTATTGAGTAACTGTCTCGGAGAACATAACAGACCTCTAGACCAGAGTGTCTTCACTAGACTCTGACTTTAATAATGCAACTGCCAAATATAAGCATGTTTTTCTTCCAGAGAGACTCTAATGTTTATTTTGAAGGAAGTGTTGTTGGTGCTCTATTCTTTTTGTCTCTCATCTGAAACCTATTTGCAGTGCTTGACCACAGCAAAACTGGTGTCAGGTTTGCTGGCTTCCCATAACCATCTGTCATATTTCTTTTCTTTTTTTTTTTTCCCCTCTCTTTTTCAGATTGTACTAAATGACCTTCTGTCTGTTACATTTCTGCCCTCTGATCTCAGGCAAATGATGAAGATAGATAGCAATATCACAAGCCATCCATCATACAATTTGTAGGTCTCTTAGAAGCATCTGTGTCTTTAACAGTTCATCTGTCACAGATAGACTCATAATTCAACACCACAAAATGCTGAAGAGAGGGCTAATACTGGTATTTCTTTTTATTACTGAAGACTTCAGCCATCAGGTGTCTTTCACTTGGATATGCAGACTGTTGTCACAAGTGCCTGTGCACCAGGGTTTAAATTATGGATCCAAGCCAACTGTATGTTACAGAAGCAAAGACTCATTTTCCTGCTTTGCTGTTGTAACACTGGATTGCTTGTGTTACCAGTGCAGAATGAACTGAGCAGACCTGGCTTTCAAGCCTTTGCTCTGTGTGAATGAGCTGAAGTTCTCAGAAGCAGTGACTGTGAATCTGACTGCCAGCAAATAGTTGTAGTCACTCCTGCTGTGTCATATGGGACAAGAGAAAATCTGTTTGAGTGACTGTACATATGTGTGAGAGACAGAGACACCAGCATCTATATTTAGGTTGATGGGCATAATATTTGACAGAAACACATAAAGTTACCCAACAGGGCATGATTTTGATGTCTGGTACCTGTACTGTCAGCTGTGCAGAATATGTATTTGGTAGACGAGTTGCCATGCATAGATATCTGAAATACCTGTCTGAACTATTGCTGGGTTGTGCACACTTGCATAGTATATTGAGCTAGGCAGGGCACCACGTTAATCCTATATGCCACATAATGCTGAAGCATGTAGTGCTGCAGGATGGAGAATATCCTGAGAATTCATCCTGTTATAGTTACTTGAATGCTGGGGACTGGCATCAGACAGAATTATCTATGCTTCACAT
Organism: Corvus brachyrhynchos; assembly: GCF_000691975.1. Classification (NCBI taxonomy): domain Eukaryota; kingdom Metazoa; phylum Chordata; class Aves; order Passeriformes; family Corvidae; genus Corvus; species Corvus brachyrhynchos. The sequence goes on from NW_008239553.1 coordinate 25,369,992, forward strand.
TGTTAAACACAAATCACAGGAGTAGTGTGTTCGTACTGTCAGAAAAAATACCAAAACCCAAACAACCAAAACAAGCAACCCCAAAACCCAAACCACCAGCCTGTTCTCTTTTTTTTTTTCTTTCCATTTTTTGCACTTGTTACCAGTGGCATTTGTCCCATTTGGAAGAGGTTAGAGGCTTAAATCCCTTACCTTATCCTGCTG
>NW_008239553.1:25370541-25395989 GCF_000691975.1 Corvus brachyrhynchos
TGCTGAAATAGAGATGCTTCTGATGGACACTTGAAACATAAATTTGTGCTTTATCTTAAGGGAAGCATCCTCACAGGGATCCCCACTTGGCTCTGGAATTGCTACTGTTGGTTCATATGCATGGGATATTGATAGTTCAAGTCATTTAAACTTAATTTAGGCATACCAGAGAACATACTTAGCCCAAATATCACACTTGAGAGACCTGTACTAAAATCATTATGGGAGCCATTCAAAATGTATAGACAATATATCATAGTGTTTTTTGTTTTTAAACAACTTTCATCCTGGAGACCAGGATGAACTAAGAATTAATATTGAAGTATTTGCTGAAGTGGAGCTGGGTATAACACAATAATTGAGATGGGGCTGAAATTAAGATCAGCTACATCCCTCCTACAAAGAGACCCCTGTATTTGCCTACCTCCTTTAGAAGTCAGGACATTTAAATGCTTTCCATTGCACAGATGAATTTCTACCTGTCATGAAGTAGAAACTAATCAGGTCTTCATGCTTTCAGTAGTGCCTGGAAATCCTTATTTATTACCAGTAAGATGTGAACCAGCTGGGTAACTTAAGCTGTTCCTTCTCAGACACTCTGTAAGCATACCTCCATATTTGGGAGCAAATACTGGAAAGGGTGGAATAGCTGCTTTTCTGAGTTTCCTTCTTTTTCTAAATGGAAAATGGCTTTTTTTCTTTTCCAGTACTAAATAGAGAGAAGTATAGGTTGTTAGTCCTGGCAAGTTTAGTATTTGTAGACTTGTATTCTTTGCCCACCTTAAGTACACAAGATTCAGACTTGCAAGAAAAGGGTGCTCACAGCTGTGCTAGGCCTGCTGGCAAATAAAATTCAGTACAGATGGTTGTCTGCCCACACTCTATTTATGAAGAGGCCTGCAGTGTTTATGTTAATGGTGATGAGTTTGAGAGATAAAAATAGGGAGTTGCTTGTTGTTCATTTGTTCTTTATAGATCTGCAGTGAACTTTTTTTTATAAAGCACAAATTCGATAGAGAGATTTGTTAACCTTCTAGAAGAGCAGGCTGTCAAAAAGCCAAGCTGCAGACGTCTCAAGTGCTGGAATCCTTATTCCTTGTTTTTTGTACTTCCATTCACTCCACGAGATGGTGCTGTGTACCCACAGTCCCCAGCATCCTTTGCTTGAATTTTCCCAGGTCGTTGGTGGATATTTGGATTATGAGAACTTGAAATGAAGTTAGAAATAATCTCTATCTTCCAGCTGTCTTTTTCTCCTCTCTAAATTAATCTCAAAAAGAGGTTTTCCAAAATCACCTAAGGCTTTGTATAGTCCTCTACAGATTATGTCTTCCTTGATATTTATTGAGTCCTGCAGCTTTGCCATGACTTGAGGGCTTAGGAAACCTTCTGGAGGCTGCTTCCAGATGCCATAGTTTCAGAGCAGCCATACTAAATAGCAACAGAAGAACTGAGACTGTGTGTTCTTGTCTGTGGTCATTCCTTGTGGATAGCTTGCTGAGTCAGGAAGATGTCTGCTTGTTGCAGGGGTCTGCCTAGTTCCACATTTACTTACTTATTTAGGTCTTGTGCAAAACTTAAATTATGTGATCTTGTCACTTAAAATAACTAGCAGTTCTGCTCTTATTCTCCTACCATATGCTTTCCTATTTATGTGGTTTTGGGAGTTACTGTGTGTTTTATTTCTCCTGCTTTCAGTTAGATTTGGAGTAGATAACTACTAAGGGTACTGTCTTTGCAAGGAGGAAATTTTGGAAGCTTGTCTTTGAAATGGCTGAAGTCCACTGATCTCCTGCCACAAGGTGGAAAGAAACTTCTGGGGGAAACAGAAAAGTCACTTTTCACAAACTTGCCCAGGCATTAGCCTTTCTTGGGTTGCCAAAGTGAGTTTTGTGTCAGTGTGGAAAGTAACAGAAGCAACTTACTAGCTTTTTTTTTTTAGTCATGGATAGAGAATGTCCCTTTGTTCTGTAGAACAGATTCTTTCTTTACAGGAACAGGTATCTAGGGTGAAAGGCTTCACTGTCCATTGTGTGTCCCTGGAGTCTGCCATTTTAGCTTTCTGATTATCACTCATATCTTTGTGTGTTGTAGATGTGAGTTCAGTGTCTTCACAGCTCTGCCTCTCATTTCGTCATGATTCCATAAAGAACAGTCCGACCTCACTTGTCCTCCCCCTTTTGCTCTTAGCAGTTTTCGAAAGCTTGCACTTGCACTTTCCTGTTTTTATGCTGACTGAGAGCAGATTCCTGATTTATAATATCTAGTCTCAAATCCCCGTAAGTGATGTGGAGGTGATTAGTAGAGAAGAGATACAAAATCTTTACGTGCCTAAATGAGGCTGAGACCCTCCCCACTTTTTAACTCCTTATAACTAGTCCTGATTAATGTGGAACAACTGCAACTCTGGGGCAAGTCAGTAACAGTTTTCCATTTCAAATACCCATTTTAGGACGTAACTGCATTGATGACATCATTGCATAAGGATTGTTTCTTACTCCCTTAGCTCAGGATGTATTTTGGATATAAGCAGCAGTTTTTGCCAACAGCCATTAATCCCCAAGAGCTGAGGCATGGAAATTCCATGTCATGCATGTTCTTCAGGGCAAGAGAAGCTTCTTATCTGGATACCTCTAGCAAGTTTTTGAAGTTGCTAGTAAATATTCCAATGCTCAAAGCTCATCTCTGATTTCTCACTCAAATTTTAATTCCCAGGTACAACTTCAGAAATGCTTCTTGGTATCATCAGATATACATCAGAGGGATTTTTAACTTCAGAAATGGTGGTTCTCATCACTTCTCCATCAGTGTCCTGTCTCTGCTACCATGAACATTTACCAAACAATAAAAATTAGGCTGCACTGATAGGTTTTTCTCTCTAAGTCCTCCCCAGATCCTTCTCTGGGGTTGTCTTATCTTGATGTAATAATTATGGCTTCAAGTCTTAGGGGATTGAAAAGTATAATCAAGATTTTATGAATAACGCCAAGGGTGTTTTCTGCATGCAATGTGATGCTTGCTTTACCCTCCTCGAAAGAATGCACGTTAGCAAAAACTGAATTCTTCTTGCTGTTCCAGTTAAGTGATTCATGTTTACTACAGATAGATTACACTGAGCATTGGAGACCAGACTGGGACACAATGGACCAGTAACTTGAGAGCATTTTGGTTGAGATGCAGGGGTAGGGGAGAGGGAGACTAGCTCAAAGCAGGGCCTGTTCTGTGTGGGAAATAGCTGATGCTACTGTCATTAGTTTGAGAAGTACAGCTTTTGCCCTGGCTCACCTTGTCATTTCTGTTATAAAGCAGACTTCTGACTCCTATGTTGGTGTTTTCTCCCTGACTTGGGATTTGCTGTTTGAGTGGGGAAAATGGTTCTCCATCTTTTCCATGTGTTTCTTTCTGAAGGCAGCCCAGGACTTGAGCAGAGCAGCAGCTGTGAGTCAACAGAGCTTGCAGTAAAACAGCAGGAGGACACATCAGAGCAGAAGGGGTTGAATTCTCCAGAGGCAGAATTTTTAAACCAGTTAGCATGGAGCAAATTTTCCCTTGCTCCTTGTTTGCTTGAGGATTTTCGTTTATTTCTTGGTTGTTTTGGTTTTTTTTTAAATGACTCCAAGTTTTCTTTGACATTTGTTACTGATGTCTTATGTCTTTTCAATCTGGGAACTGCTAACTACAGAGGGTAGTGAGACTATTTCATGTCAAAGGGAGCTTCCTCTTCAAAAGGCAGTTGGAAGGTGGCAGGGAGAATGAGCTAGTTTGGGATTAGTTGAGTGTCTTCCTCTGGTTCAAATATAGCTGAGGCTCTGAGAAAATAACAGCCATTCTGCTTTGATGACAAGTACATAGCTTACTTTGTGGGATGTTTTGGAGAACTGGAAGATCTTGAAAAGTTTTTAAAGAAAAGCTTCAACATCAGAACAATTCTCCTTCTTTTGGCTCTAATTAATGCCTGTGGTTGGAGAAGAGAGGTCAAAAGCTGAACAAGTTTTTTTATGTTGTCCAGGTAAGTGAATGCTATTGAATAAATACTGAAAACTGTAATGTTTAAAATTGGAAATCCAACAGGAAATTTTGACTGAGCCGCTGTTCATGATCTTTAGCATTTGCCCATTACAGCTTTTGACTGGATGTTTTTGGTAGTGCTAGTTCTCTCAGCAAACAAAGGTTGAGATCAGATGTCCTCAGAAACCTGTAAAACTTGTAAACCTGGTAACAGAAGTATCTCTTCCTAATTTTCCTTATTGTAATAGGAAAGTCCTTGGTACCAGAAATCTTATTATTTCAGTTCCTCACCACTACAATACAAACTAGCAAGCACAGTGACCAGCTGCAGTAATATCCAAAGACGCTTCTGAATAACTCTGAATGCACCTGAGAATTACCTTCTGTTTCACATGCCAAAGAAAAGGAAAAACCTTCTTAGGGCAAATTACTGTCTGCCTGAAGAAGTGGGGTGCAGCAAGGCCTCGTACGCCTGGAACCTTCTGGCCTGGGCAGTGAATCTATCTTCTCTCTTGATCCAGGAAATCACCTATGGCAGAGTTCTGCTGGAACTCTCTGAGGTCACCTAGGTTTTGTCTACTAGTGTGATGTTAATACTGGTCTTCATTTAACTGCATCTTTTCCATGTGGAAGATATTTCCCTGCAATTTGAGGGACAAAATTCTTTATCCTTGTTAGTACTCAAAGGGTGTTGTGGAGGCCTTCTCCTGGACTGCTGCAATCCATGAATTAGTGTCTTTGCTGTATCTATTCTTCTGTTCACTGAACTACACTGGTTTGTAGCATAAATAGGTATAATAGTAGGTCCTTTTGAGTCTCTGCACATTGCCTGATAAGTATAGCTGTGTAGACATAGCTTGAGAACCTGAAAATACGTATTTGAAGTTAGATGGGCATAAAATGCAAGTTTATCACTGGTTCTTAAAACAAGCAATGCTCAGTGTTGGCTAGTTCATTTAAAGACGCACATTAATAAGCCTTGAGAAAAAAGAAGAAAAAATAAAATTTATTCTAGTACAATAAAGGGTTAAGTATTTAGAAAAGAATTTGAAAGCAATTTTGGGACAGGAGCTTCTGAAAGGCTAATTTCTAAACTTTTTTCAAAACCCTTTCAAAAAGCAATTTCATACTCCTGAATTAGGCTTCTTATTCTCCTGTGCCTAATGTTGGTCTTACATACACTCTGCAGATTTGCAAAGAGATCACTCAGATCAAATTTTAAATCTCTGCCTGCTACTTTAGCTGTCTGTATGGGTCTCCTTTCGCATTTTTGCAGAATTTGTCCCTAAGCTATTAGAGCTGGTGGCAGTTCAAGTAGGCATTTTCTTCAGTAGGCAGCTGTGGAGGATCACCATCTGAATCTTTTCTTCAGTGTTCAGATTCCAAGTAGAGGATTCTTTTACTACTATTGTCTGCCTTTCTGCTTCAGAAGAAATTAATATAAAAAGTTCCTCTTGAATATTTACTGATCAGGAGTAGAGAGAAGCCTGGTAAATATAGTGGAAATTGTTTAAGTAAGGTTAAGTTTGAATGGAAACTTCCTCCTACTTTGCAAACTAAATGGAGCACTCACTGATGTCAGCTTGCTCCAGAACTATGAAGAACCTAAATTTGATCATGATTAAACACAGCTGAAAAAAAATGTTTTTGATCTGCTGCCATACATGTTACCAGTTTCAGGGGATCCTATTTCAGCTTTTTTTTTTGACATCATGGGATCTATTCTTGATTGCATGAATAGGGTTTGTAAGATATCTCACATGATGAAAGGGAGAACATTTCTATCATCTGGGAAAGGACAATAAAGGACCTTAAAAGGCCCAGCAAGGAAGGTGACCTGGAGACATGAATCTATATATATTTTAAAAAAAAAAAAAAAAGTAAAGAGGCAATACCTCTGTCTCACAACTGAAGTATTTCTGATTTTTCTGGGAACATCTCTGGGTAAGGAAGAAGGATTTTCACTGTTTAAGTGAAGGAAATTTAATGGTCATGGAGAGTGGTAATGAATGAAGACAGTTCTAGAAAAAACACTTAGAGTTAAAAAAAACCCAACCAATCAAAACAAAAAGACCCAAACAAAAAAAAATTATCTGTTTTTTCTTGTAATTACACAACATTATTGTGTAGTCAGTCAGAAGGCAAAAGTTTTAGGAATGTCTCCTCTTCTCCTACCAACAATCCCTTTGCCTCAGTTCACAAAAGAAATTACTCTTTGAGTAAGGACCTAGTAATGTAATGACTTGCTGTCATGAAGGTTAGTTCTAGATATCTCTAGAAGCAGGTGTAGCCACGCAGGGTTAGGCCTTGTTGATGCAACAAATAAACCCTTTGGCTCTATGTTGTCCGTGCATTCTAACTTCACTGGAGATAAATGATTTTTGTTGGTGAACATTGAATAGCAATGGGTAGTCTGAATGTAGAGAGAAGATAGCACTGCACCATTGCCTAGGCTCTTCCTGAGGCTTTGGAATTGTGAAATAAAAGTAGGTAGCTGAAGGTTTGTTTCATTCTTCATAGGTTGGGAGTATTCCTCTCTGCTTAGGCTCATTTCATTGAGACAGTATTTTTTATTCCTTGAAAGGGTAACATTGCACACGGTGTGATGCACTTCCTTCTCAGGGAAGGAAGATGCAGACCTCTCTTCTGAAGCACAAATCTCAAGCGTTAGTTGGGGGTGTTTCCCTTCCCTACTTCTTATGTGGGGATCTCTGTCCCTGAGGAACCTTGGAGAGTCACTGTTGGTCTTTATTTTGCAGTCTTCCTCTTCCTATCAGGAGAGCACCTTACTGCTGATCAAGTGCCAGGCATTTGCTGTACTATTTGGTTAATGTGATGGATGCCTCTTTCTCTGCCTCCTCACTGTTTGGAGCTAAAACGTGGGATTGTAAGCTAGGAGGTGATTAACCTTTCCTAATGGGACTGTGCTGCAAGCAGGATCTCACCCACTGCATCTTCATTAGCCTCGACCAAAGCCTGCATTACCTCAGATTAGGTAACTGGTCATTTATAACACAGGAGAAGGAGGGGAGGAAGAGCTTATGAAAAAGTGTCAACTAGATTAAGGGCATGAAAATTTAATTCCTGTTATCCAAGAATTCTGGAAGGCAGCATTTAATCAGGCGTGGAGTTGAAAACCTCCCATCATCAGAGGATTCAGTCACAGTGAGCATGGTCTTAGTGTGTGGAAGGAGGTGTATAGTGGTAATGGACGTGGTCTCTGCATGTATCACGCATGTAACAGTCAGTTTAGGGTTATTTGTATAAATTTTGGAGCTCAACTAAGGAATGAAGCGAACAGATCAAACCAAATAATCCTGCAGTACTTCTCAGTCCATGAAAATTACTTTCCTCCTGTGCTGTAACACTTCTGGCGCATGCACATGTTGAAAAGATCAAATATTTACCATCGTGTATGGGTCTGCCAAAGACTTGACTGTATCCTATTCATAGAAAACAAAGACAGAACGTGTAATGGTAATGTTGAGCTCCATCCTTGTATTTTATGGAAAACCTTAATAAAGAGGGAGAAAAATAATTGGTCTTTTGATAAAGATATTGTATGGTCAGATGACAAAACTGCATCTTTCAATGACTGATGGTCATCAGGAGGATTGTCTGGCATGGAGCAATGTGTTGAGAAGTTTTTCTGTACCCAGGAGCCCCTGGAAATTTTCAAGAATTTTGTTTTATGAGTTTTAAAGGAGATAACATGTTCTGTCTGCACTTGCCCCCTGTCTGTGGCTTTCATAATAAGATAATGTAGAAATTCAGCCCAGACTTTCTTCACAGATTTGGCTGCTCCAGAAGTCCCTCCCTTAGAAGCCATCTTGTTTTACCCTTCAGCAGAGTCCAGCCAGAATGGTTCTTCATGTAGTTCTGGGAGGTCAAGGTATTTCAGAACTGTACTTCAGATTTGCTGGTGCTGCTATGAATGGATTTTACTGTGAAATGCAGAGAAGCAGAAGGCTGCAGGGGACCTCTGGAGTCTTTGCCTCCAGTACTGTGCTTTGGTAGGGAACCATATTTCATAATACCTTTCAGAAATACATGAAGCTTTATCCCACAATTAGAGCAGCTTTTTGCCCCTGTTCCCTGTGAAGGCTTTTTAAAAGCTTCATTGCTCTGCTGATTAGAAACCTTTGTCTAATTTCCAGTCTAAATTTATTCTTTGGCAGTTTATAACCATCTGTTCTTGTACCAGTATTGTCCTTAGTTAAATAGTCATTTCCACTCCTCAGCTATTTCTACCCCTGGGTGTTTGTGCACAGTAAATGTATCTCCTCTCAACATTTATTTAGCTGGTCTGAACAAGCCAAATTCTTTTAATATTCTTTTTACCAGATAGGCTTGTCTGTCCCCTGATAGAATTCCTCTGCGTCTGTTTTAGTTATTTTGCCTTGACCAGTATTGTACATGCATTGGCATTTGTTAGTGTTCAGAAACCACGGCCCTGAATTTTTTTTTATTTTTTGTCTTTTTCAGACATGAAAATCATGTCTAAGTATGACTTTTATCTGGATTATGCTACTGGTTTTCCTTGCAAGTTTTACCTTCTTTAATGCTTGGGAAATAGGAGTAAATAATGATGGCAATGTCTGTACAGTGCTGGCATAAATGAAGACTTGTTTGTAATCCTTGGGGTATGTCCTTTTCTCCCAGCATTGACTCAAGCAGCTGCAGACCACTCCTGCTATTCTTTTTGGAGGTGCTTTGTGGTGCCTGGTTGGTCTGGCAGAGTTGTTTCTTGATAAGCAAACCTTGGTGAAACTTGGCACATTTGGTCACACTCGCTCTCATCTTACACAGATACCTGCCACATAGGGATATTTCAACTAGTCAGACTCCCCTTATGGTCAGTGGAGAGCAACAGAATCCTCCAGGGCCTGAATCATCTCATTCTAAAATAGATATCTTTTAAGCTTGTTACTGTCTGTTGGTTATGAACATCTTTGTAAATAGGATGATGCATTCAGTTAGTTGATTAAGCCCACCTTTGTACTGTTTTTTGTAGCCCATATTAGCAAAATGGAGCTAATAGCAGTTACATGTCTTTCAGATGTGTGGTAAGGAAAAGTATAAAGGACTGCCAGGCCATTCAGGGTTTTGAAACTCTCTAACAATGATAGGTGGGGAAAAGCAGAGAGTAAATGATTTTCTGGTTGAATGATTGCCTGTGGGAAGATCTTGTTTCTGTCAGCTACTAAGAGATTATGCAGTCCCTCTCTTTTGGAAGCTGAGAGCATGTCTTGAGGAAAAAGGGCAAAAAAAAAAAAAAAAAAAAAAGGAAGAATAAAAACCTACAACACTTCAAGGGGTTGGAGGACTCCAGGGTAGATGTTGTCCCAGAGTGTGCGCTCTTTTGGCATCCTGGTGAAATCCAGGGTTTAATTTTCTTTTCTGTAGAACAAGTAGCTACTTCCCTTTTCTTTAGAACCTATTTTCCTGTGCTTCTCTAGAATGGATCAAGTGATTATCACTTCTCTTGGCAAGTTTGGTAGCAAGCCAAGACAGAAGAGATTCAGTGGGTTAGGGGCTCTTGTCTCTTTTCTAAAAGAGCACACAAAGAAGAACTCTGACATATGGAGGGTACCTCAGAAGTTTGCTCTAATGCTGAATTTATTACATGGTAACAGGTCTGCAACATGAGCCAGGTTTTCCCAGCAGCACAGCAAGATTTTGGGGTTTTTTGGGTTACTGGAGAGATACAGATAAAAGAAACAAGCTAGGAGATAAGCTGATGTGCCCTTGTTTGGCCCTATACCATTTCACAGAAACAGAACAAGGTCACTCAGCCACATTCATTTAAAAGAAGGGAAGTCTCCTAAAGGACCCTCATCTGTTGAACAGATAATGTGGCTGCTAACAAAAAGGAAGAATGATTAGGAATTGTCTGCTACCTAATATGCTCCTTATTGGCATAAATGAATAGTTTTTTGAGGGTGACATGTAAAATAGCAACATATGGCATGACTGTAAACGGTTCCCAGCTTATTGGCATAAATGAGTAGTTTTTTGAGGGTGACATGTAAAAGTTAGCAACATATGGCATGACTGTAAACGGTTCCCAAGTCTTTAAAGTCCTGAACAAGTAAAGAAAGCAAGAAGTATTGGGAAGCATTGGACTGTTGAAGGAGAAGGGGGCCTAAGTGAGTGGACATGCTACTTGATTTCTTTGATTATTTCTCTCTAGTCTGCCCAAAAGGGGCTCACATCAAGTGATAAAATTAGCATTTTTGGACTGTAGAAAGGTTCCTAGCAAGGAGAAAAAAATCTGCTGAATAACCTAGTCTGTAGAACAGGAAAAAGAATGTGAATGCTATAGAGTATGAGAGATCTGAAGGCCTCTATGGTGTTGTCTAATGCCAAAAATGGCAGTATGACCTCAATCTAAAGAACAGGATGTCATTTCTTTTATGTAACGCTTTTGAGATATTGGGAAACTGTTTGCAGAATTAGACTGTATAGATGTATAACCCTTTATAAAGTAATTTTAACATTTTTACACTTCATGATTGGTTTTTATAGACTGTGATAAATAAGTACAAGTGTACAAGCATACAAGAAAAAAGGGAAAGACCTAACAATAAGTCTTAGCAAATGTCAATAATCATGTTTTATTAATATATAAGCTTTTCCACGGCATTGCTGAAATCCCAAAGCAGCAAAATGATCTCTTTTTGCCTGCAATGTACCACCTTTATCAAGTTCATTTTTCTTTACTGCTTGGCTGTTAATAACTGTGTGGCTTTCCCCTTACTGATACATGAGATCCGGGATTCAAAATGGATGAGTCTTGTTTTTCAGCCCAATTTGAATTAAAAACAATGGCAGACAAATGCCACTGGTGAACAAAAAAAGTCACAGTGATTTATTTTTTAATGCTATTGTCACAGCATCCTTTAGTACAAAGAATGACTCTTTTCAACTACAGTTATAGCATTGGCTTTTCCCCCTTAGCAATCTTTTTTGTGTTATTTTGTTCTTCTTGGAGGATTTAAATCTTACTGTTGGAGCCATGTGACATTTTTTGGCCTTTCTGTGCAAGGGGAGCTAGTAATCAGCAGCTGGGTTCTGCTCTGGCACACCTGGATATTGTTCTCTGTGGTGTCTTTCTCAGTGTGCAGTATTCCACACTAAAGGAATGATGTTCCCAAGTCCCCTTGCCCTACTAAAGTTTGGGGTCATTGCATGCATGCTAGGGCCTGACTTTCCCTCCTTCTGGAACTCTCATTATCATTTACAAGACATGGACACTAAAATTTAGCAAAAAAGGAGGAGATGTATTCATTTTCAGAAATATAAAATACGAGGAGTATTTTAGTGTGTAGTAAAGAGTGTAGTAAAGTGTAGTAAAGAGTCCGTGAATCTTTCAGTAACGTGATCACTGGCACTTGTGTTCCTGTAGCACCTTTCACTGCAAAGTCCTTTTTGTATTAGCTGCATACCAAGATGATGCTCCATACCTTTGGGATAGACTATGATGGATTTTCAACAGCATGTAACACTGTCACTCACACCATTTAAAGAAATAGATGAAGGAAAGCTCCACACCATGCTAAAAGGAGAAGAGTTCAAGCAGGCAAAATGTATTTGGTCATGCTCTAATTGCATATGCCCTCGTTTTTTTTGCCAGAGTTCTGAAGGGTTAAGGAGACATTCTGTTGTATAGTTATAACATGTTTTAAAGCCTTTCCACCCAGAAGTCTAATGAAATGATGTGAACAGAGTATGACAGAAATGTACGTAAACATAAGAAGATTCAGAACACTGATACAGTACTGGGGTGATGCTGGCTCATCAGTGAACAATTCAGTATATTACCAGCATCACCTGGACCACTTGGGTTCATGTAAAGCATCCTGGAAGGAACACAGTTTGCTTGGAATATATACTTGCTCTCTAACTGAGCAATAGAAGTATTTTCTTGACGCTGTTTTTCAGTAGCTCTTTTCAGAGGTTGTCTGATTTTTGGTAAAATCTTCATGAAATTAGTTTGGGATAAGAATCTTGGGGAACAAGAGACCTTATTAAGACTGATGAAGTAACATAATTAAAGCAAATAAATATATTAGCTAACAGAGATGTAGCTGTTTCTTATAAGCCAAAAATGTTTTTCTCTATAGGCGTAAGGCAAAAACTACCTTGCGTTCCATGAAATTATTCTCCTAGCTTTTCTGACCAGCTTCAATCACTATGTAGACAAAAGTTCTCTTTTCAGGATTTCAAAGTCCCATTATTTCTGGTTTTAAATCCAGAAATGTCTCCTTTGACAAGGGCCCCCTGCTCTTCTTTTCCAGATACTTCTTCTCAAGTTACTTATGAAAAATAAGAAAAATAAGACACAGGGTGCAGTCATATACTAGCAATACTCATCATCCAGATATTTAACTATGACCTCAGAGATCATGTTCTGATTTGGGTACACTTGATTTGAACCTGTCTTCTTATTAAATCTACTGCTAAAACCCTCTGTAGTTCCTTCTAGTAGGTTTTGGGTTTTTTTTTTTTTTTGTTTTGTTTTTGGGGTTTTTTATGCCTTTTGTTTAGAAAAATATAAGTATTGGTCATTTCCAGAGTTCTTCCCTTCAAGACTCATGCTCCTCTCTATAATCTGTTATAACACCTGAACTTATGCTAGTGCTGGAGGACTACACAGGCAAGTAGTAAAAAGAATCTCTGCTGTAGAGATGTTAAAATCTCTTGCACAACTTTAACTCTCTTCAGCTGTTGAGCTGCTGTAGGATCGTACTTTGGGATGGCTTATTCATATGGGACAGCTATGATTGCCTGTCTTGATAGTCCTGCTTCACCTGACAGTAGCACGAGGCCCTCTGAGGTTGCTGGCCAGAGCTTCATGTAGACTCAAGAGGGCAATAGGCCAGGGAAGTAGTTTTGTAAAGTGGCAATCAACCCAGGATGAGCAGATGGGCACTGAGAGGGCAACAGAACTGTGCTCTGATGCTGGGAGTGAAAGATTAAGGAATGTATAGGGAAGCAAAATGTAAAGCATGATTTTGGGAGGAAGAGGAAAAGATTTCTAAGTGGCAACTCTGGAGTGCAAAACACTTGGTTATGCTTTATAAAGTTAAAACAAGGGGTGGATAAGGACATATAAACTGGCAGCAGATTGTGGTTTATGGTAATGACAGTCCCAGAGGAATGTCTTTCTCTTGGTGACATTGAACTAAATTGCATTACTCAAGATGTGCACTAAGGATGGGTAATGAGATGTGTGCATGGGAAAGTAAAGACTGCTGCTTTTATGATGGTATGAAATGACTGGGATGAGTGTATGAGTGTGCCTGCATGTGCACTTCTGAGAGTGGGTGCAGAGGAGGGAGGTGGATGCCAGGGCAGAGTGGGCTGAACGATTTCTGTTTGAAAGCCCTGTAGCTGAACTTGTTAGAAGAAAAGGTCTTAGGTCATAAACATTGACCTAAACTTTTTTCCAAACTGAAATTAGGCCTTAAATGCCTAAAACTTTGCCTTTAAATGAACAGGGATGATTATTGTATTTTTTTATGCTGATGCTTTGTGCTTTGAATGACAGTTGTATGTGGAAACCCTCTGGAAAGCTGTTTTTGTGAGGCTGATCACTGGGAAATCATTGGTAAAGTTTATAGCCTGGGTGCCTAGGCCGAAACAGACTGGCTGTCTGTTGTCTCAAAACTGAACCACCCCCCTATCATAACTGCTCCAAAGTCTTGCGTGCCTGAAATAAAGGAAATGCTGATGGGTGGAAAGCACTCGTATCTCTGCTCTCCTCAGTATGTCAGGGTAAGAAAACTTGTACCAGATCTTTCAGAATAGATCTATTGTTCATCTAATCATTGACCCTGGCACCTTATTGCTGTAGCTTTTGATGTGTTGTTGAATAAAATGCCTTCATTTTTGTTCTGTTGGGAAAGTATTGAACATTTTCTTTATACTAGCTTATAAAGATCTTTTGGATAATTTGTGACTTAGAAATCACAAATGAAGTGGATAACAGGATACTCAGAATATCAAATCTGTGTTTCCATGCAATCAAACTAGTTATCAGCTGAGCAGCATATATCCTTTGCTAGGGAAAGGGTCAGGGCTATGACTTTACTGGTGTAAACTGTCTCAGTGTCCGTTCTGCATTTCTCTCTATAGACAGAAGTTGTAGCTATGTAGGCGTTTGCATCCAGAGGCTGACCTGCCTTGACAAAGCTCCTTAGACCTGGCCCTTTGAATGGAGAATCATGCTGTAGAGTTGGTATCCATAGCACTGAAAAGGAAGGGAGAAGCAGTGGAGGCCTGGGAGCTTTGCAGTTGTGATATCTGCTAATCAAACAAACAAGTGCAGTGGTGAGGCCTTCAGTTACAGTAGGGAGGAAGGGAGTTCATATGTACCTACAGTGCATTTCAAGTGCTTTGTGCTAAGATGTCTCTACTAGTCTGGACCATCTGGCTACCTGTGTACCCTGTCAGTCAGGGATTCTTGCATTAGCCATCTAAATGGCTACCCAACTCTTCAATTACCATCATTTTGGCTATGTGACAGGGAAATGAGTATCTGTGGCATCCTCAAGGGCATTCAAAAAGACATTGCAAGAAACCCCAGGCAGCCTTTATGAAAAAGGAGAGTATCTTTCACTGCCCCTCTCAGTCTTTGAAATAACTCAGTCTTTTTTCTCTTTTTCCTGAACTATAGGTGACTGTTCACTCTTTTGGATTTGGGTGTTGGGTATTTTGGGTTGGGTTTTTTTTAGAATTTTGATTTGATATTATTATTATTACTACTTTGAGGGTAGTGCCTTAAAGCAAACTTTGGTCAGTGGAATAACTGTGCTCTTAGATTTTTTTAATGAGATAGATTCTTAGTTTAGATTTCTAAACATTTCAGAAGCATCTGAATACATGGACTTGCTGATACTTAGGCATATCACTACCTGTCAGGCCTTTTGCCATTCCTTCCTGTTGCAATACCTTCTTTTCCCAAAAGCAATGAGGAGCTTTTCCTTGAAGAACATGTCATCTTAGGGCTGACTTTTTCCTGAGAGAGTCTTTGCCAGTGCTGACTGGAGTAAATTCACTTAGGCTGATGGCTGATGAAGGGATGGAGGATTTATAACTTATTTGAGTTCCCATACATCACCCTCTGTGTCGCTTGCTTATGATGGCCCTGCCAGAAGATAAAGAAGTGCAGGAGGCTCAATGCAGGCCATAGTGACAGGCCAAGGAAAAATGCCTCTGTTGGATAAATTGATTTGAATGGTGCTGGTGAAATATCAGGCTGGGGTGAAAATATGATTGCATTTAGTGATCCAGCTAGCTTTGTATCCTGGTGGAATTCCAAATGCAGGGAAAGTTAATTAAAGTAACGTGTGTATGTATTTTGTCTCGAATAGCAGACATGGATTTTTTTAGACATCTCTGTATGCTAATCCTTTACCCATATCTTATCAATCTAAATACAGTCTTGTACTATTTCTAATGCAGTGGAATTGCCATGAGGCTGATAAATATCAGTTGTAATTTATAGGGTGTTTATTCAGGTAATGGTGTACAGAATACTTTTTACAGCCCCTAGAGTCTAAACAGGCAGACACCTAGAGGCATAAAAATGCATTATGAAAAGACAGAAAACAGACAAATAGTTTTATTTTCTGCAGGTAAAATTTAATGGACATAACTTAATGGACATAAAACTTAATATGGTGATAAGAAACTATGGTGGTTTTTTTTCTTGTTTTTCGTTTGTATAATGGATGCAGAGCTTGAGAAAAAGTGGCTAGCATGAGGATTGTTTAATTACATTTTTCTGAAGCAGAATACCTTGTTTTCTTTTTAGTGTTGCCATTGTGTCCCCTGTGAGTCTGAGCCAACATTTCCCCCCAGCTGTGAGACGTCTGACAGAGAGGGGCTGAGAATGGAAGCTGTGCAGAAGGGCAGCCTGCTGGCTCTGCAAGCTGCGCCTGCAGAGTGGCTGGCACCCAGCTGGCTCCCAAAGGCTCTCACTCCTTTTAGATGCTCTGTGGTGCCCATCAGATCTTTTGATCACTTTAGGGCTTTAAAGAAAGTAAGCTGTTCCATGCTAGCTCATGTCACTACCTTCTATGTTGAGAGAACATTTCTGTACAGCCCTTTATAGCAGAGTTGTGGGCTACAGCCGTCCTTGGGCTCGAGGTGGGTGTCGAGTCAGTGCTCTGCAAGGCATCAGCATTAAAGCTGTGTACGGTCCTTCTCCAGCTGCAATTTGAGGAGCTTTCTTTTATGTGTGTATAAATTTCCAGTGCTGCTGGAAAATTGTTAACTATTCTAACTCATAATCGTGGTCAGGGAAGCTGAGGTGGGGAACAGAAAGTGACATTTCGTGAAGTCTGCTTGCTATATATTGGGCCAGAAACCTAGGATCGGTCCATCTCTCTTTTCACCAAGGTACAGATGACACATTGTTTCTTCTAGTGATATTTCTTTGTTGCTGCATCCAATGTTTCAAGCAAGGACAGTTTTAGAAAGCATTGATAGCTGACAAATAATTTTAAACTTTTTCTTTTGAGACAAATCTTTTCCTTCACATAACTTTCCTATCTATTTCTTCCTGTAAGTGAGTGACAGGATGGGGATCACTATTCTTTTCTGGTTCAGTTGACTTCTCAGCAGCCTTAAATTGCAGGCATCTCCTGCAGTGTGAATGTTGAGATGGCTTGTAGGACACTGCCAGGAAAGCCTAGAGCATGCAGATTTGAGAACAATCCAGCAAGAACTTGCTAGAGCTCAGACTGAAAATCATGTGGTCTCCCTTCTAATCTGTTATTTCCCATCAGTACAATTATAGAGGAGATTATCCCTAGTGGAACTGAAAATGCAGAAGGCTTTGACCAGTGAGCCATGGATAATCGGGGGAAATATTAGTGGAGGTCTCAGTCTCCTGCAGCCAGCAGTGGTGACAGGTGGCATGGCTCTGTGGCACAGTGTTATGGCATGAAGACAAAATGTCAGTCAATCATGTTTTATGGCTTCAAATTTTCTCAGAGCAGAAGCATAACAAAATTAAACCAGAGCACTTGCTAAATGTGAGCAGTAAATATACAAGAAATGCATCGCAAATTGCCAAAATTGCTGGTCCAGCATATACTATATTAACACAGAGAATATTCCAAACTAAGACTTGGCTCTGAGACTCCATTCTACAGTCCAGCTCTGTCACTGTCCCAAGTATGGGAGTCAGATCAGATATACTCTTTTCTTTTAAAGATACTGCATGTTCATTTTCTGAACTATAACTTGAAGACTTACACTTGACGAAATTTTTCTATTTCTTTCCCAGTATGAAGAATCCGCAGGCAGGGCAGTAATTGCCCAGATGATCCTGCAACTAGTTGTTTTCCTTATTTGTTCAAAATTAGTTAGTGGGAAGATTCATCGTCTGACTATAAACTGCTTTAATTAAATACAAATATCAGAGTTTTTTAATAAGTGTCTGGATTGGATGGACAGTGTAATCTAATGTCAGGGTTTTGTTGCATGTGAATACTGTAATTAAAGTATTTTTTTAACCCTAGAAGTGGCTGCACTTTATCAATTGCAACTAACAGTACAAATCTACCTCACAGGGACACTTGATTGCTGATGTTTCCAACTACATTTTAATATCCTTTGAAAAATGTAGAAATAACACAAAGCATGTATTCAGAAGAATAAGGATATTCTGATGGCAAGTGTTTACTTCAAGAAAAAAACTGTTCATGTTGGTTGAGAAAGTGGTACTTCTGCTGAAGATCTTGGAATAAATAATGTAGGGCCCTTATATTAACTCTGTAAGTAATGGCTCGTGTCAGAGTCCAGATTTCCTCATTGCTTCTTTGGAAAAATCTTTATTAGTTTTTTAGGAATATGTTGCCCGAGACAACAGACATTGGTGTCTGATAACTAATAAACTTATAAAGTGGATCTGATCTGTGCTGTTTCTTCTCCTGCAAAGGTGTAATGAGTTCCAACTTGTCAGCCAATCAGTTTATTATCTCTTCATCACAGTACTGGTGGTTCTTAGAACAGTTTGGGCTGGAAGGGACCTTATAGATCATCTGTTTCCAACCCCCACGTTTTCCACATGTAGAGCTGTTTCTTCACTAAGGTGAAATAAAATGCCTGTGTTTTAGCATAGGGCAGTGGTGTTCCCAAGGGGTCATTGCTGGAGCTAATATTGCTTAATGCCTTCACTAATAAGTGAGATGATAGGATAGAATAATTCCTCTATTTAAATTTGCAGGTAAAGCTAGATAGTGGAATCAATTGGTATACCAAATGTCAGGGCTGCAATTCAAAGACACTGTCATGACCTGGAGAAATAGGTTGCTAAAAGTATTAGCCACCCTAAGCACTGTGTGGTTAGCAATGAATTTGGAATCTTGTTACCAACTGAGAATGGGGAAGGAATAGAGAGGCTGAAACATCCACTGCATTCATTGCAGGTCCAGAGTAATTTTGCAAGAGTACAGGTTTGATTGACTTCTCCACTGGTTGTCCTTGTTCTTGTTGCCTGCCTAGCATAAAACAAAAAGTGTGATGCTACCAGACTTATAGCATAAGCAACTCCAAATCCTAGTTACAGTAGTCCTCTTTTTGCTTCTATACAGATGTCTTTATGAGGCTTCAAGGAATAAAATCTGAAACAGTCAAACTGAGCAAATCATATGTGGATTTTGTTTCCTCACCAAAGGCACCACAGAAGATGGAATAGATTTGATGATCCCTGTGGGTTACATGGAAGTGGTCAGGTTTGCCAACAGCCAGTTATTAATTTTTCTGGCAGTAGAAGGCAGCTGCTTCCTTCGACCTACATTTAAGACTAAGGGGTAATGACAATGAGGTAGAATAAAAGCGAGGTTATATTTGGAGGGCATGCAATGTGTCCTCTGAATGAGGCTGCCCCAAGTCTGAAGGAAAGTTGCACCCACTTGAGTTTTATACAACTTTAAAGCTCTCTATATGCAGAGAAGGCATTTCGCTGGTAGTTTTACAGAGCAGCGTCTTCTCCACACCTTTATTTTCTGTTTATAACAGAGAAGAATTTTCGTTAGATACACCAGCATTATGTTGTCTCTGTCTCTGTTTCTGTCAATTTATTTAGATACTAGTTTCATTATGTCCTGGCACCCAGACTAGCATATGACTAATGTGTATGCAGATTAACCTGGAAAATTGGAAGTTTGATTTTGTCTGAATTTTACTTCCCTCTCCCCCTGCTTTGTTTTCATGTCTTGCTTGGATGTGTTTCGTAGTTGAAATACTGTCTTCTGAATGCTTCCAAGAGTCTGGAGGCACCTGGAAGTCTATGGGTCTGCTTTTGAGATGATGTATTCTAGGGAGTAATCAGAGATGAAGAATCATTGCTTCAGTGGCTGGCACCTTTACTTCGTTGTTTTCAGTTCTCTGTTATGGAGCTGAACAACAGTACTGTGTTAAAGTTAACAGTTTTGAGTGAAATAGATGTGTTATACGGTCTCCATTTTTTTGGGTTAGAGAGTACTTGTCCCTTTAAAAATGATAAATTCTTTCAGGGATTGTCACAAATTATAACTATATATTCCTTATCTGTCACAGAATATGAATGAACTATGGACTTCAAATGCAGCCATTCTGGCTTACCACATATCACTGAGCAGTCATTTTGTTTTTAAAAGCAACAACTGAAGTCTTGTCAACTTCCACAATTTAAAAAAAAGAAGAAAAAAACCCCCAAAAGAATCCATATTCTGATTTTGATTTGATGTGGAAAAAAAAAAAAACAAACTAGTTCCAGCATTTAGGTCAAAGCAAGGCATCATGATCCATTCAGAGCTTGAGACACATTTTGGGAACATACCGCTTATTATTAGCATTCCCATTTACTATTTGCATGACCAAGGAATACCAAATTACTTTCTCTCTTTTTTTTTTTTCTTTCTGTTATCCATCATATAAAATTGGATCTCTTCTCTTTTCTCATCACTTTGTTGGAAATCATTGGATGAAAAAGGACAATAAAAGTTCTGCATTTTCTTGTTGAAGGGATTTCTTCCTCCTTATAGTTTGGATTTCAGTGTCCTGTCTATATCTCTGGAACAATATACCTTTCCAGCTCCCTTGAATATTGGACCAGTAATCTGATCTTTAATTTGCATACCTGTAATATGGGGATAATGCTTTTATAAAATCTTTGTCAAGTGCTTTGTATGGGAAAGGAATATCAGGGCCCCCGACAGCTCATAGGGTTATGTGGTGCTAAATAAGTGTTCCACATCTTAAAAATGGGCTTTACTAGTTATGAGTTGGAAATCCAGTCTAAAGAAAAGCTACATGATGAAACATAAACAGCTTTTCTGCACAGATGGTTTTATGGAACTTCTGGCAGAAAAATACTGTGAACAGCAAGAAGTTACTGTAGCCTCCTCATCTCCTTTGGATCTGAAGACTTCTCTATTTCTCTTATGGATTATTGTTTATTTGTTCAGTAGACTGAACTGCATACTTGGAGGCATTTCTGCAAAAGGCATTAACTTGTCAGGCTGCTGGGCCATACTTTCCACTCCCAGCTGCCATCATCAGAAAGTTGTGTCCTACCCTAAACAGCTGCTTTGGAGACAGCTGGCACAATCTAGCCACCCTTCAATTTGTGCTTGCTAGCAGCTGTCTGGCACATTGATATTTCTCATCCCTCTTTTCAATGAGGTAGCTCTGTGTGTCTTTACTGTTGCTCCTGGGTGTGCTTTAGGTCCTGGCAAAATCTGTGAGCTCTTAGGTCATCACACTGAATTTTTTGGTGGCAACATGATGGCTTGATATGTTGCTCCTGTGTTACAACAGATGTGGTGCTACAGTGTGGTAGAGGGAGGACCCTGATAGTCAGAAGTGCTAGTTTAATGCTAGCCAGTGCTGTCCAGTCCTAGCTGCTGGACACTGGTGCTGTCTATGCTAATAATAGCTCTCATTTGTCCAGCACCTTTACTGGAAGAGGGCCTGAAGCAATTTATGAGCTGCTCTCAGGCAATGTACCCACCTCTGGGTTGAAATGAGACAAGTATGTGGTGGTGTACAGCAAAGCTGTATGAGTTTCAGAAGATGCTGGATAATTACTGAAAGCTACTGGGTGAATGACAGGCTTATTGTCACATGAAGGAGTGGACAGCCATTGGATTCTCTTTAGATGTCTCCCTTTGGAGAGAATATCTGAGCCAAGGAGAAAGGCCAAGAACAGACTCATAAAGTCTGGATTATGGTGATTTGGCATTTTCAATTATTTCCTTCCCAGGAGCTTCACTAATATTTGTTCAGCAGATCCCAGCTCCTGGGAGGAGCCCAAAGCTACTGTTGGGCAAAAGCTCATGTAATCAGAGCATTTAACAAGGATGCAACAGGTGGGCACATGCTCAGTTGTAAGGCTGGTGAGTTTTAGAAATTAATCTGCTGGAGCTTTTTGTACACAAATCTTTAGGACTGTGAGTGTGAGGAAGCTTTTTCAGTTTGTTAAACGTCCATGGAACAGTTCATGATGGTTATTTAACGGGAGCTTTCTTTCAATGATGAAATGCCCTAATAGAATTAGGCTAGGTGAATATGTGAACTGAAGCTGATGTACACCAAAACCCTCTGACCAACTAACTTTATATCTGTGAGTTAAAATAATATTAATCAAGCTTATCAGGAACTGTCTCTCCTAAGCGAAGGTTCACATATGAGTAATCATCTGTATCTTACAACTAACCATGCATGCCACTCTGATTAAAAAATGTCTATTCAGAGGAGGAGGGATAACAGAAGGATATGAGGATACTGTACATTAGGGCACATTCAGTACTTCATCACTTCGGGATGGTTGGATTTTTTTTATTGTTTGGAGACTGGAGTCATGGTGTGTGTGGACTGGTGCTCCTCTTCCTGTAGAAGGCTACTGAGGCACCTGTGGGTTCTAGGGTCCCGTCACCTTTTTCAGGGTTTGGAGCTGAAAGATAGAAAACAGACTTCTGTCTTTTCAAGTGCACAACTTGTGTGGCACCTTCTGTGTTGCTACTTCTCATTTCCAATTTTCTTTGTAGGCAGAGTTTTCTCCTCTCTCTGATTGCTCTGCATCTCAAAGAGGGTCTCTTTTACTGCTTCCTAATGTGGCTTTGTAGCATTTCTGTAGCCTTAGGGGGAGGATGGTTTTCTCTCTGAAGTCCTTCAGTCTTTCCACAGCCCTTGACCTTGTTATCTGAACTCCTTCTGTTCCTCCTCTCACAGGACAGAGGAGAGGAGGATGGAACAACTGCAGCTGTACCATTGGTGCTGTAGACCAGGGGATTTAGGAAAGAGAAATTTCTGACAAACAAGCACTGGTGAGGAAGGGAAACATATGCTTCCACTCATGCAAGGCAATGCAGAATGAATA
Organism: Corvus brachyrhynchos; assembly: GCF_000691975.1. Taxonomy (NCBI): domain Eukaryota; kingdom Metazoa; phylum Chordata; class Aves; order Passeriformes; family Corvidae; genus Corvus; species Corvus brachyrhynchos. The sequence continues at coordinate 25,392,929 of NW_008239553.1, forward strand.
CCCTGAGGCAACTGCAGTTCTCATCTGTTTCAGGTGAATGGAGATATGCTGTTTGGAATCAGATTTGCTCAGGTGTTAGTGACCTCCTGCCTCTACAGACTCCACCAGGACAGTAATTACTGTACTGCTGAAAAGTCATTAAGTTTGTTTCACCTAAGCAATAAAAACCAGCATGAGATAGAGGACAAGGTGCTTTGGAAAAAAATACAAACACAGAAGAAACCAAATAATAAAACAGTTTTGTCCTGAAGGTGTAAATTACATCTGTTGGGAAAGAAAGTAGGAATGGGGTGTTTGCTGCATGTCTCAGGAGTCAGTAAATGAGAGTATCTGGCTTGGTGAACAGCAAGTCACTTCTGGCTGTGCCAGAGAGAAAATGTGTTGCCATGCCTGAGTTCCTCAATATCCATGCTCTCAACTTTCTGTTCCACTTAATCCCTATTTTTTGTGCACCTGCTTCATTGCTAGTGATGATGTCCTCAAAATTTTTCTAAAGGCCCTGGCATAAGATGCTAAAGAGTAGGGCTTTCTCAAGCCTTTTCTGCTCCACGTGAAGATGAAAGTGGTATACTGGAAGATCATTACTCATGGCTCTCAGCATCAAAATGGAAACTATCCTGGACTCGTAAGTTCAGATTTCAGCAAGACTAGTTTTTTTTCTCTTAATTCTCTTGCCATAAATGCAGAAATTCTGTTTTTCCTTGGGGTAATATATCTCTGATCAGTAAAACTAAGTCAGTATAAAATGTATATAAGAGGAGACTTAGATACTTTAACTTGATGTTTCAAGATATTTATTTCAATCTTCATATTTAGAAGAGACTTGAAAAGTGAGGAGAAAAAAATGCTGCCACAGCATTTGGTGGTGGTAGTGTAAAAGTTGTATTACAGCAGTAGACAAAAGGTCTTTGAAGGGCACACCTCCTGAGATACTTTGAGTGGAGAGAAAGCCCTCAAGTAGTTCCAGGATGGATGACTATGTACATGCTTTTCTCTGTGTGACTATCCATGGAGAGAGAGGAGAATTACAGAATGGCTGATTCAAATACGAGCGGTTTGAGACTCCAAAAGGGCATTCAGAGCTAGCTCTGGTACCAAAGCTGTTTTGCAAATGTTGCTACTGCATGTGTCCCCAGGTTAGGGTTGTCTGTAGGCTTTTCATTTTCTGTGCATGATACACCCAGTGCTGATGTGAGCAGTAAGACGAATGGCTATTTATTTCATCTTACCAGAGCTAATCCATCATGGTGCATGTAGCAATTGGATTTCTGCACTCCAAAAAGCTTTTATTTCCAGATATTAAATAAATAAATAGATGTAAGGACCTCTCTTTCTCAGTCTTTATTTTCCTTCTTCTTGTTCTTTTCCTTCTCCTTGCCTGCTGTGTAATAAATACGTTTATTTTGGTAAATATCCATAATTTTAAAATAGCTTTATTTAGCACTTAGCCACACTGCAGATATGAAGTGACTGATAGCAGCATTGTTCTGGAATGCCAGAAAATAAAGTCAAGATTTTTGATTCCTTGATTAATTGCAAACAAATGTTTTCATTCCTATGGATCATCAAAGACATTGCTTCAAGATGGAAACCTTTGTTAAGTCCTATTAATAACGTTCTGTTGAAGTTGATTATTCTTTTTCTTTTTTGATGTTTCCATAAAATAGATGAAATGATGATTAATACTTCATCATCTGAGGTTCTCTCTGTAGTCATTAATAACATGTTTACCCACCCCTTATCCCTTCTAGTTCCTTTATAACATTCTACTAATATTTCCAGAAATGTTGAATTTATGTTTACTTTGTTTATTTTTGTTAAAAACTTTATCTAAGATATTTATTCGATCACCTTTGGTTAATTCGTTTCTTTTAATTCCAGAGATGTCCCACTGACCCACCTGTCTACTGTGTATGCTACTGTACAAGACCAAACCATTTTGGACTCTTTCCTATGGGACTGGTTAGTTAGGTGGGTTTGTAGTTTCACAATAAGTGCCAAAGGCTAACGGTTCAGTTCCACTTTATATGCTGAAGGAAAAAAATCCTGAGGGTTACTTTTTCAAAATTAAAGGACAGTTTAGGGAGAAAACTAAAAGAATACCATCATTTTGCTTCAATTCCTTATGGTATCTGCTTGTATAAATCAATAAAAAGATTGGAGGTGGGTTAAGACATTGGGGCCCAAACTCTTTTTGTTTAGAAGAGCTGTGAGAGGGGCCACCACTACATTTAAGGAGTCTAAGTATGTTTTGCTGCTGAAGCCTCAGATTTTCCTGTACACCTTAGGAGCTCTTACTGTTGAACTGTTTTTCTTTCCAAAAAAAAGCATCCTTTTTCTGTGTGTTCTCTTGGATTTTCCTAGGAGATGCTCTCCCAAACAGTCTGTAGGATCAGACAGCTTACATTTAAAGTGCTAAGTCACAGTAAGAAGTATAAGCATCATAAGATGAGTTAGCTTACCACAGGCCGAGAATGGTGGGGGAGGAAAAGAAAAGAAGCTCAGTTGACATACAGGAAGGGGGGAAAATGGGAAAAAAGTACCAACGTATGCCAGGAATTAAATGCTTTCCTGCTTTCCAGAGAAACTGCCCATAACTTAAGATTGTTTGGGCTTTTTGCAGCTTTGCTGCCTTCCTTCCTTTCCAGTTAATTATTCATGCACTTGCTACTAGCAGACAAGTTTTGTTTTCCTTTAGGTGTAATTAGAGCAATCAGAGGGCTTGTAATATTGTAATAAAAATGCACTTTTGTTCTTTCTTTTGCCTCTCTCCATCCTTTTTTTCTCCCTTCCTCTCTTTTTTGCTCATGTCTGTCTGCTGACCACTGTCTGTTCACCAATCCTTCTGTCCTAAAATTTTTTCTATTAATTTAAGCTGTTTCTCTCCTTTTTTCCCTGTGTGTAAGTGCAGTTGCCAGTTTAAGAACCCAGTCAAACTTCTGGACTGCAGGTTTTGTGAATTCTTGCAGGGAAAATTGGCCTTGCTGTGATAGCAACTGCGCTAATTCTGAAATGAGCAGAATTAAGTTGCATTCTTGAGGGCAATCACTTGTATACAATG
>NW_008239553.1:25396019-25413603 GCF_000691975.1 Corvus brachyrhynchos
TGCATGTTTTGGAACATGGCGAGAAAAGATTTCCTTCATGCTCAGTCAGCCAAAGGTTTTATTAGGGTTTGGAGTTTTCTGTTACTGTGGGTTTTTTTATCCTCTGCTGTGCATTCCGGTTCGACAGGAATAGAATTCTCTTTTGATAAACTACCCTTGTTTGCTTTGAGTTATGCAACAGACTTACTACATCATGTTGTTTCTTAATTTGGTGTGTCTGGTGTTTAAACTTACATTTTTTTCCCGCAAGTATGTATACACATACATACATGAACACATTTCTGGGGAAGCTGAAGTTCCCTTAGTGAGATTGTTTTCTTGCACGTGTCAGAGCAATTCAGAGATTTTGCACAATTTATTCAGTATATCACAGTTCCTCTTTTGAAGTCTGTTTGAAATGACCTGTACACTGGAGTGTAAAAAGTGAATCATCAAGGAACAAGATTCTCTGTAACGAGCAGTGACAAGTAGTCCGTGAACACTTAAGATAATTTGGCTAAACACTCTCTGCATCTTTTTAAGGCAGCTGCTGATGGGCTTTTCTTTAGAGTTACTCAACCCCATTAATGTTATTTGTGTGATACTGTTGATGACCGTGCAAAGAAGTGGTATTCATCAATACTCTTAACTGGTCAAGGTGCTTGATGGATAAGGGGAACACAAGGTGGAAGAGAGGTCCTCTGCAGCTTTGCTCTCTGGGTGGAAATATAGCTTGTCCTGCCCAGTGTCTGACTCCTTAGATGTTTGTGTGGGTAGGGTCTCTGAGAGAATTTGAACCGTAAGAGGGCATAAACTTGGTAATGTCTTTTCACATGGAAAAGCCCTGTTGGCAAGGGGGAAGAAAGAGTTGACTGCTGGGGTCTCAACCTTCCACACTGCTTTCTCCTTTCCCCAGCTGGTTGAAATGATCAGCGCCAGTGTCAACACTGAGTGGCAGTAGCAGTCTTTGCCTGTAGCCCATGTAATTCTAACAGTAGGGAAAAGTTTGCATTACAGGTTGTGTGAGCACCAGCTCCCTCTACCAGGAAGTTGGTTTTCACAGTTGGGGAAAACAAGGAAGTGCCAAATGTGACAGCTCAGACTTGTGCAGGCAGAGATATTGAAAGGACCAACAATGAGGAACCAGCGTCAATGGATTTTTCTTCAATAGCATTGTGAGCCAATTTCCCATGTATGAAATCCTCTTTTAATCAAAGATGGTATAAAAAAAAAAGTTTTCTTCTGATATTTGTTGTTTTTCTTGATATCTGTATGCTGCACATTGTACTGAATGCCAGAGTTTCTGCTGCTCTTCTCTATTTGTGCAGACACTGTTATATCATCCTGGAGGGGAGAGGCATTATTACTCTGATTTTTCACATATGAGAAATGACAGGGCTTGTCATGTCCAGAGAGCAGAAGCGGGCAAGGGTCTGCTGGTGAACATTAGCTCATTTCTTTTCCTGACAGCCGACCAGTACTGCCAGAAGCTAGCAAAGGTAAATGGATTTGACAGTAATACCTCTTTCTAGTGGCATAGCTAGATCATGCAGTCAAAGATCTACTCTGTGCAGGGTTGGGCAGGGTCAGTTCTTTGGTGAGTGAGCTCTGAAGAATACTGAGTATGCTTTGTGGAGAGGCATCAGCTTTTTGGTAGTGGCTGTGATCCCATCCACATTTTGTGTTATGTTTGAGGTGGAGAGTGAAGGTGAGTCTCCTCAGAACTCTGAGGAAGAGTTCTCACTCAGAATTGAAGGGAAGAGTGCCTGCTGTCAAAGCCACCATAGGGATAGGCCCCTTTAGGGCCTCAGTAGCTCATGGTCTGATTTTTTTTGTGGTTTACTTTGGGAACGGGATAAAGCAAACTACTCTTGTAGATTTCAAGTCCTGGGTAACCCAGATGGTGCAATAAACAGAGGGTAGGAGGAAAAGCCTCCATCAAATGATGTTGACTGTTGTCACCCTTTTTAAACTTAGGTATTACTTTATATTTTGCTGGGGAGGTGGGTAGATTTTCATATTTGATAAACCACTATCTGACCAAATTACAGCCCTAGTGATGAATATTTAATTAGATCTGTACTTTATGAAATACATTGCTGCTTAGGTGGATTAAGGCTGGGTAGCCCATAAATTGGTAATTTGGTTGTCAGCTTCCACAGTGCCCTGGACAGTAACAAAACACACGAATTCCTGTGGATTCCTGTATAAAAAATTAATGTTTGGATTTGATTATGAAGGATTTAGGTCTTTTATCCTTTTTCTATTTCTTCAATAAAAAAAAGGAAGATGGAATGAAATTAAAAATTTAGAGGTACTTTTAATATTGCAGTGCCAACTAACTGCATTCCTCAAAGCTACCAGCCCTCATCTTCGCCACTGACATGTGTTAAGGAAGCATCTTCAGGAATGTGATATTGCCAAGAATTAAAACAAGCGATATCCATTCCTGCAAACTTTAAAAAAGTTACATGTATAGAACATGAAATACATGACTTTAATGTCATATTGCATTTTCCTTCCTTTGAGTTTTCTTACTGCTATTAGTCAAATAGGCACTGGGAATACAGAGTAATGTTTTTGCTTCATCCTTAGGATTTACCTGCAGGCAAGGTGTGTCAGGTAGTCAAGTGCCCATTTGGGTTCAGTCAAGTGGGAAACTGATACTGCAGTTTGACCAGAGTCAAATCTCCAAGGGTTACTGGTATCTTACAGCTTTGAGGTGAGGGGAGAATGGCGCAAGCTCAGAGTTTGCTGCTATGCAACATGTCCAAAGCTGAGGCAAGATGATCAGACTCTGATGAGGGGCGAGCAGCGTCCAGTAGGTCCTGCTCAGTAATTTCATGTCAAAACCTCAGGGCAGTATTTTCTCTCTCCAGGTGCTGTGCTATTTCTGGGTCTGTCTTGGTAATGTCCACTGAACAAACACTGACTGTATTTCATGCTATATTATTGTTTACTGTAGCTGATCTTAATTTATATTATTATATAATATAGCGACGAGGCAACCCAGTCACTGCAGATCAAAGGAATTAGTGCAGCTGTCATGTGAATAAACTCACATTGTGCCTCACAACACCACCCCAGGCTTGCTTGAATTGTGCAGACTCAACTCTGTCTCCCTCTCATCACTGTGGATACAGCAGAAGATATGTAAATGTGTGTGTGTGTACGTATGGATCCTGTAGGTATTTGCACATGCTTAGGCAATGCTGCCTTGCAGCATGGGTTATTATCTGGGCTTGACAGCAGCCTTTGAACGCAGGCATCAGTTTCTCATCCGTGTGTTCCCCGAGGCTGTCAGCAGTCATTGGGATGACTGGCAGGGTGTCAGCTAAGCTCTCCTCTCCTGGAAGAATATTACAGTAGCAAAGCTGACGAGGACTGTGACATCTTTGAGGGAGGACACTGCATGAGGTCTGCATGGTATGCATCATCCCCTACTTGATGAGTTTTGCACAGCAGGGACTTTTTTATTGTTTCTATTCTTGTCAATATCTGTCAAGGTACCCAATGTAGTTTTCTCTTTTCAATTCCTTTTTTTCTTTTATTTTTGCTTCCTTTCCCTTCGTAGCTCAGAGTCCCCAGCTGCCATCCACTGGGTTCTCATCTTTGCTGATGTCTGGAGAGTCCAAGAGCTGGAGCAATGCAGTTGGTAGCAGTCTGCTTCCCATCAGCTCTGACCTAGGACACAGCATGAAGCCAAGGGTACCAGGGACTGGTGGTGTAATTCTTTGTCAAGCATGAAACTAAGAGTCTCATCTCCAGGGATGGATGAAATTCCTGGAGATTTCTTGGCCAGAGCAATCTTTTGCACTTCCAAATTGTGGGTTATATAATAAGATTTTAGTTTCCCAAGTTTCTATTTTAAAATTTGAATATAGAAGCCTTTCCTTGCTCTCTCTTTCACAATTAAGTGTGCTATTAAATACTCTAATTTCATATCAGTAATAGCATTTCAGGAAGAGGAGAGAGGAATGTTCCTAAATATGCATTTTAAAAAATTGTTTGGTATTGAAGAATCACAATATATTTTTTTACTACTTTGTTTTTAAAAAGCACTTACCTTCATATGCACTTGTATGCTAGGAGGAGATGGCATGTGGATGGAGATCATGGCCTGATAGAGAATGATCTTTGCTGGGTTCAGGTACCAGGATACTTACTTAGACCTGATATATAATTGCCTGAGGCATTTGACGTAGTTTGTGTAATTTTCCCTTTTCAGAGAAAGGCTTGGCACTCAATTCCCCTTAAGAGAGGGGTGGGGCATCTCTCTGAGGTGCTTCTAAAAGTGTTTTGAGTGGTCAGTGTTTGTTAGGCTGTAGCCACGAGTTCCAGTAGGTCACAGTGACAGAAGAATCGTACCTGCTCTGGGTATTCAGGGTTTGAGGAGTAAGCAAAAGCAGGACACAGGGCAGCATTGGCAGCTGTCTATCCCTGCTGTGAAAGCCAGCATGGAGAGCTGTGGACTGAGTTTGTTTGCACTGATGAATGCTGTGCACTGCAGTTTGTGAACTGTATTGAATCCCTCACCATGCTGCCTTGCCATTGCTGCTGGCATAGCTTGTTGTGTTTATGAATGTGACAGTCACATCAGAGGCACAACTTGCCCACTGATCTGTGAGACCGCCTGCCTTGTTCAGTGGGAACCCAGCTGACAGCAGCAGAGAATACACAGATTTCTAGGAGGGCTTGATTGGAGGATTTATGTCTGAAAAGTTCCTTAGGACATGCCAGCCTACAAGGTCTGGTTGCTCATTCATCAAGTTTATTTAAACCTTGAGGGGGGAGGTTATTTTCCTAGTCTCAAGAGTGCTCTGAAAAGTGTTGGAAACTATTTTCCACTTCTAGTTAATCTATTTATTACAAACAATGGAGTTCCACCATGATGTAAAGCGGATAAAGAGGAAAAGGCATGAGGAAGACTTCAAATGCAGAGCACAGTAGTTTTAGAAGAGGGTCAGAGATCCTGGTCTTTACCATGGTGACTGTGCCAACATACAGAATTGTGTTTAAACTAGGGTTTATATTGGCATAATTATTTTGATAAATATTACACCCAAATGAGCATAGTTAAAGAAAAACAATGAGCTGTCTTAGCCCCTTTGTGGTGGGAATGAAGAAGTTGCTCTGTGGAGTTTTTTGTTGGCTTTCTTTTTTTCCCCCTAAGAACAGTCATGTTTTTCTGGCCTCCAGGTTGTTCCAGGACATTATGTTTTTATTTCTGTTGAATTGCAGCAAGCAATGATTGTTACATGTTGTAGTTCTCCTTGTGTGAGGAGGCATTTTGCCTTCCCCCTCAGGATCTCCTTGTTTCTTGTGCTGTGTGAGGTTATAGTACAGGGGATTCAGCTGTCTACTGCAGTTGTTTCTGCTGGAATTTGTATTTGTTTCAGTAATATATGGCAGATTGTTATCTGGATGAGGACAGGGCTGGTAGCTGCATTACACTGACTTGTAACATTGCTGTGGCCTTTCTGAAGATAATTTCTTGGAGCAGCAGTTGCAAACTGTTCTTTCTTCATCTTCAGCTCTAGACTGAAAAACCCCCAATCAAAAGGCAAGGTGACATTTTCACGTCTCCTGCAATGTAGTTAACTTTCTCCTTAGCCTCTGTCTCTGGTTGTTGCCCTTTTCACAGCAGAACAGGATCATTTTCTGTGCCCAAGCATTCTTGGAGGGCAACAAATCTCCTTAGGGCTAGATTCCTGTAATAAGAAGCAGCCCTGCACTTCTCCTTTTCTGCTCTGAATCTCATTTGCTAGACTTGCTGGTGTGTGTTTCAGTCCTTTAATTAAGTCCTCCCTTTGTCTCTCTATCTGCCAGAGCACGGTTCCCATTTTTCTTGCTGCAGCACTTAAGCATAATTTGCTGTCAAACACATGCTCTCTGATTGAGGTCCGACCAGATTTACTTGCAAATGTGTCTGGGTCAATAGCTTTTGTTTCAATTAGATTTACAAAGAATCATTTTGGTGCTCTGGCATGTTACTCAAAGGGGAGGTTGTGGGGAGGGCCTTGGGCCTGCCAGGCACTTAATTAATTAATTAATTAATGATTTTAAAAAGAAAAAAAAAAAAGGAAAAGAAAAAAGGATGGAAAAAAGAAAAGGAAAAGGAATTGGGGAATCTGATATTATTTGCCTATGGCCAGCCAGGGCTCTAGCAGTTTTTGCTAAGGATTAATCAGTATCCAGGGCTCAGTCTGATGGGTGCAGTAAGATGCAATGCTTTGAGATGTAAAAATTAGTAGAACCTGGCATCTTTGGATGCAGATGGGGTTGTGGCCACGGTTGGCTAAATGAGTGAAAACCATTTGTAGCAGGGCTGAGCCAAAATCACAGTAGGCTGAGAAGAATTAGCTATTATCCAGTATTATTTATTTTTCCATACTTTCTACTGAAGATGCAGGGGCAGGGTTTTCACATGTGAGGAATTTGAATTTATGCACTGAGGTAAGAAGCTTGATTCATTTGTCTTCTTAGCCCTGCAGTCACAATGAGGAATTTGGCTTCCCATTGATGCTAAAGGCATTTGTGTGCTCAATGACTTTTCGTATATCCATAATTATCTTTCTAGATAAATGAAAGTAAATTGTTAGATTTGTTCCCAAATGCTCGAGTATCCTTTTCCAGTATTTGAAAGAATCTGTTGAAAAACTGGGCTCAATATTGTGGTACTGTCCTAAACCCATGCTTTCTTTGCCAGATTATCTTTCCAGCCTTTGTGGTCTTTGATGGTCTGAATGTAGGGCTCCTTGGCATCAAGCTGGATTTTGTATTTTCCCTCTGCTTGAGCTGTTAAAGGAAAATTTCAGTGGAGTCCATTATTAGTAATTTTAAAAAATTCTTTGGTTGTTTCACATGCCTGATGTCTGAGAACCAGCAAAACCTTGCAGAGTCTGGGTGAGGGTCAAAGGAGGGATCACAGTGAAGCTGGGCTGGCAAGAGCCAACAGTCAGGCAAGCCAAGTTCCAGCTGGAGACTGTCACTGGAGTTGACCCATGGGACAGGAGAGGCTTTTTTGTTTTTTAAAGCTGCTTCTGTGGTGATCCCTACAGTTATCCTGAGCTCTCTTTTAAAATCTGGTTTGTTTCAACCAGGTACGTTACTATTTTCTCTGTAAGTGCTGTGCCTGGAACTTTGGTGCCTCTAATCTCTTTGAACTGCACCTTGTACCACTAGGATACCTCAGAGTAATTGGAAACATTGTGGAAGAAGATCCTCTTCATCAAAATATATAAATATTTGGAAGACTAATAGCATTGAGCAATTTTCTAATCATAATAAATCCTGGCATATTCCTTCAAACAATACAAATACAAACAAGTATCAGAGAAAAGACTGAAGGGTTTGAAATGCCTGATATTGAAAGTAATTCCATACACTTTCCATTTTTAACAGTCTGCTGTAATGTTCTTAAGTTAACTTTGCATTTTACTGGTGTCTCAATTATGATCAACTTGACATCTTCCTCAGTGATTTTGAGAAGTGGCTGGGCATACAAGTATCTTCTTTCTACAGATGAATAGTCAGATGTAAATATATGCTATTACTCTCTCCTTTTTATTTTAAAAATTATTTTTATTTTTGTAGTTAGAAAAAATAAGAGTCAAGTGAAAACAAGCACAGATGACACAAACCTGTTCCAAAGCAAGCTATTTGGATGATACTTGTATCTTTCTTAAAAAAGATTAGGTTTAGAACCTTTGAAAAGCAAGGGACATAGTGGGCCACCCAGTGTGTTTATCATGCTTGCACCAGTAGTGCCAGCTACCTTCCTAAAACAGGATGTCTGTTGTGGATGGTGACGTAAGAGACAGTGTGGTGGGGATAGGTACATTAGGTTTTTGAGTATCTGTTTAGAAAATTTGATCTGGCTTCACAGAGATGTGAACAAAAAGGGAGCTCTACACTGTCATTTTTTATCGGTATTGCTTTTCAGAACATACTTTTAAAACATTGCCAGGTGTCAGATGTCAGTGAACTGGTGAGCTCCCCACTGCCTCAGATGGAGTTGCTCCAGCCTTCAAAACCTGAATCAAGGCAGTTGATTTATAGCAGAAAATTGGACAACCTCACATCCTGATAGGATCACACTGCCCTTAAATCTGGTCTAACCACTGAGGAGAGAGTTGGTCAGCTCTTCAAAATCTGTTGTACAGAGAGAATTTGTCTAAAAAATAGCAGATTAGAGGGCAAGGACACAGTCTGGTCTTGTGGGCAGACCTTAAAGTGGCAATGAGATGACTCCTGGGTGCTGTGCTGCTTCAGTTGCTGTCTCTTGACCTGACAATGAGTGAGGGGGATAACTGGCCTGTTCAACCTAAGGCTGCAAATCTGAACAAAAGCAGGAGAAGAACAGCTGCTTCTAAGTAGAGGACTCCAGGGTAAGTGCAGAACTGATTTAGTATACTGCTGAGGGGCTCTTAACTCCAGCTGACTTCACAAGTCTTTGGTAGTTTGTGTAAATTCACAGATCGAGGACAAATGCACTCTGTGCTCTGGGGATGCTTTGTTTGAAGAGGGCTGCTTAACCTCAGCAACTTCTCCAGAGGCAGTGGACAAAGAGGTCCTTTTTAAGAGGCCTTTTTTAAGGGGTCCTTTTTGAAGGTATCTTGTGGCAGTGTTGTATTGTAACGAGGCGGTGTGTTTATTTCCATGCTCTGCCAGCCCCTGATGCCGGTGCCACCTGTTTTGCTTCCCACTGCACACCTGTGCCTTTGTGTACAATTTCTGAAATGGATTTTTGTGACATCTGTGTTTTAGCTCCCTTGGGACCCATCACTTGCAGTCCTATCTCACTGGGCACTCTCTCCCTCCCTTCTCAGAATCAGCGCTATAAATGTAGCTTGCTTAAATCACCACTCACTGAAAGAATAGAAAAGATTCATGAGTAAAAATTTGCCTTGGTGGAAATGAAATATTTGCTATCGTGATCTCATCCAGTAGCACTGAGTGGAGATTTCTGTCCTTTACAGTTGAGTCAAAGTGACATAAAAATGAGAGCAAGGTATGCACAAATGTTCTGCAAGTATTAGACCTGTACTCAAATGTGTTTTGTTCTAGGATTTACATTACATGTGATCACATGGGGTTGGCTTAGGGAATGATTCTATGGGGAATATGCTGTAGTCACCATTACGAAATACAGCAATTGCCAATGGAGACAGCTTAGCTGTTCATTGATATGAAGCCCTTTCCCCCAAGAAGAGCTATGAGGATTGCTGCTCCTCTAGAAGTTACCTGTGCTCACTCAGGGTATACACAAATGCAGCTTAAAACAGTGTTGTATGGGCGTTTTCTAGAGGTGTTTAAATACCCTATGCATGTCTGGTTGCCATTACTCTGGGCACTGCAGCACATACTGTGATGTCTGTAAAAATCCTCCAGTGCAGGCCACAATAAGTGGATGAGCACTGTGGTATCCTAGCAGGTAATTATTGGAAAAGTCTGGCTGCTTGAAGATGATCAGAATGTCTATTTGAGAAATGCAGTTTGCAAAAATGTGTGGGATGTATTCAGATTTTTTAAAGCAGAAGACCAAAATGTAATTATAGTAACAAAATAAAGTATTGAATATTGCAGACATGAGGGCATGTTCTTTCCCCAGCTGTTTTGAGAGTGCAAGGAGCAGCAAGGAGGAAAGGGGTAACCTGATGTGGAAGCAGAGGCTGTTTCTGCAAGCAGGCTGGCTGAATTTCACAGTGACCATGCTGGCCTTGAGATTAGAGAAGTTCTGAGGGCTGCCTTTGGGATAAGGTGGTATCTAAAATTCCCTCTCACTGCAACCCCCTCAGGTGCTCACTGAGTTTGATGTAGAAGGAATACAGCAACAGTCACACTTGCATTTTAACTGCTGGAGGAGAATATTGTTGCAGTGTAATTTTTTGGCCACTGGCTTCCAAAATGGCGGGGCTGTCCCTCTTACTGTTATTCAGACTTGTTTTGTTATCACATCTTTGAAGAACCAGTTTCACTGCTACATCTCCTGTAACCTCATTATGTACAGGCTGACAGGTGAAATAAAATGTATTTCAGCTCCAGTCATGGCATAAATGTGAGAAACTTCTGACTAAGAGCCCTAATTATTAACTGATTACTTGAACTCGAAAATACTTAAAATACAGGTCATAGCCAGTTTTTGTTCAGATGAACTGATATTTCTAACTAGTTTATAACAATGTTAAAGATATATGTGGCACTTATACAGCTGGCCATCTCTACAAGGCTGTTCTTCCCCTCCTGACACAGTCCCTTAATTACACTTGGAAGTGGCCTAAGTTCACAAGGAGAGAGAGGGAGGCGTTTGCCTCGAGTGCAGTGCCCAGCAGCTCTCCTCTTCTGCTGTGACTTGCCTTCATTGCCAGGTACCAGCAGGGGTTTCAGCTAGGCAGATAATGGGAAAATTAGAAATTACGGGTTATCATGAATACTGCTGACTCATTTTAGGGGTAGACATTTCCTGTTGAACTCTAGAGAAAGAAAAGAATGTGTGACTGTCATGAATTCAAGTAGTGTGAGATGTTAAAGAAAAATCACATCTTTATGAATATGTTCTTAAATTTTGGTTGGGAAGATCCTGTTTCAAAGTACCTGGATGCTCTGATGCAAGACCTGTGAAGTCATTGGGCAACAATGAGCTGCCACTAAAGAACCTGTGTGAAAATGGTAACATTACTGGTGAATGGAAAACAGTATTTCTCACAATTGCCTCACATTTTGACTCAGGCTGAAAGACTCATTATAGACTGTAGGAGTAGGCAAACTTCCTCTGATTTAAAGAGAACAATATAGTTTAATAATCTGAGTCAATGGGATTTTCTTATGAAGATTGATCTTTACTGTAGAGCACTGTCATTAATTCTCAAATATAAGTCTTGTATTCAAATTTACAGTATAAAACCTGTGGAAGCAATGTGAAGTGTGGCATGTTCTATCCTCTGAAGCAATTTAGAGAAGTAAAGTAAGCTTTTCTTTTAATAAGCAAAGGCATCCTGTCTCAGATGAAATCAATGGATTGGCAGTGCTTTTTCTTACCATCACAGCAAAGCAACTTAGGCCATACTGCTACTTCATCCCAGTACCTGTTTCTTGCTTGCACAGGGAGAAAGAACAGTGGCATAGTCTGGGCAGAGTTGAATGACTATGACATTAGCTGGAGATTTGAGTGATTCATTATTTTTCTTTTTGACTATGGGTATTCTTTGTGGAGTGACAATTTTCTTTATCTCTGATGTGGTTCAGTTTGAAAAACAGAGTTGATATTTTTGTGCTTCAGAGAAATGTTCTGAGATAACTCAGTGTGTTATACATCTGGGACAGTCTGAGCACCTATTGCATCTGTGCAAGGCTCTGGTGAGAATATAGATCAAACTCTGTTGCTTGTATTCTTCAGATCCTGAATAAAGAAGTATCACCTTGTTGCCAGCTTTTATCCATTTGTGTTCTTATCCCTCACTGCATTCAACTAGGCTGATTTGTGGTTTTTCTTCTTGCACTTGAGAGTTTTGTTTTGGCAGGTATCTCTGTTCTAACAATTTCTTTTTGTGTTTTGGCTAAGATAAAAATAACACAAACAAATCAAAATTTATTTCCTTGTTATAACGAACCCAAGCCACAGATGAGCTGTGGCTCAAGAGCTGGTATCTTTCAACCTACCATGGCAGGGCTTAATTCTGTTCTTCCCCTGGTTAAACCAATATCAATTTCTGTGACAGAGCTGAGAATTTAGAGGCTCAGCAAAAGCCCAAGTCTTGTACAGGAGCACTGGACTGATCTGAGAGTTTTACATCTCCCACAAGTGAGGGCTGAGAAGTCTGGCTGTCTTACGCCATTCCTGATGTCAGTCACCTTCCCTTAAATGCATAAGCCGGCCTAGGCCACTGTCACACAGCTTCATCTCCTCTTTAAAAAGTAGCATTTGCCTCCTCCCCAAAAGGAGAAGTGTGGGGATTTTTGTTTGTTTTTTTTTGGTGGTGGTGGGTTTGGGGGTTTTGGGGGGGTTTTGTTTGGTTGTTGTTTTTGGTTTTTTTTGTGTTTTGTTTTGATTTTTAATCTTGGTAATTCCAGGTCATCTGGTCATCACCTTATTCATTCCTTTTCCTCTTACATACAGTTTTTTCTCCCTTTGTAACTGAGGTCAAATGCTTATATGTAGGTGACACCAATCATTTCATACAGTTTTTCCCACTCCTCTGTTCTGGATTAACTGCCTTGTGACATTCTTCTGTCTGACCAGTGACAAATGGGGCCTGGAGTGAGATGGAAATGAACTCAGGAGTGAGTTTATGGGACTGTGGGGGACCATCTGTTAATGTAAATGTTTAAGGTAAAATGCATTAAGGCCTGTGCGCTGACGAGACATTTCATTTGCATTCTGCCTCTGAGATTATTTCTGGCTCATGCCTAAGGGCATCAGAGTTCCAGGGCAGACAAGCGTGCTTTCTCCTTTTCATCTTTTTGCTAGTGTAAGTTTTACGTTATGGTTGAGATGCCAGACCTGAAATGTGAAACGTGCTGCTTAGATCAAAATGTGGGTTTGGTTTTAAAAATTAATGTGGCCTATTCTTCACCTCAAAAAACATAGATTCTATAATACCTTTTTTAGTTCTAGAAAAAGATGATTCAAATATAATTATTTTTAGAAACAAGAGAGACTTCTCCATTCTTTACTATTCAAACATTAAATGTAAGAGCAAGAAATAACAGATCAAAAAGAGAAAGTGCAATGGGTTGATACCACTCATCTCTTGCTTCTTGCATATCTTAAAATAATAGGAAAATCTAACCTACATTTTTCTAACATGTTCTGATAGTCTCATGAGTAACCTAGGGGAAGATGGCTTAAAAAGGTCGGAAGGTGTGTCATTGTGTGCTCATCTGGGGACAGTTGATAATCTTATTCCTGACAGTGTTCATTTAAGTCTGTTAAGAACTTTTAGGTATTCCCAAACAAGTGGGAAAGAAGTCTATAGTGTTTTAAGGAATGTAATTTAAAGTATGACTCTTCTGCTTTAGAAACTGGGAACGCTTTTCAGTGTCTTTTTTATTTTCTGCTTGACTCTAAGCTGCCCATAGAACAAAATACTGTTGGTATGAATGGGAATCATATTACAGACATTCCTTTGTTGGCGTACCTTTAGAAACATGAACTTGAGGAACAGGAGAGAGACTGAGAATTGGAGTCTGAGATAGTCATCTCAACTCTAGTGACTTTACTAATTTTGAATTTATGGTATAAAAGGCAAGGTTATAGTTACTAATAAAGTGTCTGTTGATTACATAAATCTCCAATCTAGATCTGGTAAGTCTGGGCTGTAACAAAATTTTTTCTTGTTATCATTACATAGATAAGTTGTTCATACAATGCCATAGATTAACCCCAGATGGCAACTGAGCACCACTCAGCTCCTTACTCGCTCCCTGGCCCCACCACTGGGATGGGGGAGACAGTGGAAGGGTAAAAGTAAGAACTTAGGGCTTGAGGCAAAGACAGTTAAATGGGACACAAAAGAAAGATAATAATAACTATTATAATAACTAAAGCATTAGAATACACAAAGCAAGTGATGCACAATGCTCACCACTTGCCAACCAATGCCCAGCCAGTTCCTGAGCAGTGGCCTCTGGCCAGCTTTCCCCTGGTTTATATGATGAGCATGACACCGTATGCTATGGAATATCATTTTGGAGTCAGCTATTCTGGCTGTGTCCCTTCTTAACTACTTCTGCTCTCCAGCCTTCTCCCTGGCAGGGCACGAGAAGTCCTTGACTTAGTATAAATACTAAACCCATCAGTGTGTTATTAACATTATTCTTATACTAAATCCAAAACACAGGACTATGCTAGATACTAGGAAGAAAATTAATTCTATCCCAGCCAAAACCAAGACATACAGTAAGAAATGTCAAAGTTCTGTCTAGACCCACATAGATCACACAGCTTAAAGCCGTTAAAGAGGATTGTGTCCAGTTCATCTAAACATAGCATAGATTGGACATTACTCTGTTCTTGTTTTATCTTGCATATGCCATTCTGAATATGGATAGATAGCTTGGTTGTGGCTTGCTCTGATACCAGCTGAGAATAATTCTTGTCTGTCTTTCGTTTATTGGAGTGGAGAGCAATGATTCTCACCTAATTCTTTTTCCTGCCTTGGCAGCAGGAGTGTCACAAGGGTGACATTGGCAATGAAGGTTGATGAAGAACTTTGTGCTTACATCTTCTTACTTTAGCATACTTATTCTCTACTAATTCCTTGCGTGGGCACCCTGCACTGAACATGCCTTTGTGTGGGTTAGAAGTGGATTAAGCTTAACTGCCAAAAGAACCCTAGGTATAGAATAAGGGAATTACAGATAGAATGCTGTTAAGCCACATTCTTATTTGTTCCAAAGTAATTTTCCTTTATTGGCAAGCACTAAGGAAAAGCTTCTTGTCTTCTCATGGTAAGAGGAGAGAAAATCCAGTTTCGATTGAGCATGCCCTTCTTTTCTCCTTTTCTTCTAACACCAGTTTGCCCTCTGTGCCAAGCTGAAGAATTGCACGTTCACCTCTCACTCTCCAGCTGAAGAAGATTGATGTGCAATTAAGATCTCTAAGGAGATGTATTAAACGCTGCAAAGATTCCAAATTCTGTCATGAATCTTCTTGTTAGTATGTTTTCCTCTCCTTATCCTATGTATTAGTATCGCATCTCCAGGACTGTGGTGACCCTGGCTCATACTCCAGTAAAAGGTTGGAGCTGAAGGTATTATGAAAACTAGTCACTGAAATCTGCCTCTGGTCACAAAGATCTTTGAAACTGGTTTGGTGTAATGCCTTTTTACCTCAATCTTTTCCCTGTCTCATGCTGCGTTAGGTCAGGATTTGATGAGTCACACTTGCTGCAATGTGGCTGGCTTCAAATGTTATCCTAAGACTTGAATTTTTTTCTTTTTGTTATTGAAAGAACTTCTAAAGTTTTGGAAATTCTATTCTATGGTGGCTTCTACCCTAAAACTGCTAAGAGCAGCGGAGATTTTTTTAACTTTTGGCTCATGGCAAAATAGGGTAATTGTGTGAAAATCTGGAGAGACCAGACATTGTGAGGTACCCATATTTATTTTCTGGATCCAGATAGTCAGTGTGGTTTTCTTATTTCTCACTGATTTGCTTTCCTAATATTTCAATAGAGCTCTTCTTCCAAAATGAAAGTATTTCCTTTCTTCACTTCTATCTTGGTGTTCGGTTTTGTTTAGGGTTTTTTCTGCTTTTACATGTCTTCAAGTAGTTGTGTGTTTTGGTTTTGTGGGGGTTTTTTTTTGTTTTTTTCTTTCTTTCTTCAAGCATCCTTCTGTGTAGTTTAATTTAAACTTCCTTGTGGATTTTGGTACATGCAATATTGAGCATACCAGTGTGCGTTAGGATTTCAAACATCTTTTCATGGAAGTTATTTCTTCACCTGCATGGTAGTTGCTGCTAATCTGAAATATTAAGTCTATTGCCCTGTTTCTTGGCATATGCATGATCCTGTTCTTTTGATGGACTGTTTTTCAGAATTCTGAAACTTTGTAACTATGCCTAAACTGGTATGTTGGTCTTGAGTCTATAATATTACTTCCTTACTCTATACATACCAAATTCTAAGACTGCTGCTTGTGTTTGAGTTTGCAGATATTTTGTCCCTGTCTTGTATTATAGATTTGATTTTAATTTAGTTGAATGAAATGGAAATCTTCTTTCTCACATCTGTGGGTTTGGAAACCAGGCCTTATGTGATGGCAAACTAATGGAGAAGTAAGGCATGTTTTCATGTCTTATTCCTTATTGGCTTAACCTCTGAGGTAGAGAAATGCTCTACTCGGTGCAGTTTTTCAGAGAGCTGATAAAAGCAAAAAAATATTATTAGGTTGAATGCTCTTTGTTTACAGAGAAGACTCACGACAGCAAAGACTGCTGAATTTTATTTCTACTTGTCATAGGTTAGCAAGCATAGTCCTGGAAGGGACGTCCTTGCTAAGGGGTGCTTACAGTTTCCTCTGGGAACTGATAGAACCTATCAGCTGGCCAGTTTGGATATGGACAATTCTCTAAGCCACTTAAAGTTGTGATCACCTCTGTGATCCACATTTAAGAATAGGCAAACTCCCCCTCCAAGCTCTCTCTCGTTTCCAGTGCTGGGACAGGTGGCTGCGGGGCCCGAGCAGGGCCCAGTGGGCCCGGCCAGGCCCTGCTTGGGCCAGGCCGGGCTGGGGCACGGCCACCCTGCAAGCACGGACCCCATGAAGATATGGGGGGTGGAGTGTTCAACTCGTGAGCAAAAGCACCTGCGCTGAGATAGGCAGATGCTGACGCCGCTGTAATTTCATGAGAAGTTTGGACAGGGAGAGATTGACCAGATGAGGACTTTTGCTCCAAATGGGAAAGGAGAAAACCTCAGTCCGTAGAGATGAACCAGATGAGGACTTTTGCTCCAAACGGGAAAGGAGAAAACCTCAGTCCCTAGAGATGAACCAGATGAGGACTTTTGCTCCAAATGGGAAAGGAGAAAACCTCAGTTCCTAGAGATGCTCCCAGAGATAGTCCTAACGATGAAGATGATGAAGACCCTTTGCTCCCAGGGAAGGAGAAGGGCCTCTGTTTTTGTTTCTGAACGGCTCAACCTTAAAATTGTACCCCAAAAAACTTCAAGAGTGGACCCTCGAAAGCAGTTGCGGGAAAAGCTGCAAGTCGGGGGAAAGGACTCACACGCAGGCAGAGAGACTCCTCTTCCTAAATGGACTGAACAATATTTGGAAGTGGGCGGCTGTCTCGTTGTGATAATGTTTTCATAGCATGAGCAAGAAGAGACTTCTCTTTCTAAATGGACTGAACAAGGTTATTATGGAAGTGGTAAACAGACTGAACATCTTAAGGGTTGTCTTTTTACATTGTCAGTGGGAGAAGGGAGGAAGGTGGGGGGAGGAGGAGAGTTCTGAAGGTGTGGTATAATTTTTTTTTCCTTCTTTTAGGTCTGTTAATAAACTTCTTTATATTCTTTCAAGTTTGGTGCCTGCTTTGCATTTCTCCTAATTCTTATCTCACAGCAGATAAACAGTAATGAGTATTTTGGTCCAAACCACTACACTAAATTGGTGTTTCCGCCCGGTTTCAAACCGAACCCGCGACACTACTTTTGTAAAAATCTGTGATAAAGTTCTTTCGACAGAAGGCAGAAGTCAAGCCTTGGTTACTTGCAGTCCACAAGAGCTGTGTAGTAAGTTTAGATGGAGCATTAGTTTCAGTGTTCTGAACAAATTGGACTACAAGTGATTACTAAATTTTCCCTGCAGTTTCAATTGCATTGAATATTTTTCAGTTCTTTGCCAGAGTAATTGTAAAAAAAAAATTGTTGTACTCTGTCAACTTCGAGTGCTGCTTTTTGTCTTGCCTGCTGTGGGATTGACCTGCCTGTACACTTCCTGCAGTGGTGTCCTCTATAGTAGGAGTCCCTATAGCTGTAAGATTTTACTGTGATTGACATTTTGTATGCAACCACTTCAAAAGTGAAGTAAACTGAGGGAACTGAGCTCATAGGATAGCTAAGCATAAATCTGAGGACTGCAGAAACTCAGCAATTAT
>NW_008239553.1:25413627-25423754 GCF_000691975.1 Corvus brachyrhynchos
GTGTAGGGTGCTGAGCAATCGTAAGTCCTATTAGATGAGGTGGAAGTCAACACCTATAGTCTATAATGCAAGATTATGCAAGACTTTTAAAGAAGTTTACATTTTTCTGGGAGTGGTTGCCATAGAAATTAGATTTTTTTTTTTCAGTGCTGAAATCCCAGCAGGGCCAAATACTTGTTTTTCATTTGTTTTCCTAAAAATAAGTATTTGAAGCCAGTGGCAGACAATGAACAACAGCATGTTGTGATGGTGAATAAGGCCATTTTGCTCCTTACGAGAGCAGAGCTGCTGTTTAAAGCCAACAAACTGGATGAGTTGAACACAAGAACTGAAGGTAGGCAGCAGAGTTAACTTGGTCTTGGTGTTCTCTCTTCCTGAGTATTTTTCTTTTTCAGAAGGGAGGAAGAGGCTATTATATTTTTTGCCATGCCTCGTGTAAAGGAAGCAGTGATGTACTAAGGAGCATAGACTCCAGACTGAGCAAGTACCTAACTTTACTGATAAAAACAATATTGATGCCCTCATGTGAATATTGTCCCTGAAGTTAAACCTCTTGAAGGAGGTTCCTTCCAAGAGTTGGAAGCATAAATAATTATATTTTAACATTCATAATATATATAAAAAGCCATCACACTCTTTTTTTTCTGTCTTGTTAAAATATCTTTTATGGCCTGGGTGTTTTATTTGGTGTGATTTCTTTTGCTTCAGAAAAGTAGTATGAATTAAGCTATAACTGCCCCAATGGAATGAAGTTAATAGGCATTTAAATTTAACTACAGCCTCCAGTGGATTACCACCTCACTCTCTTTGCTCTAAAATAGAGCCATTTTATCCCCTAGGTTACATAGTCTCCTTGTCGGTCATGGGAATTTAAATTTGATGCATTATCCACAGGAGGGCTCCCTTATTGTTCCCTGAAGGTAACAGAAACATATTGGGAGTTTCAAGGGGAAATTTCAGTTTCAAAATGCAAATGCAAGCAATACGGAGTTCAAAGGAAGTCTTTTTCCTAGCTCACACCAAAATCTGGCTTCATGAGAAATTTTATGCAGACCAGCCCTAATGTACTTTCTGTTTTGCCTCTGAAACTAATATAAAGGTTGAGAATAATGTTCCTGCATTATATCTGTACATTCCAAAATAACTTCTAAAGCGGTTTGTTTTCCCCGAGATGTTAGCGTTAAGTCTGTGGAGAACTACAAAAGCAGCTCAAATCAGGGTGGATGAAAAGAAGATAAATACAGACACCATGCTGCAAAAGAGATGTTTACAGAATATGATGAATCCTCAGATGTTTCTCCAATTGTTTTATATTTATCTTATATTTTTTAACGGAGGTTATTGGAAAGGAATTGGACTAGGGCATCTGGTAAGGAATACCCTAGAATAATTCCTAAAACAAATCCTTTGTAAACCAACTGCCATGTTGGATTGATTCCCTTTTTGCTGTCCTGGCCTAGTGCCCTTAGAATGGAGGAGAGATCATTTCTTTCATTTTTTACAGACCATAAACAGTCTGCTAAAGTGCCTGCAATGGGAAGCTTTTTATGATGTATTTGGGGAGAGAAATGGGAACATTTTTCCTATCAGAAGCTGCTGCTTGCCAGCATGTTTTGGTTGTTGCATAAAATCATATCTGGTGACAGAGCAGTGAAAGAACTTAAGTCAAGGACTTCTGAGTTACTCTGTTTTCTTTTCCCATGTACAAATTTTGGAGCTAAAAATTAGTATTGATTAACATGGTAATTTCTTCCCTTGATGGGTGCACAGCTTGGGTTGATGTCTATCACTTCTGTTTTATGACATTTCTAGCTAGTTCCAGATTGCCCACTCCAAGGAAATGTGTCCCTTTCAGGCTGATGTTCACAGAATAAGCAATATTATTCAGCGTAATATCCCACCTCTTCTGCATGAGAACATTTTGTGAAGAAAATATCAAGTGCCCTGGTGAACTCTGAACTTACCTGAAAAAAAAGTCAAGAGATAATTCTCAGAAGATGACTCACAAGAAAAGTCTTGCAAACCAGGGTAGGAAAACAGGATTAGATTCTACCTGTTTGTCTGAAAAATAACAAGTTATTATCTGATAACATTAAATGACACTATGAAGAGATGCCAAGCTATCAGGGAATAATTGGAAATTGCTTGCAGCTATCTCCAGCATAGGTGGTTTTGTTGTATTTCCTTCAGTGTTAGATTGACTTTTCTTGTGCTGCTGTGTGGAGAAGAATTTTGGGAGAATATTTAGAAGCAGGAACTATGAAGTTGGGTATGTGGCTACTGTGATGAAGACTGAGAAATGGCATGAGATAATAATTAAAATGATCAGAATTCCTGGACTGGAGACCTAGTTCTGATATCAGATCAGCCTGCTATAGGTGTGAAAGTAAAGGCTAATATTTGTAATACTTCATAGGGTCTTTACAAGGTTTATTGTTGAAAGTTTTTGAGATCCATGGGTTGGAAATGGCTTGTGAATAGATGGTATTATCGTTCATGTTTATGGCAGTGGGAGACCTTTGTGTTGCAGACGTTTTAGAGTCATCTAAGTAAGTTCTGACCATATATAACAAAATGATAAAAAAATACAGACACAAGAGGACTGTATTCAGGTATTCTACATGATTAGTTTCAAGCTAGGTACCAAGATCTTAAAACTAATATTGAAGTTTAAAAGTGGTTCATAAAAAATAATACACTTTCATATTTACTCTTCTTTCTTGGCCTACACAAATTGAGAATTTTTTTGTTAAATCATGCTCTTCAGGAACTTCTTTAGCAAATATTTCTTGGTGAATCTGGCCTCTTTTTCACCTTTTCTCCATTTCATTGAGCCCATCCAAATTTGCATTATCTATGCAATATGCTATTTGAAATGCACATCTTTTCAAGACTGGAATATTCCTCTAATAAATATCATTTGCTAGAACATCTGCAAATGCAAAAAGGCTGCAAAAATAACCAAATCACACGGTATGCCTATGAAAACTACAGGAATTAGATGATACCGTGGTAAAAACATAATTCTTATCTACCGTTCTTGCTAGTACTGTTTTTCTGAAGGTATAATGATGATGAGTGATGACCTTGAAATCTCTTTTCATCTCA
Organism: Corvus brachyrhynchos; assembly: GCF_000691975.1. Classification (NCBI taxonomy): domain Eukaryota; kingdom Metazoa; phylum Chordata; class Aves; order Passeriformes; family Corvidae; genus Corvus; species Corvus brachyrhynchos. The sequence continues at coordinate 25,416,736 of NW_008239553.1, forward strand.
TTTCTGGAGAAGAGGTAAAGTAGGTTAACGTTTCTGTCTGTAGTATTATATTTTAATGTGAATTAAACACTTTTTTGATGCCTATGCTGGATTTTCTTCTGGAAAATCTGTTATGCAAACACCCTTGTAGTTCCTGACAAGAAGTGCAGTGCAGTGCAGTGTAGCTCCTGACAAGAGATTCTTCAACACAGACTGAAGTATTATTTTGACCTTCCAGAGATGTGCTCATACATTATTGCCCTGTGTGCATGGTTTCTTTTATGCCAGTGGTAGTCAGAATGTTGAATGTATTAGTGAGAGATTTCTACTTGAAATCTACTATGTCACTGGGGGTCCAGCATATCCCACAGACCATCTCTGAAGTGATGCAAAGTTTCAGAATTTGAGAAAATAAGTCACTGCATTGTGTTCTTTTCTATTTCTGTTTATCTTCAAACTTGGGCCTGTGCACCTACCATTCATTCTTTCAAGAACTTCTGGGCATCCACAAGCCGGATGTTCATGGGTGAGCACTGAGGTCTCACAAGGTGACTTTAAGGACTGAGTCTTGTCAGAGATGTGTCTTAGCTGTGGCTGTGAAACTGGAAGGAACAGTAGTGAGATCTTCCTGTTGAGGACAGTTCCTAGTGGTACCGTTTTGAAGGTCAGTTGGAGATGTGCATTGCAGTTCATCTTGAAGCAGTACAGACAACCCTTGGCTTGCAGTTGTTCTAAATGCAAAAAGACCTAGCCTTCTAATAAGGGCTCATCTATAAAATGCCCCTGCATTATGTACCCATGCCAATTTCATACAATTTAGGAGGAATTAAGAAAAGTGCTTTCCCAGAGGCGGATCCTAATTTGCATGCCACCATATCCTTGGAGGACTGGTTAAACTCCTGAGTCTGCCCAGTTGTCAGTTATTTGTTTGCTGTGGCCTCTTGCAGGTGAGTGACACTTGCATTCATCTCGGCTACTTTTTTAATCATGTTGCTGTTTGTCTTTGCTTTGTGTGAATCTTTTTCACTTCCCAGTTGCTCTCAAACATGTTGACTTCCATTATTTATCCCTCTACCTGTTGCTCGGGTGAGTTTGCAGCTTGCTGATCTGCAGCTAACATGGGCTTTTGCTTCAGTTGAAGTGTACTGGAGTATGAAAGAGAGATGCCACGGGAGGGCAATTCTGGCTTCCTGCAGCCCTATGAAAACTGTCTGTCGGTGCTTCTGGAGGATTTGTTTGTTTGTGTATGTGTTGGTACTGGGTTCTATGGAGGGAAGGCTGTGCAGTGCCAAAGGGTGCTGCTCCTTCCTCTCTAGGCATCTCTACAACAGGGCACTGTCTAGCTGAGCTTTTAGCTTACCACCTGGAGGTGCTTATAAAACCATAGGTATCTTTTGAGTCCAGTTTGGTGTTTTAGTGTTTCAGTGGTGTATCAGCATGGTTCTTCAAGAGTTTATTTATCTCTTTATATATCCTTTTATCTATAATCCTAATGTACTTTCAGCATATTGCAATTAGAATTGTCAAAGTGACAGAACTGCCATAAATGTAAAAGTCTGGGGGGGGATTAAATGAAAATTCCTTGGCTTACTCTGTTTCTCTTGTGTGGTTTGTTTTGTTTCAAGCTTGGGTACCTACTTTTACTGCAGCTACAGGATTTATCTGTGCTATTTTATGCTATGATCATCTCAGATGATAGCAAATTCAGTAGAAGTGTGTGCTCCTTTCCCTTGGCTGCTGTTGCTGTGGGTAAGTTGATTTCTCTGCGGTGCAGGGTTATGTCAAAGAGTGCCTCAATGCTTTTCTGTTATAAAGACACCCACCTTTTCCCCTCTGCTCTTTATAGTTGGCTCTGCAGGTTTTCCCTCCTCCTGTACGTGCAGAGGAGCGACAATCCCAAAAGGCTAAAGATGTGTAGGAGATGGAGACAAGTGAAAAACCTTTTGCTGAAGAGCAGGGTATTGATAGAGCACCAGAATTCTAGAGGTCTTCACTGGTGTTCACTTTCCATTGTTGTGTGATAACCACTTAGAAGATATATATTTACACTACCCATGTACCGAAACACCTTAGTTAACATGATTTCCTGTAACTTCTGTCCTGTAAATAGTTCCTTAAGGCATTGAGGATTTTTTTAACAAGTCATAAATATGCATGAATAAAGAGATACTTGAGTGCTACACAGCATTCATTCCAGCCATGAAGTTTGTGGACAAGTCCCATAAACATTGGATTGATCTTTTGAGGTGCCTCGGTCTATGCAGCCAGGGATTTCATATATTAAAATGGGCAGAAAAAAGTGAGTAGGACATGGTGTGAGAAATGGATAAGGGAAATTAGGAAATGATGATGTAAATTGGTGATATCTGATGGAGAACGGTGTCTGGTTGTATTTCAGGAATTGCAATTTCTTGCTATCAACTGACAATGCCATCATCAACATCAAAAATCGTACAGGCATAATAGGAAATTCCTCCCTTTCAGGGAAAAGAAGATACTTGTATCTCTGGGCAGCATGTATATACTAGAGCCTTGAAATTCATTAGCCAGAAGTATTACTGAAGTCTCTGCCTTGTGCATTATCTTATGGAATAAAGGCTGGCTGAACTTTTTTAGAAAGAGAGCTAGTTTATATACTCAGAGAAGCACTTGAGGTGAGAATTTAATATCTAAAATTTGCCTCTGGATTTGCATGTAGATATGTGTATTAGCAATATTAAACTTTCTAAACACTCTAAGAATATAATTGTTCATGGAGATACGGTTTGAGCCTGTTTCTGTGAGATGATTTGGATGCTGTCTGCTGCTGCTATGATATTCTTACCTTACCTGAGCTTGGTGTGCGGTTGTTATGCCCTGACAGGGAGGAACCCTCCTCCCACGCTTGGCAGGATGACTCCCCCCAGAGCCTTAAGCATGGAATATGACTGGGAAGGGAAGTCTACTAGGTTAGACTTCCTTGCCTTGTGCATGCTTTTTGCTTCTTCCTCCTGAAATACTAAGCTAAAGCCTGATGGGAGCCAAATATTTGAAAAGAAATAAGCCAGTAAGGTAGGTAATGGGTAATAAGCAGATATCCTGCATCAGAAACCCAAATCCCTTGGCTTTGTGTCAGATATTTGGGGAGTAAGGGTGGGTGTATTTATTTCATCTTTTTTATTTCCTTTTTTTTAATCCAGTAAGATAATTCTGCCTGATGATGAAGTGTGCTCACTCTGGTTTTTGATCCTGTAGTGCAGTTGCTGCTCTATTTTCTACATGGCTGGGCTTTACTGCAGACCTGTGGAGCCATAGCTGACTTTGATTTTTCTTTTTTTTTTTGGTAAGAAAAGAGATTTCCATAAGCCAGAGTTATGGCAATGCAGCCCAAATATATAATTATCAGGGCAGGAGGGCACCTTGGGCATCCCAGCCTGCCTGCATTTGGCATAGCTTGATTACCTTAGCCTTGCTTCTTGGACTATTTCTCACAAGTAACTCAAGTGTTTCCTTTTGTGATGAGTTTGTATGATCTCTGTTGTTTGTGTACTTATTTGAGCTTTTGGAAATTGTTTGTGTTTTGTTTTGGATTTTTCTTTAAATGGAGGGAAATTTTAAAAATGAAGAGCTCATAAAAGAAAAATATTTTTGTTGACTTCAATGTGCTTGTAACAAGGTGGGGGCCCTTAATCTCTAATTATCTAGGAGTATTTTATGGTTGTCATGTAAGTTTTAAGAATCATATCATGATTCTTAGTTCAGCCCTATGGCCTAATCTTGGGCAAAGAATTCCAAAACTTAGCAGGAATCCTGTATCTCCATCCTTCTTACCTCTCTTCTTGTAGCATGGCACTACAGGTCTGTGCATTGTCCAGTGAAAACATAAGGGGTTGGGAGGAAGGAAAAGAAGGACTATAGTGTATGCTTGTTGAAATAGGGAACATGTACTTGAATAATGGTAATAAAATAGCTATTCCAGGACAACACCCTGAGTTGGATGATCTTTTACTACAGAGCGAGTGTGTCACCTTAAAATTTAACTGGTGAAAGATTTGGATGCTGTATCAGACTATATTGTGTTAGGTAAGTTACTTTAATTAACTGTTTGCACACTCTTCATTGCAAAGGCAGGGTAACAGTTTAAATCTCTTTTATGGTATCCTGTTCAATTGCAGCAATGTGATAGTACACCTAAGAATATTCTGCTGTAACTGTGTCACATAGGTATTTGTTGTTGTATACTCTCGTCAAATAAAAACATAAAGTTGGAAAGGCTGAAAGCATTTATCGATTTCTCAGTTGAGGCATAAAAGAAGTAGACAACCTTTCTAGACTCAGGGACTTAGATCTGAGGAAGAAGAGAAAGAAGAGATATTTTTGACATAGATGACACAAGGACAGTGGTTATGTTTCTGACATAACCCAATGGGCCTGAATGTTGAGAATGCTCTCTTGGCATGAAAGGAGAGGTATAAATGAGGGGAGAACTAGATGCTGCTTGAAATATTGCTGGCAATATTTTAATAGAATGTGTCTCATAGATATGTATCCTTTTAAATATTTTCCAAGCAGATGGATGAGGCTGCACACAACCTATAAGCAGTGCCTTGGAGGAATGTTAGGACTGTGATTGTTTGTTTCAAGGGGATGCAGCTCCAAAGCCTAACAATATGAACTTTAAAAGTAGGCATAAATCACTCTTTCACAGCTGATTATTTTGGTGGGAACATGTAGTGAGTTTGAAATAGAAGAGTAGGAGACTTTTAACACTGATTTAGAGTTGAAAGTCATCCATTTCTGTTGGAGATTTAATCCACTGTTGCTGTTGGTCTTTAAAAAGGCCTTTTAGAGTAGATGCAAAGCTTTCTCTGAAAGCAAGCTTTTGGGGGCTTCTCCTGGCTCTGCAGTGTGGGTTGCCTGCATCAAATAGTCATTAACATGCTGTTGTAGCACTTTGCTAACGTCTAGTCCTAAATAAAATGTCCTAAGTAAGATTATTAATAATTGTTTTACTCCATATATTTTATTTGGTGGATTTGTAATACCAGTGATCCTTAATATTAACATGCTTTCTATGTTTACTACAGCTGTTCAGTCCTAGAGAGTGAAGGGTGGTGTGGAGTCTTTAGGTCACATGGTGACATTGTGGAGAGATGTGTTTGCTGTTCTCTGGGTTTTAGAACATAACATTTGAATGTGTGGAAGACTTGTATTATGCATAGAACTAGATCTGATTTAATCTGTTGTCTTATGTAGGATGATTTCAGAGTAGTAACCTTCAGTCATTGCCAGCAGTGTGTTCTTATTGTAGTAATAGATGCCAGGTTATTTATTGCTGTTACCTTCCTATTAAAAACTGTGTTCCTTTTCAGTACAACAGTTGTTCTAAATTTGGAGTCGTTTATTCCATTTATGAAGAGGAAATGATTTGTGTGAAGTCAGATAACTTTGATGGATTTTTGCTATTTTAAAGGAATATATAAAGCCCTCCATTCTCAAACAAAATAGGATACAAAACATAGAGGTGCCTCTCCACACTCAGAGCACCAGTTCTCTCTGTATGTATCCTTCCTCAAATGTCACATCCCACAGCCACACCACACATGAGCTCAGCCAGACCTGAACTTCTGTCACTCTCTCCACCTGGAGAGCATGTTCTGCTCTCACGTGACTTTTGAAGGAGTTGCATAACTATAGTGTGTTGTCTTGTGTTTTGCTGTTTGCTGGATTTTTTAAAATTCTAATCACACAAGACCTCAAACAGCATTATATTATCCTTTTGTCTGAAGTGGAAACTTGTTTTCAACTCTCTGTTTTGTCTACCTTTCAAATACCTGTGTGGCAATTAAATCTACCAGTTCCACTGAGATTCAACCTCTGCTTAATATTATTATTTTAGGCAGACCTTTGTCATTCTGTCTTCAAAAGTAAACCTTCTGTCTTTGGTCTCCTCTGCTACCAGTTGTACTGGTGGTACAACAGTGGTTTAATTTAAGATATTGCTTCCTATAAACCTTTTCAAGCCAGTGTACTCACTTTGGTTTAAACCTGGTTTTCATCAATTTTGTTGAAAGCAACTAAAAGTGCTTTAAAAACCAACAAAAAGTCACTTATTAAGTAAAAATAAGCCAACCTTTAGTAGAAATAAGAACTTTTACATATTAGTTTCTCCTAGTTTAGTTTTAGACAGACTGGTTCACAGGCATAGCTATAATGTTTTTAAGGAGTAGTAAAGGCAAGTTAGACAAGACATGGGATGTAGGGGATAAGTCAGGGGGTTGGACGGCATAAACTCAAAAAATAGAAGATCAACAGTTTGGTTTTTTATGTGACTTCGTATAAACATGATTACACACAGGTTCTTTGTAGTTTCTTGTTCTCATGAACTATTTCACATCACTTTCAGCTTAGAAATATGGGAGGAAAGGAAGCTGTTGTGTCTTCTGGGGTGGCAGTAGCAAGATGGTAATTGAAGCTTTGGGTTGTTCTTTGTTTCTTGATCTTCACCCAAAACAGAAGTCCCACTGTCTTCAAAAAGCTAAGAGTTTTAGGGAGGAGGAAGGGGACCAGGCAGGAGCAGTTAAAGTATTGGGTTTTTTTATTTCAGGAAACATAAATCTCTGTGCTTCAAAAGGACGGGCTTTGTGTGCGCATGAGAGAGAGAGAGAGAGAGTGCAAACACTAATGCATCATGGAGGACAGGTCATTCCGCTGAACGCAGTTCAGCTCCTGAGTGTTTGGAGATTAGAGGCAGCAATAATTTCTGGCTACTGTAATTTATGTTAATGTGGCAGCCCAGGGTTGTATATTTCTGCTGAGATGGCCATTTTTGTGAGGCTTCATTCTGACCACAGTAGAAACCGCAAGGGTTTCAGGTATTGGTGTTTGTCTTTTGCTGATTTAGCCAAGCAGTGAAACAAACAATTTCATTTTTATTATTTAATGATGGAATTTGATGTCTGTTTCTTCTGACTTCTGTGGGCTAAAATAGTAAAAAGAACAGGAAAGAAGCAGTAAGTTCTGCCTCACCTTTGGGTAGATTAGCCCAATGTTAATGTAGG
>NW_008239553.1:25423785-25424005 GCF_000691975.1 Corvus brachyrhynchos
CAATGGATGAATAGAAACATTGCTCCAGGAGCTTGCCAGTAATCCCTCAACCCTAGGGGTCTTTTGACATCACTGACTTCCTGCTTCAGACTCCAGTTTTCCCAGCATCTTGGGTACTGTTGCAGTCTGTCCCGTCAGCAGGGAGAAAAGAAGTACTGGTCAAGAACACACTGTGAAAACACTGAGATAAGTGTCTAATATTGGAAAAGTGGAGAAAGTT
>NW_008239553.1:25424064-25425360 GCF_000691975.1 Corvus brachyrhynchos
AGAGTGTTATTTTACTTAAGTGATATATAGGAGAGAGCAGGGAAAATACAACTCTGCTAGTATCTGATGATCATAAATACTATGAAAAGAGACAAGATATTTAGATGACCAGAAGAAGAGAATAGAAAAATTTAAGGGTATTATGGAAAACTTCCTGTCATGGAGATATGTCCTTGCCCTGTCAAGCTCTGGAATTATTTCCCAGGGGAATAGAAGAGCAACTCCATGGCTTGACAGATTTTGAATTAGACTTGGAAAAATGCTACTCCATGCAGCATGTAGAATAATCTTTCTCTTGGCAGCAAGATAGCATATGAAAGGAGGAAATGATGATCTTGCAGAAGAAATTATGGTCTAGTGATTTATGTACAGAAGTGGGCATCAGGACATCTGATTATTTTCTCTATTTTATCACTGATTTACTTTATAATATTGGGCAAGTCATTTAATCCTTCTGTGCCACTGTGTTCTCATCTGTAAAAGGAATGTTTCATCATCTCAAGAATTTACTCCCTGAACAATGTTCTCATAGCTAGATGGTACTCTGGAGTGTTATAATTATTTTTTAAAATGCCCATAGTCTGGAGGAAACTGGAAGCTCCTTGCCCCAGGTGAGTAACTGCTTAACCTCAAGACCAAAACAGTTGGTTAAAACATTCAGTCTTTCATTTTCTTCACCATGACAAAATAAAGTATATATAGCATAGTTGATGGAAACCTTCTAGTCTGCCCACAGTTCTGCTGCATTGCTTTTGTCTTTTGTTGTTCTCACTGTAAATTAATACTAGCTTGAGAGACTAAAAAGAGAGGAAAAATCATTAGGCTGTGTTAATTTACACCCAGCAAGGCCACAACTTCTGCAGTGTGTGGCTCAAACCCAGAATGGAGCATGACATGAAGGCACTGTTCTACTGCCTGCTCATTACAGCAGATTGGTGTCATTCCTGTTTTCTTCTAACAAGCTTGTTTTTCCAAATTACTAGCTCAGAGTCCTACAAGAAGCCACTAGCAATCATGCCAATTTCATCGGTGCTTTTCCCCCTGAGGATCTTCCCTTATCCCTTGGTACTGCAGCTGTGCCCAGCCTGAGCTCTCTTCCATGGAAGGAGGGAGGGCACTTCCCTCCACCTTGATTAAAAGCTCCTAACACACGCTACAAATGAGATGAGATCTGAGATGTCAAAAGGCTGGCATCCCAAGCTAGGCGCAGTAAGTAATGTCTCACTGGGGTCTCCACAGCATTTTTCTGGCATACTCACTGACTAGCCTGTTGCCAGATTTGAGACACTCAGAAAG
>NW_008239553.1:25425401-25435603 GCF_000691975.1 Corvus brachyrhynchos
AGGCAAGCAGTCAGCTAACAAACCTTTAGGGAGCTTGCTGGGCTTATTTCAGAACACCTGGGACTACTGTTTGTTCGTATAAATAACATTCCAAAGAACAACAAACCTAAAGTTCTCACTATTCAAATTTGGATTTACTGTGTCTTGTTCACATTATTTATTTATTTTAAATTATTGGCTGAGCCACTGAGGGGCTACACTAATGCAAGGGCTGGCCTCCTCACCATGGATCTGATGTTTTCGTTTACACTGATGTGACTTCTCTGGGATCACTGTCATTATTGTTTATTCATGCCAGTTTTATTGACAGGGCAAAAAAACAGACCCAGGCTATCTATAATCCTGGAAATGGAATAAATCCAATTATTAAATCCAGGGACTTTCAGCACTGTTAAAAACTTCTTGATGTTTGGAGGAACACAGGGCCTTTTAAAAACCTTTGTCTAGAGTTAACATGATAATTTGCTTGTATGTGCCACAATGATACCTTAACCTGGAGTGTAACAGCAGAAGAACCAGAATGAAGTCAGTGATTAGGAGTCAAGGAAAATGATCCAGCTTCACTATATGAGTCCCCCTTGTGGAATATCCTTTCTACACTGTTGAGTCTTCTCTGTGTCCAGAAAATAGCATAAGTATTATGCATTTATCATTGAAAAAGCTGTCATCTCCTCTCAGAATTAGTTTCCCAAGTAGTTTGTGAGAGAAATCTGTGACTTTTTTCCTCTTCTTGGGGAAAAAAAAAACCAGAAGAAAAGCATTAATTGGTGCAGGTGGAGGAAAACAACTCAGGAATCCCAGAATTTTAAAAGTACCAGTATAGCAGCAAGATATCCTTGAAAAATCAGCTTTTTAGCACTTGTTTCTCCAAGTCCTTCAAGAGAAAACACATACGCTGCATACATCCAATCTGTCTCCACAACTCCACCTGCTCTACCCCAGCCTGCTGGAGTGTGATCCTCCCACTCTGTATTTTCTGACTCATGCCACAGAATGATTTGTTAAGAAAGAAAAAAAAAAAAAGCCAACTTGCAGGAGGCTTTGTTCCTTTGACATAAAAGTTTCTTCTCCCTTTGCTTGTTGAGTTGACAATTCCCATGTAAATATTTTTTTCATAAGTAGTGCACAAGATGACACAAAGATCCAACTAGAAGGGAGATAAATTTGACATATAAGTGGGGGCATTCTCTGTCCCTGTCTTAAGATGTAGAATTGAGAATGAATGTTGATCTCTAATCATTCTATTATTGGGATTTGAAACTTCATCGTCAAAGATACCAAGCAAAGAAATTCTGAAAGAGAGCCATTTGCCCTCCTGACTCATTTCTTTCCTTCCTTACCTCCAGCCTATGGTCTTCTTATGAATGCTCAATAGGGCCTCACCAGACCTCGTTAGTGTTTAAGTAATAGGTGTCTTGCTGACACCTGATACAAAATTCATGTCTTTTTTCTATCATTAATAATACAGATTTTCTAAAGTGCAAAAATTACTTTAAGGTTTTGTGGAAAAATCTGTGCCAAGGCATCCACAGGAGGGAATAAGTCTTTCAATTCTGACCTGGTAAGGCCTTTGGCAAACAAGGTGAGGAGTGGGCTAAAACATAAGTAAAGGAGCTCACTATGGAGGGGCTGTGTACGTGTTCTGTCCCTGGCAGGCCTCCTGGACAGCTCTGTTGTAGGTTTTGTCCAAGGCAAAGCTCAATAGGCAGTTTAGGGATTCTCTGTCATAGTTATGTTCCACAGTGATGATGCCTTTTTTCTTTTGACAAGTCAGCAGGGGGAAAGATTTGCTGTTATCAAGGAAAGCATAAAGAGTCTCTATCCTTTATTGGATGCAGGTGGAAACATTCCGACAAAGGATGAGGGAAAGGCTGAAGTACTTAATGCCTTCTTTGCTTCAGTCTTTTCTAGTTGGACCATCCTCAGGGTACTCAGCCCCCTGAGCTGGAAGACAGAAGTGAGGAGCAGAATGAAGTCACCATAATTCAAGGGGAAACAGTTAGTGACCTGCTGCTCCACTTTAATGCACACAAGTCTATGGGGCCATATGGAATCCACCTAAGAATACTGAGGCAGCTCACAGAAGAGCTCGACAAGCCACTCTTCATCATTTAAGAGCAGTTCTGGTTGAGCAGGAAGGTTTCAGAAGACTGGAGGTTAGCCAATGTGACGCACATCTACAAGAAGGGCTGGAAAGAGGATCCCAGGAATTACTGGCCTATCATCCTGACCTTGGTGCCAGGGAAGATTATGGAGCAGATCATCTTGAGTGCCATCATGTGGCATGTGCAGGACAACCAGGGGATCAGGTCCAGCCAGCACAAGTTTATGAAAGACAGGTCCTGCTTGACCAACCTGATCTCCATCTATGGCAGGGTGACCCACCTAATGGATGACGGAAAGGCTGTCAGTGTTGTCTGCGTGGACCTTAGGAAAAACCTTTGACTCTGTCTCGTACAGTATTCTCCTGGAGAAACTGACTGCTCATGGCTTTGATGGGCACATTCTTTGCCGGGTGAAAAATTGGCTGGATGGCTGAGCCATAAGAGTGGTAGTGAATGGAGTTAAACCCAGTTGATGGCCAGTCACAAGCGGTGTTCCACAGGGCTCAGTACTGGAGTCAGTTGTGTGCAATATCTCTACCAATATTGATGGCCAGTCACAAGCGGTGTTCCACAGGGAACTGGAGTCAGTTGTGTGCAATATCTCTACCAATGATAGGCATGAGGGGATTGAATGCACCCTCAGTCAGTTTGCAGACAACACCAAGTCAGCTGGCAATACTGATCTGCTTGAGAGCAGGAAGCCTCTGCAGAGGGATCTGGACAGGCTGGATAAATGGCCAAGGCCAGTGGTATGAGGTTAAACAGGGCCAAATGCCAGGTCCTGCACTTGGGTCGCAACAACCCAGGCAGTACTACAGGCTGGGGGCAGAGTGGCTGGAAAGCCTCCTGGGAGAAAAGGACCTGGAGGTGTGTAGATATGGAGGACCTGGGGGTTCTGGTTGACATCCAACTGAGTGAGCCAATGTGTGCCCAGGTGTCCAAGGCCAGTGGCATCCTGGCCTGTATTAGCAATAGTATGGCCAGCATGGCCAGGGAAGTGATTGTCCCTGGAGAGCAACAAAACTGGTGAAAGGTCAAGAGCACCAAGGAGCAGCTGAGAGGGAGCTGGAGTTGTTTAGCCTGGAGAAAAGGAGGCTGAGGGGAGACCTTATTGCTTTCTGCCTGAAAGGAGGTTGTAGTGAGAGGTGCAGGTCAGTCTCTTCTCCCAGGTGACAAGCAACAGGATGAAGAAATGACTTCTCTCGCCACAGGGAGGTTTAGATTGGATAGTAGGAAAAATTTCACAGAAAGGGTGGTTAAGCATTGGAACAGAATGCCCAGGAAAGTAGTCAAATCACCATCCCTGAAAGTGTTCAGAAAAACATATAGATGTGGCACTTAGAGACTTGGTTTAGTAGTAGACTTGGCTGTGTTAGGTAATGATTGGACTTGATGATAATAGAGGTCTTTTCCCATCTTAATGATTCTGTGAAAAGTGGAGGCAAAGCAAATCGTTGTGTATGTAATTTCTGGGAGTCTTGATGTTTCACTTACTTAAAACCTAACAAAGAACAAGAGAATGTCTTTAGGAAATAATTCTTCCAAGCTAAAGCAGCCAGTGACTAGCCATTATGTGACAGTTTGCCTAATTTCATCACTAAGTACATTGTCCCTTACACACCTGCCTAGTCATTACTCAAGCAGTAAATGCTTTTACAGTCTGTAATTTGGAGATATTGTAAAGATAAGTAAGATACAGCAGGGTGCAGCTATCCTCATTATAAGAACAGGATCTAACAGATTTGTAAGGATGTGTAATGTGCTTAAATTTAAGAACCTTGTCTTTAAGATTTTGTGTGGAATGCACAAGAAGTCTGTGATATGGTAACAAACTGAATGTAGGTATTACAATGCATGATTTGCCAAAGGGTTTCATTAGGGCCAAGAGTTTAGCCAGATACAGAGATGACATTTATGTTGATAATCACTGTAATTTTGGATATTCCTGTTAACAGGGACAGGGAAATTGGAAAGGGTACTAACCTCATGGTTTAGACCAAGATTAGAGATTAGGATGTGTCCTTTTATGTTAGGATCTGATTGCTGCCCACAGTGGAATCTTCCTGCATGTTCATGTCAACGGTTGGGTCTTGCCAACTGCTGCTTCATGAGCTGGGCTGCAAGCAAACCAGCCTCCATGGTCATATTGTAATTGAGGCTCAGGTTTAAGCAGATTAGTAATTGCCTACTCACTAGATTATCCTTTTCTTCTTCCTTCACTCTTGCCTTCTGCAGATGTTGGTTGTAAATTTTCTGTCACTGTTATGACATTTTGTGCTATTCTCTTGCCTCAAAGTGGCTTCATTGCTCCATGTAGTTAGTGGTATATATACAGGTGAAACAGCACATGACAGCAAATATCTTAAAATTATTGGTTCCCCATTTTCCTTTCCCTTTTCTTGATTTCCATTCCTTATTGCTTTTCTGTAATGTCACTTTCAATTAGATCTCTCTAACTGATCTTCTTCTCCATAAAACAAAACCTTATTAAAATGTAACTACCCAGATGTTTGTATTTAATGTAAATAAAGATTAGTTTCCATGTTTAAAAGTTAAGTCACTGATTAAGTAACCTGTAGACTTTTTGGCAATCATGGTAATAAAAGTATTTATGAACATATGGTCTGATTTAGGGAGAATTAATCAGTTTAGAAGTAAAATCTATATGGCTGAAGGAAATAACTTAGCTGTCTTTTACAGAAAAATAAAAAATGGTGCTAGTGGGGAAGAGATGTCACTATCATCAATTAAAAATCAAAGGCCACATTTAAAACTGAAATGAAAATAAATCAGACCTAAAAACATTGCTGCTCCTTGTATCTGTTCCATAGATAACAAAGGACATCATCTCCAGGGCTGTCAATCACAGATGGTTTCGTGAGTACCAATCTCAGTAAAAAATAATTAAATTGACAAAAGCTACTGGGCTGGATTATCTCAGTGTCCAGAAGCCTCTCACCTCTGCAGAGCAAGGTTCACTTAAGCCTGTGTTTATTATGAGAAAATGAATGCATTGGTCTATTTCTGCCTAGTTCCTATTCATTTACTTACTAAAACCAGAGCTATAATTTTCCTGTTAATTTTTCTTGAGAAAAACAAATACAACTTCTCTGTAGTAGCTGCAAATGTACTACTATTTGGATGAATTGATTATGTGAGACCCTGATCTACATGGGGCCAAAGACCAAAGATCAATAGCAACAGAGTTTAAGACATATCAGAACTCTGCTCATGGAATAGGTTCTGTGTAAACCTTAGCAGTCTCAGCCATATGAACATTTATATGTGACTCATTAGCATAATAAAAAGAGGCAGGATATATGTCAGAAAGCATGACTGAAGCCAGGAGAGATGTTTTTTAAACCGTCTGCATGACCACCAGTAGTTTACGCTGCCTCTTTATATTTTTCAATCAGGTGAATTGTGTAAGCAATAGCCTCTTCAAGAGATTAGGAAACAAAATGCATTTGTAGGCTGACTTTTCAAGTGTTGAAGGTAGTATAGATGAGCAGAACAGGTGTAGCTGTAATGATTTCATATATTAGTAGAAAACTGAAGAGCAAAGTCAAAGGTAGCTTTTTAAATTGTGTGTAGGACAGAACTGCAAAGGCTGTTTTTATAATTTGCTGATTGAAATAGAAAAGAGTGTTGGAAAGAGTCAAGCACACTTTTTTCTCTATAATTAAAATATACGTCAGTGTATTTCTGCAGGTGAATAGGACAAGTGCTTAGTTACTATTTTAATGGCTGTTAAAAATTTAGGCAAATTTTGAATGGAGAGTTACAGTTTTATATGAAAATGTAAAGACTTTCTTTTGAAACACTATGTAGCCTTTTTTAGATTATACTTGAAACTTGTATTGTTTTGGCTGGAACAGTTTGAATACGATTTTCATTTGTAGTAGTTTCAGTTAGATTGCATATGCATTTTTGAGGATGAATGAAACATACAATAAAGTGTTGTATGCTTGTATTAAAAATTATTATATGAACGGATACTCTGACTCTTTATAGGAGAATGGAAAACGTAGAGGTATCCAAGCTATTATCATTCTCCATGTGTCCAGAAAACCCTTGTTGTGATTGATGTGACCTCAGCCTTCCGACAGAAGGAATCTAATCATGTTATTTCATTTAAAATGGATGCAAACCAAGAAGAATTAAAAGCATCAGCAAAACAATGACATGAAAGCTACAGAAAAGGATCATTGTTAGGGAGAAGCTGCAACTGCTCTGTAAAACTTGGTGCTGCTTTCCTAGTTAGACATTAAAGGGATGAATGATATAATAGGAAAGGAAGACTTTCCTTGAACATCCCAGATGAAACTAATTGGGAAGCAAAATCTTTCCACCTCTCCTGCTCCCTGGGCATTTGCTAATGGACAAACCTTGTATGAAGGGATTTTCTTGGTACTTATGTCAAAAGCCAGAGTATTTTGAAGGTACCTAAGGGAATTGAAATTGCATAATTTGAATTCTATCAATAGTCTAAAAGGAGAAAGTTGCTGAGAAAGGGAGGCTTGGAGTCTTACTATGAAATTACCTTTCGGTGTATTGCTCTGACAACGAGATTGCGGAAAAGTCCCAACCAAGTTTTGAGTTGGTGGGTCTCAGTCTGGTTGAAAAAAAAGGCACAACCCTAATCATGAAGCTCAGGAGCACATCTCGCTCTCTTTTAGGAATCTTGGCATCTGGAATACTTAAGCAGTGAAGAAAATTATGCTGACTTGATGTGAATTAATCAGAGTAACTTTTAAGGATTTAATATACACCCCCATCACTACCAAAAAAGTTCCTGCCTACTGGCCATGGTGCTCATCTCCAACCCACACACATGTGGAGAGACACTGGAGCTGATTACAATCTGTATGAATATTATTTTTAACAGTTGTAATAGTCCACTTCTGAATAATCATTAATTGTACCTTAAAAAAAAAAACCCAAACCCAAGCCAACAAAAAACCAAAAACCCAACCAAAACTAGAGTATATGCAGATGACTAAAATACATTTCCTTTCTTCCTACGCAGAACTATTATGCTCAAACATTCCCAGTGAAAGCATCTGCAGCAAATCGCAAGCAGGATTTTAACCATTTAGTTGTCTGATGTTCAGTTTCTCTGATCATTGTTTTGCAGCTTGGGGAATGTGTTACCAAGGTAAAATTTTGAAAAGCTCATTACCTTGCTTTGGAATAGCTGAAAATTCCTTCTCTGGATGGCCCAGAGATACGTCTATGACATTAATCCTGTCTGTCTTTAGAATTTTCTATCAACCTATTACCTTTATAACTGACCACCTCTTGGGTTAATGAGTTGTCATTCTTGCTCTTTAGGAGTGTGGAGGCCAGGCAAATCAAAGGAGGCTGTTAAATTGTATAGCAAAGAGATTATGAAATGTGCCCTGGAATGGGGTCTGTGGCACAAGCTGGGAAAAAGAGACTAGCTGAAGATGGTACCATGGCTCTGTATTTCCTCTAGCATGTATTGTCCATTGACTCCCTAGTTGGTGGAGTGGTTTTATGTCTAGAATTGTTTATCTTCCATGTTTTAGAGACAAGTTTTGGATGTTCATTTTGGCTCTGATGGTGAAAGTCTGTGCTTTTAACACAATTGGGTTTTATCAGTAGGTTCTATTATGTGTTGTTCAGAAATAGTTGAAGAAAGGATTTAGAGATGTTTGGGTGTTTTTTTGGAATCATGTTCCTTTTGCATGTTGTACAGTACATATTTTATTTGAAGCAAATCTCTAAAAGAAAATATACATTCCTGGACAAGTGTCTCAGTCTTTCCTTCCCAGCCCAGATGTGCCACTGCACTATGCCAAAGGCTGATGCAGGCTGATCTGGGTTAGCTGCTCAGTGCTAGTACTTGGGAAATAGTATCTTACAATCAGCTGGAGTAAAGAAGCCATGAGGGAGTTGCTCTCACTGAAATCCTTTCAGTGAGGTATCTCTGCAGGTCCTTAGTTCTTTGTTGCTCTTGTTATCCCCCCTGTAGTTTCTGTTTCAAACTGGGATAGCTCAGAAAATGACCATCCTCTTTTGTTCTGCCAGACTGATCCCACAGACAGGCTCATTAAACCCCAGCTTGCTTATTGTTTGCACTCTCAAAGCTAATGTAAGTCAAGGGAGAGATTGGTGCTTGGCTTTGGCTCAGAATGTTGAACAAACAGCTGACTGGTTTCTAACTAACTCATTTAAAAGAAGAAAAGCAAACTCTGTTTTTAATGTTAGCTTGTTCTAATAGCAATTTTTCTAGGGCACTTGTCTCTGTTGGTTGGAAATACAGAGGAAGGATGAGTCCAGTTAGAAGCCTTGGTGTCTGTACTTTCAGGCGTTTAATAGAGATACTGGAATGGAATAGAAATCCCTGACCTAATTAGCCCCAGAGAGAGACAACCCCAGATATCTATGCCACAGTGTGGCAAACAAAGGCCTGTACGTGGCAAAGCCTACAAAGCAAATCTGGCAGGCAAGGACAAATGAAGTATTGCTCTTGATAATGGTAGAGAAACAAAGTATTTGGTGACATGCTGTGCTGCTGAAAATTCCTATTCTCAGGTCCATTCCTGAAAGGGGGTATTCACTTCATCTTTTTCCCCACATGCACATACAAACAAACCCTTTTAAAGATGGAGGAGAAAGCAAAATTAGCTGCTTCTTCTCTGACCTCTCCCTGGAGGCCAGGATGGTAGAGATAAAGCCATAGTTATGGCTTTCCATCCAGTACTTACTCTCTTCCCCTAGATCAGTGTGGAAAATATCAGCTTAATGTTTCCTGAAATACCTGGTTTCTGAGAATCCGTATGAAATCTTTACAGTTTTGTGAAATCTAAAGTTTACATATGCTGCAAAACCAAGGAAAGATCATTCTTTTTTCTTTAGTTTTGTTTAAGAGCATGACTTCAATGCAGTTCCAAAGTGTTGAGGAAGTATATGATTCTTGCAACTTCTGTCAGTTGTAACTAAATATTCCAGAAAAAAAAAAACCAAACCAAACAACTCAAACATTTATTTATCCAGCTTCTCACCATTGCAGATTTGCTTTATTTTAAGCCTTCTCTCAGGGATAAACAGTTGAGTCATACTGGGGTTTATCAGCTACAGATTAGGAAAAAGCATAGGATGCTCAAACTGGCCATCTCTCTCACCTTCAGTGGGGGTGTTAGCATGAGTTATGTGTTTGCCTGCTGAGGAAGGATGAGTGGGAAAGGAGAATGGCTGTCAATGGCAGACATCAAAAAGGACCCTCTTTCTATGATGCAAAATGAGTCTAAAGTACTCAGCAGCAGACAGAGACAGGCTGAGGGGCATCTCACCTTTGGGTTGCTGAAGAGGGAGGAGTTCAGATGTGAGAAGTGGAAAAATGAACAAAGGATCCCAGAGCAGCAGTTTCTTGAAGATTTAGCGGTGCATCAAATTTTGTTAGTATATTCAGGCGGCTGTGAAAGAAAAGCAAAAGATATGTGTCTGAAACTGTGGCGTTTGCTCAACAAAGTCACCTTGTCTCTGCATTCAGCAGCAATGTTTCGATGTGCATGTAAGAGATATCCTACTATCCTGTGTATGTGTTTCACCACTGGAAGATCATTCCTCTATAATCACATCTTCTTTAAAAACCCAAGACTCTCATGCAGTGTCCTTTTTCCTGCATCTGCAAGTCTTTTACTTTTTCTACAATCACCCTCCTCAGAAACAGAAAACTTATTTTATGCTACTCTTGGCACCAGCGAGGCCCCTACAGATTTCTTTTCAATTGCGTTTTCCATTCTTCTGTGTTTCAATTATGTGTCCGTAGTGATGAGATTTTATCCTCTGAGAAATGAAACTGTTAATTTAAATTTGTGATCCAGGTTTAAGGTTCTGTGGAAAACATTGTAAAGAATAAATAATAATTTCATAGCATCTTTTCACTTTCTGGAAGATTTCCAGTCTAAATTTCTTCAGTCTACATTTTTATGCTTTTAATTTGATTTTTATAATTTTGCATTGGTTCTTCCATCTTTCCTATGCATCTCATGTTGTAGATTTTTATTTCTCTTCTTAGTCAGCATTGGCCCAGAATTTTCATATTCAAATTTGAAACTGTCTTCCCAA
>NW_008239553.1:25435657-25461286 GCF_000691975.1 Corvus brachyrhynchos
AATATTTTCCCAAGTTTTTTTTTTTTTTTTGTTACAAAACAAAACAAACCAGGTAGAATTCTACAGGGAGATCAGGTTTTTGTGTAAGATTTCAATATGTGCTCCTTTCTGAATTCTACCTACATTAATTTTCATTCAATATCTTTTCTCCTTCTGTGTGCAACATATAACTATATATGTATTTAAAATATATATGTAGTATGTTTTATATAGTACTTTTTGCCTGTTCTTAGATTTTGATTGTAAGTCACGGTTCATTCACAGTCTGAGACATTCTGTCTGAAGCATGGGATAATTTTTAATGATAGCTATATTGTAAGTTCCTTTCAGTATAGAATGGACTATTAGGTAGTGTCAGTAGAATTCTAAATTAAGTGTACATGAACTATGTGCTGGTTCTGGTTGCCTTAAAATCTGAAATAACACTTTCTTGGAATGCTATTTCTGGGAGTGTATTTTTTCTTTGTGGAAGGCCCTTGCAAAGCTTTATGAACAGTATTTTCTCTGTCATAATGGCACAAAATATTATGACTGGCTAGTGGCAAAATACAGCAAAGCAAAGAATATTGTGCGCAGGGGAATTTTATGTAACCAAAAATACATTTACCCAAAGAGTAAATATAGTGAGACCACTGAAATTCTTGCACTAAGATTACATATATCGAACTTAATATTTTGTGCTGTTTGTAATAAGTTTTGAGTGCTGCACTCGGGACTTCTCTAGCTGTCTCTGGGATTTGTTCCTCAAGAAGGTCTCTACTGGTAGGATGCATCACAGGCCTCTTCAAGTCCCATTTAATTCCACTTCTGTTTTCAAAACGTGATCTTGAGTGGTCACGCATGTATGGAGGCTTGGTTCCCACTTGTAGTATAGTCGCTTTGCACGTACTCGTCTCCTATTCTTTTCTTGGTCTTCCTGTCTGAGCATTCATATTCTCAGTGCTCATTTCCCTGTAAACCCACAGTAGGATGCAGGGTGGAAACGCCTGGGATTTTAAATCCCAAGCCAAGTCTGAGTGAGAAAGGCAAATATCACTCCCACACTCTCAATGCGACTGCTGCCTTGATTTATAGATTAAAACTTCTCTTTTGTTGTAAAGTCTTATTGCCTTTGACTCCTTTGCAAACCCCAGCATCTTTGACTTTGCTGACCATAGAGGCACATGTAGTTATGGAAAAGCTTCTCACTTTCTGGTGCTCGCTGTGAAGATATATGATAACCACTCAAAATACTCTTGACTGTGTCTGTATTGAAACTAGTTTAAATAAAGAAAGAAAGCATAAGAATACAGGTTATTTTGGGATTAAAAAGATAAAGTTTTCTCTGCCACAGTTAGCCTTGTAGTTGAACACATGGTTACTAAAAGAGTCTGGCTTTACAGCTGGAGCAATGTAAAAATAGTTTAAATTAAAAAGATGTGAAAAAATATAAAAAGTATCAAAAACATTTGGGTTTCTTAATCAAAGTCTGAAATTTACAGAGACCAGGATGGTGCAGCTAGGTATAAAGTCTTTGTTGCTAGTCAGTCAATATGAACTTCATGAATCACTTGGCTTTTCTAGGCACGAATAATACACATATCCCACTTGTACCAATAAAACCTGTATACCATACCCCACAATATTTTGTTGTCTTTCCTTAATTAAATTATAAACTTCAACTAAAATATTCTGCAAATTTCTCCATCTGGACCCTGTTACCAGAGTAGCTGTAAATGATTCACTGTCTACAAGAGTTTCATAACACTGAAGAGGAGATGCAGTCCACTCCCCGTTTTACAGACAAAACGCAGAGTCATAGGGGTTTAGTGACTTTCTCAATGTCACTCCTAAGTCAGAGAGAGATCTCCTGTATGTTAGGCAGGCAGCCTAATGACTGAGACATTCCTCAACCCAGCGAAGTTTGTGATCTAGATGAACATTTGGTGCATCTGGCAACACTTCAGCCCTGTTTCTGCTGGGAACATCTGTAATGTTTGGCTGTCTTGCAGGTATTTTACCTCTATGCACATCTGGAAAGCTGGCAGGTATGCAAACATGGCCACTGTGACTTTCTGGAACCAGAAACAACCAACAGTTAAGGTTTCAGGGAGCTGTGCATTATAATATCCTTGCTGAGCCGAGCTGGGTTACCAGTAATAACTGCAGTGAATTTGCAGAGAACTTTCCATAATGGAAATCTGCCATAAGCTGTCTTGTCAGTAAGTGGAAAAGGTCAGTTGTGTATTCTGTTGGAGAAAGAAAATTGTGGTAAAGGTCAGAGAATTAAGACATTTTCAGTCTGCCTCAGTCTGCCAGTTGCTCTGGTTCTTTACCGTGATGCATGTCTTATAGAGTAAGGGATATAATTACAAAGCTGAGAAACCCAACAATGAAAGCCCATCTCCAATTTTTATCTTGAGATTAAACTGGGATTAAGTTAAGGAATGAAAGGAAGTTTTCAGTACTGTCCTCCCTTCTCCCTCCAGAAAAAAGTAAGCCACATAGCACAGTGTGTTTTCAACAACCTAAGTGATGTTAAAGTGCAACACACTTTGTTATTGAACACAGCTCTTTATCATTGAATACCGAAATCACAGCACTGGCTTTATTCTATGGTATGCTCTAGGCTTTTCTTGAGTGCTGGTGGATTAACTCGTATTTTCTTGTAAGTAGTGTCCTTAAGATGCACTGGTTTTAATTAATTATGTATCTGTATTAAACACAGGGAGGCTGCGTTATCTAACGCAAGACTGGAACGTAACATTAACAGTGCATATTTGCAGGTGATTGCCAAAGAAGCTGCATATTTGAAACCTAAGAGTAAGGGAATACTCTGTTTTCATGAACATAACGAGCCTCTGGAACTCACTGCTGTATGGTGTGGTGGAATCTTAAGTACATTGGAAGTCTTTAGTGTGTTAGAAGTGTTATATGGAACAATATATATAACTAATGAGCAGTCTCCCACTGATAAAAGTTGCTTTTGTATCGGAAATACAAAATGCAATACTTAGAGAATATGAACAAACCATCAAGTAAGAGAGAAATAAATATTTAGGCCAGATATTCAGTAACTACCTACCAAAAGCATTCTTGCACTAAAGCAAATGTTGCCAATAACTCTAAAGCACATTCTTGCTAATACTGCTAAGTGTCCATGCTTCTCTTATCCTCAGCATTTCTCAGGAACTGAACATTCACAGTTGCTCAGGTCATGAGGTAGAATTTTTAGTATTCACTGGCTTTGATCTGCTAACGGTAGCCTGTGCATTTGCTGGCATTGATATGAGACAAAGGGTCTCTCTTCTATTCTTCTCTCTTTTCTTTTTTTTTTTAATAATGATGCAATTACTAAATAATAGAGCACATGACATGTATCTCTTCTTACTGTAGCTGTCTGCCTCTGTGAAGAGTTGGCCTTTTGAGGGTGCAATAAGAAAGGCAGTGTTGGAATAACAGGGTCGTGGTGAAGAGCACAGCTCCACAGGGACAGAGGTGGCTGTAAGCCACCATCTCTCTAAAGAACAGCAGAGATACTTGCAGCAGCACACATAGGACAGTAAGAGCTAATAAAAGGAGGAAACGAGCTTCCTAAACTCAAGGTTTAATGTTGATGGTGTAGTCCTTAGGGATCAGCAGATACATTGCTTAACATGGGAAACTTTTAAAGTTTATTTAAGTGTATTAAAATAGATGAAAAAAAGGATGAAATCTGTATGGCAGAGATATCTGAGCCTTTTTGCCCTAGTGTTTTCCTGTGGTCCCCATTACTCCTACCACTTCTGCCATTGAGTCATTTCTTCAGGAACGTTCCTATGAAACTTTCACTGGTGTTCTTCTATGTGGAAGTCTGCAAAACTGAGCTTAGGGTTTCAAAGACAAATACTTGCTGTGAAATACCTGGATCTGACATTGCTATGTGAATGGTGGCATTCTGGGCAGTTGTGCCATGCAGAGATACCAAGATTCAGAGGCAGCTTTTTCTTCCTATGCTGTGAGACACAGAGAGCAACTCCTCTATCAGTGACAAGAGCCATACACTAAAATTTGTAGCAATGCATGCTTTCCTTCCTTTGGCCTACCACTAGCTCCAGCTGACAGGAAGGAGGTGATTGGCCAACTATCACTGATCCAATTCTTGATCTGGCACAGCCAACAACAGGTCTCACTTTCCTGACTAAACTCAGTCTTCCAGATAGAAGCTTTATTTACAATTCTGTAAATCTCTTGCACTGACTTTGTGACTTTCTTCCTTTGGATTTCCTTGTGTGCAGTTCCTTCAAGTGGCTGCTGAGATAGCAATCTGCAGCCATTTCTTTATTTGTACTCATTTTGTTTGCTTCACATTTCTTTCTGAACTGCCATTTTTTTTACATTTCATATTCGAATCATATTGCTTGTCATCCAAGGCACCACAAAATTCTTTTCTTCCTTCCATTTCTGCTTCATGTGATTCCTGTTCACCTCTTATCAGACTCCAGGATCTTAACTTTATTTTTCACTCTTCTGTTGTTACCTCTTTAACAGCAATTTGGCATGAATGCCATGCCTTGCCCTGTCTTTTTTTTTGTGTTAAATACCACTTTCAACTCATTCAAGTATTTCCGCAGTCTTTCCCATATCCTCTTTTTCCCTGAGTAAATCACTGCAAAAAAGAAAATCATTGCAACACAAGTGAAAAGGGAAGTTTCTGGACAAAAAGTAGTTTAAGAGACCACTTCTCATTTATTAAACCTTGGGAATTTATTTCTAGTTCATGTGCCATTGCACACATAGCAAATGAAAAGGAATTTTTGCTAGAAAGAGCTCAGAGGTGCCACCTTTGCACTGGAGCATTTTTGGCTCACATGAGCTAAGGATAGGTTTGCAGGGCTTTTTGCTGACAAACCTGTGCTTGAAATTGCCTTGTGTTTGGCCAGGTTGGTGAGTAAACAGGGTGGGCTAGAAGCCATGTAACTGGTTCTATGCTTGAACAAATGAGGTTAGCCTCTTAGCAGCTTTTGAGCCTCTGGGAAGAAGTTAGAGCTGAGTAAGCAAGTCCCTCTGTGCACTGGATTCAAGAAGCAAGTAGCCATATGCTACTGCAGAGATAGTCCTATTAAAATGTGAGGGGCTTATGTGGGTAGCTCTCAAAAGAATATGGCCTCACCAGAGGAGGCTGGTGGGGCAGAGGGAGTGACTGTGGTTCCTAGTAGGAGTCACACTCGGTTGCTCTGTATGAGGTTAAGCTAAACTGTGCTCATGGTTGCAGGTGTCCTAGTGGGTGTATTGTTCTCTGGGACATAATGTTGAAACAATATATTTAAATGCATTGGCCACTTAGGATTAATTTCCTGTGTTAATTTCCCCTTTCTGTATCTTTGGAAAAAGGTCTTTTAGTTTATTTCCAGCTATAAACTCTTAGATAAAGTTGTTTGTGTGCCATTGAATGGTGGTTGCAGCCATCCCAGAAGTGGTCATAGTTTATTGTTAAGAGAAGGAATTTGTAATCAGATTCTCACTTGTTCAAGATAATAACAGCTCTTTTTTAAGTGGAATACCACATTTTAGGACAGCTGAGAATTTGACCCTTTTTAAGAATACATTAAAAAGGTAATCATGGTAGACAAATAGGGACATATTTTGATAAAATAAACTATGAAAGTGTGGTTGCTTTCACTGCAGTTTTAGTAAGATGTTGCCACATATGATGAATTACCTCACATTCAAAATAATTTTGTGTGGTTCTAGTATGCCCATTTATCAGACTACTTGCCAGCTGTGTGGGACAGTATGGTTGTGTACAGGTGCAGGCAGTTTGTAGAATATGTTGTCTTTGCTGCTGTCTTAGCACTGAAGCTACAGGATACAGCAAATATTTTAAAATGCTGCTGAAAAATGGAGATGGGAGGTACATGAAGAACCTGATTCATACTAAGAGTTTTGTTACAGGGTATTTCACAGAGATAATATAATGATTTTGGGTTCAGAGGAGGCAGAGAAGTTGTATCAATGCATTAAAAGAAAATCTTCTCTATACTGGTTATGTCATTGATGAAACTTTCCTTCGTGTGGTTTTTCCTTTAAATATTACCTATGTTGTTATTTTGCTTTTACCACATGTAGCACAGGGGAAAGCTATTTCCCTGCTGAGGCACAAGCGTGCCACATAGTTGTGTGTATTTCTTTTTAATTTCCCTAAGCTGAAGGATCTGACATCAATTTCAAAAGATGTGACTGAATTCTACTTGGTAATGTTTAAGTAAACAGATATACCCTATTCACATGTTTAATAAATGTGATTGACATTGATAGGTATGGAGCCTATTTCACTTGTATTATGCAGATTTAAATACAGAAGTAGCCACACACAGGCAATGCAAAACAAGGGATTAATTCACCACTTCCCATGGTCAGGTGGGTGCTCAGTCATTCCTAGAAAAGCAGACATAATCCATCACACGT
This sequence comes from Corvus brachyrhynchos, assembly GCF_000691975.1. Taxonomy (NCBI): domain Eukaryota; kingdom Metazoa; phylum Chordata; class Aves; order Passeriformes; family Corvidae; genus Corvus; species Corvus brachyrhynchos. Next base: position 25,442,084 of record NW_008239553.1, read on the forward strand.
AATGGTGACTTAGGAAGGCAAGCACCATCACTCTGAACATCCTTCCTGCCTTCTTCTTCCCCCACATTTATATGCTGAGCATGATGCCTACTGGTCTGAAATATTCCTTTGGTCAGTTGGGGTCAGCTGCCCTGGATGTGTGCCTTCCCAACTTCCTCTGCACCTCCAGCCTGTTGGGGTAGTGTGAGGAGCAGAAAAGGACTTGGCCGTGTTTTATCTATCTCTAAAACATTCCTGTATTATCAACACTGTGTTCAGAATAAATCCAAAACATAGCTCCATACCAGCTACTCTGAAGAAAATTAACTCTAGCCCAGCCAAAACCAGCATTCTTTTAAATTTGATTCATGCAACCTTACATCAATTTCATCCTTTCGTCTCTGGAGACTGAGGGTAGATAAAGGTAATGGGCCAGGTCAGCTGCCAGTGTTGTTCACTGGGTGCTTTGACAGTCACTGTAATTTACTGCCATAAATACCACCAGAAGATAGGAGAAGAATGGCAGTGGCTACCTTTGTCATCCTGCTCTGATCTGAGCAGTGTACTTTTCAGCTGCAACTCAAAATTCAGGACAATTAGTATTGTACATTTTTGAGAATGTCATGTATGTGTGATGAATTATGGCAGGTCTTCTTGGATAATATAAGTTTACAGTCAGGAATACAGATGCCTAAACTTAGGTTCTTGAATCTGTTTTCAAGCACCTAAAGATGTGGCCTGGTTTTCAAGATTTGAGCATTTTACAGCTCTTGGCAATTTCAGCACTTCTGAGAATGAGGACAATTCTGTAGATCCTTAAATATGGATTTTGGAATGCCTAACTTTGGACATCTATTTTTGAAAATGTTGGCCTACATTTGTGGAGAAAATCTTAATCTTTAAAAGATTCCTGTAAGACTCTCCTTGTGCAGGTGCATGCGCAGATACACGTGTGCGTGGATAAGTACTTGGCACCAGGAGCAAGTTCTTGTTGCTAGTCCTAGCTGGGCTGTGCTGGCTGTTAACTCAGTCCTCCCCAGCAGCCCCCTTCCCCAACTTAATCAACAGCTACGATTCTGGGGCTGTCATCACTGGGTGTGGCATCCTTTGTGCTTCTGGCTTTTGTCAGTAGTGCTAAAGCTGGTACATGCCTGTTATGCCTGTGGATAAGTAATGAGAGGATTAGGGCCAGGAAATGGGAATGTCATTTGTCGTAAGTGTTCATTAGCTCTTGCTTAACTAACATTGCTGTTAAGAATCTTGCTTGCAAAGTCCATTGAACACCCAAATCATTTGCTAGCTGTTTATTTACTGTACTGCAATGAGGAATTCATTGTACTCAAACATGCAAAGCACCTCTGTCTTGAGGCAGCATCTGTTCAAATGAAATGTCTGTCAGGAGGAATATGGGATGGAGTTGTGTCTTTTAAATCAACATCCCCTCGCTAAAATCTTACAGTAAAAATCCCATGACTTTTGAAGGGATGATTTATTTAACTGGGAATTGTATCCTGTGAGGAACCTTATGAGAGGAAGAATAAGGGGTCCTCTGTCTTTCCAATTTGTGTCTGTTAAAGGCTTGGTTGAACTTTTGAGACTGCCTGTTTGGGTTCTGATACTATTGGAACTGTTCTGAGTGTTCATATTATTTGTGGGTCAAATTGTCAACATTTTTCCAAGATTAAAAAATACTAAGAATTTTCTTTTTAAATTCCTGTCCTCCTGAAAACAGTCTTTCTACAATTTGCATTTAAAAGAAATGGATGGGAAAGTTTCTACATCAGTCTCTTTCTGAAATAGAAACTACTGTGATTTTTCCAACTCAAGGGGCTGTTTGTAACCCCAGAAAATATGCAAAATTTTTAACAAGGCAGTATTTTTAAATCCAAAGTGTTCCCTGGTGACCTAGCTTTGCAATACCTAAGTGCCTGCAATGCCTTGGGAGCAATCTCATTCTTCATTCTGTCTCCTTCCAGCTTTTCTTAGAAGCCAGGGGTTTTACCAGATGTAACTGTTCTTCTTTCTTATATTCATGCATATTAATAATAAGATAATGTCTACAAAGGTCTCACTAATAAAAAAAAAATTTAAATCTATAAAATATCCGGCATATGCCTGGGTATGTAGCAAAATGACCTGTAAGTTTCCCTAGGACTTCTATCTCTGACTAAAGCAACATGCTCTCCAATGAATATCCATTGCTGTTACTCCTTGTGCTCTGAACTCTTTCTTGTTGTTGCTGGCCCTTTGTTGGATTGTTGCTGCAAAGCTTTTATTTGAAGGGGAGATAGAGGGAGAGGAGTGCATGACTGTACCCGTGTGCGACATTGGTGTTTAGCTGGAACTCTAAGTTTGACTGCATCATCGTTTTCACCTTTGATGGGGGAGTATCTTAGGTTTCTTCCATTTGCCTGAGGTTCTGGCATAGCATCCTCTTAAATCAAGCTTGAAGGGAAATTGATTGAAAAGAAAACACCATTATGGGAAAACAATTTATTCCTTTCCCCTTGATAGAAAGCAGAGTTTTGTCTATACTGTGGAATAAATATTATCTGCCTATTTACTTTAAGCAGTGGAAGCTACTCATTTCCCTATGATGGCTTTGGTCATTATTTGAAATGGGATTTTTCTTCTACTCTGTGCAGTCATTTCATGTCAAGAGCATGCAGTAAGCGTCAGATACCCCATGCCTTGCTGAACCCCCACCTTTTTTTTCTCTTGTGGGTGCACTCACACAAATGTACCTCCATTAATGTACATCACTACACATGGGAAGACCGTTTTTTGCTGCTCGATTCTTCTTTATTTGCTCTTAAGTGATCTAACAGTCTCTGCTGCAGTGGTGTCTAGGGAAATGTAGACTTGTCTCTTGGTATCCTTTAGTGCCCACTACTTCATTCGACTCCTGGACTGCCCCTGTTTGGGTAGACGGGGACCAGTACTCTTAGTGTTCCTCAGCCATAATTACTTTTAAGTCTCTGTGTTGCCTGTTAATTTTTGTAGGGTGAAGACCTTGTGCTGAGGCTGTTGATTACTGTTGAAGAATTGCACCATTGAAGAGCAGTGCTGAGCAAATGCTGCCATTGAGAACCTAGAACATTCTTTCAGTCATGCTCCCAGTCAAGAAGCAACCATGTCAGATTTGTATTTTATCACTGATTGAGCACTCATACAAGGCTTTGGAGGCTAGATACTACAACAAGTAGTGCTTGACAAAAGGATTAAGTACAGACTTCACAGCTCTGCAATTTTTCACCTAAAAGTCCATAGTGATCAGGTCAAGAACCCTAGAAAGGAGATAAAAAAATGAAAAAAAAAAAAAGGCAGCTTTGAACATATCAGGCACTGATTTGCCTGAGTGCTGTCTCTATTAGTGGGGAAATGGAAAAGGCTCTGGGAAGACTGAGAGTAGATGGAGCATCTGAGGAATGTGACAAGGAGAGTCTGCTCTCTTCAAGGAGGAGCTTTGAGGGTGTCAGGGACAGGAGGATAAAGTTGAGTGCTAGGCTGAAAAGCCAGGCATCCTTTATCAGGAAGGGATAACAATTTTCCCTCTCATCTTCAGGCTTCACGTAAGATTCAGCTGCCAGGCAACTTGGAATGCTTGTCAGGTAGGAGGGAAATGCTAGCCACATCATCTTTGTTCTGTGGAAAGGTTTTGGCTGAACTATTATAGTCAGAGCCCCAGTAGACCTCACATTGCTGAATGCCCATATATTACTAGTTCTGCATGTCCAGTGAATTTTCCTGGTAGCATTTTCCTCCATGTCTTTGTCTGAGTAGTGACTCTGTGTATCCTGGAGTGTTTCTGCCGGGTGTCTCTGCTGTCATTCTCCTAACTGTTTGCAGAGTATCACTGGTAATTTCTATGTAAATTTGCTCAGGCTAGCAATTGAGCAGCTTTCTGTTGACAAATGAAGAAACATCTTAATAGCAGAGAGGCTGCTTAAGTCTCTTTGGAGGGAACTGAAGTGGTGTCTTGAAGGTCATGTGAAGATCTAGTTACTGTAATGTGGCTAAGGGGAGCCCTCTCTGGAATGTCCTGCTTGACTTGATGCTGCTTCTTCTCAATGAGGTTTCCACTCTGACAGCCTTGCAAGATGGTCACTAGGGTGAACCTTTCAGACTGCCTTGGTGCTTTAAAATGATGATGAGTTTCAACTGGAGGGGGAGAAAACATAGATAGAAATTGATGGAGTTTGAACTTTTTGCTTCCAGCACTTAATTCAGGGAGAAGTGCTGGGAGGACTCCTTGTAAACAGAAGTTTCCGGTGGAAGGTGAGTGATTTCACCCATGACCTTGAGCCCTGAATCTCTTTTGAGCAGACAGACTGAATGACTTGCTACAAGTATGAAATTGCACTGGGAAAGATATATACATGTATGTACTTTCCTGCATAATCTCTGTAGGTTTTGCACATCATCTAACAGTAGAATCCATATCCTTGTCTCCTACTTATTCTGGAGAGAAAATATGGATTGTTTTTATTTGCTCCTTGTGAATTGGATTTGGTATTGTCTTCCTTTGCTCTTTGATGTACCTAATTGAGCTATCTTTGGAACAATCGCAAAAAACATCTGTGGGTAAAGTTATAAAGCTCTCTACAGTAGATTGAGGGCTGAGTGAACTAGAGGTCAAGTAAAGAAGCAGAAAATTATTTTAGAGGTGTTGAAAGATGGAATTTTATAAGTTAGATCTGAATTTTTTGTTTTACTCCTTTGTCCCAATGTAGATGGCTTTCTTGCCCTTGTGCTCTCCTGGAAGGCAGATACTAGGTACTCAGCCATTACCATAGATATAGATAGCTATAATAAATTGCCCAGAAAACTGCTTTTGTATTTTTCTTCTCCTAATGCCATAATCATGAATGAACAGATTGAAGAAAAACTCATATTTTCTACTTGTTTATTTGGTCTGTTTTTGATCACTCTCAAATTCCTCTAAGTATCAGGGTCCCAATGTCCCAATGCAGTCTATGTTGGATGAATGTATGTGACAGTATGACTGTGAGGAACTTCCAGCAAATTCAAGAAAACAGCAGTAAGGGTACAGCAAACAGGAAAAAAGGAGAGCTAGAAAAACTATGGTAAGTACAGATACAGAAATAAACCACATGAACAAATAGAAAGTTTAAAATTAGTTGTGCTTATTTATTACATGCTTGATAAAACAAGATAATGAATCTGAATCTTGTACAGGCCCCCAAACAGGCGTACAAATGAAACAGGAGCATTTTATAATTTTAATAATTTTATAACCACCAAATTGAACTAAAAAGAAATATCTACTGCTGAAAAAATTAGGAAAACTCTCAGCATCTTCCCATCCAGAAAACTTCTTTTACCCCAACATGTAAGTGAAACATCTGATAGGAGAGAGAGACAAAGTCAATGTCTCTACCCAGTATTCTTACTTAACAAGCTGCCAAAATTCAGACACAGCCTCAGTTTTGCCGTCAGTGACACTAATGTGGCATTGTGCTTCTGGGATATGTTTAACTCACTAGCTTAACAAAACAAAACACGAAAAAATCAAATGTCTTTATTTTGATTCTGTGTAAAGCAAATAGCCTATAGATTATTTAACCACTTAAATCATTCATGCAAAGACATTTTTAAATTGATGAGGTAGTGAGGAGAAAAATAACCACGTGAACTCTCCGTACACCTCTTTAAGTCATATTCATTCATGTTAGAGTCCATAAAAGTGGAAACATGCACAAAATATTTTCTTGAAGATATATGATTTGGGTAGGAGAAAATTAGAACTTAGCCACACTTTGAATAATAAAATAATAATAATAATAAGTCTTTTATTACATGCAAATTTTTTTCGGTGGTTTAGTTTTGCCTGTTTTGGGTTTTTTTCTTCTGATGCGTACAGTCCTGAGATTAGAAATGCTGTGATTCCAAAAATAAAAGGAAAATTCTTACTGCATCTTGCATAGAGCTAGGACAGGGAATTCATGTTCTGTATGACTGAAAACAATTTGCTTTTCAGAATACTGAGACTGCAGAAGAAGGCACATAGAATAATTATAATAAAAGAAATATTTTTAGATAGCCCAGTAATAGAGAGTTTTAATTGCAAATGAAGGACACAAGTAAAGCACAGTAGAAAGGGTAAACAGGGGGAAAATACAAATGGAAATATTTTGGTCATTTGGTAAGAGAAGCTGTGAGGCAAAAAGAGGCAGAGGGAAGACAGAGACCAAGCAATACTTCACAGTCCCGGTGTTATGCACCATGTACTGATTTCTTCCATGGTGGTAGGAGCAGCCAGGACAGTTCAAGGAAGCAGGTGCTTGTAAGTGGTAGCCTGCTGAGAGTGGTAACACAGAGGAGCCGCTCTGACACCTTTGCCTGTACTAGAAAGGAGAGGAGTTGGATGCTGGGGTGCCATGCACTCCCTGGACTGCAGGTTTCTACCCCCGAATGTTTTGTGGTGGACCAGCAGCCTGGCTTTGGCTGCAGCTCCAAAGCCTGGGAGGGATGGTTTTCATAGACGCCTACCCTTCAGATGGGGATCACTGCTGCTATTGTCACTCCAACACTCACATAAAATGGGAAGGGACAAGGGTGGTGTGCTCAAGCTCTTATGCTGACAGCATTCCCAATCTACCTTATTTTGGCTTTACTTTCAGTTTTGGCAGTTCAGCTGAGAAATCTTGGGCTAGTTTTACCAGGAAGAGGGGAGGATTGTAAGTGAATTTTGCTGCAGCCGTGCACAAGAAGTTCACTTGAGGAGCAAAAACCTTGTAATTTATTTTCCAACTTTTTAAAACTTCTATCCTTCTGCAACTGCCCTTTTTCCATTTCTTCCCTCCTGTTTCAACTTCTTCTTGTTACATTTCATCTCCCTTTTCTCCTGCTTTATTTCTTCCTCTTTTTGAAGAGGTTTTTTTCTTTTTCAATAGATTGATATTTTCTTCTCCCTGTTGTTTCCCCCAGTTCCCTTCCTCTTCCACTGAATACAGTAAGTGATATTTTTAAATATTTTTCAGCACTGACTGTCTGGACTGTAAAGATTGAGGATTTGCTGGGAGTAGGTAATCAGGTACTAAATTGCAAGTTAGCCTTCTGGTAGCTATTGTGTTGATGAAACTTGGGTCTGGCATAGGTTAATTAGTAAGAAACAGCCCTTTTCTCTAAAAACCAATAAATATATTTATTCTAACAGAGCATCCCTCAAGAAGGACCAGTCAAAAATGTGAAATTCAGGTTGTTCCAAAGTATCTCCCAGGATCCTCACTCTCACTGGCTGTGCATGGTGGTCTCTCTTTGTTGGGACCTACCTAGCTGTTATTGAAACATCGTGGTAGAAAAGTAGGCTTCAGCTTTAGCTTCACTGTAAGGTTGTGTGGAAAGTGACTCTGACATAGATAGCAAATGGACCCAGAGATAAGTGAAAATACTGCAAAGATGTCAAGGAACAGGCAGAAGGTTATGGCTGATTTTTCCAAGTTCTTTTCATACTCTGCTGTTGATATGTTGTGCTTCAGTTCTCCTACCTGTGAAATTTCTGATATTTTTTCTTGTCAGGCTTTTCAAGTGCTAATGAAACTCTTGTTTCATCAAGAAGATAAAATCTGAAAAGGAATTTAGTTTGTATCTTCACCAAGTTGTCAAGTAGATGGCCTACACTTCTTTTCACTCACTTCCCAGTGAGGTGATGCGTCTCTCTGAGGTTTGGGAGTATCCTTAAGCTGAAATTTCACCTCTTCCAAAGCCCAAAATGAGGGTAGACTCTCTCACACATAGCTCAGCCACTGCACAAGGTCTAGTCTCATCTGGACCTTTTCTGCTTAGATATTGCTGTGCCAATAAGTAGAAAGACCTGACATACCTACTAAACTTGAAACTTGAGAAATTGGAAAGCGAGATGACACACTTCTCAAACTACTGGTTTTACCTTTGCTACTTCATGTATCAGTAAATGCAGGTTGAAGAGCAACCTTCTACACATGCCAGTCCAACACTTAAAATGTCCTTTCAATTTCAACTCAACCAATTTGATTTATAATTGCAAAGCTTCCCTTTAAACTTGCAAGAAGTATCTCCCTACAGGCCTCTTCAATGAACAGTTCTATATCACAGTGAGCTTCTTAATTTTTTTTCTATTTTCTTTTTTTTTCTTTTTTTTTTTGTCCAATGTCCTAATCAAATATTTCTGTTCCATCAGGTCTCGTTGGGCTTTATTCTGTTTGAGTCTCTATATCTGTTAGGCTGAAACGAGTCACAGAAGATGGAAATGATGAAGGATAGCATACATGGTGTCTGGACTTTATATAGAAAAGGATGGCCCAACTCCTCTTTTGGAAACATGCAAGCCATCTTCCACCAATCTGATTTCTTACTCCTATATAGGTAGGAAATTGAGGACAAAAATGGCATGTGTGAGCCCAGCAATATCTAATGCTTCTTTGCTGCTGTTACTGTGAAAGATCACATTACATTTCACTGAAATAATTGTCCACTTCATTACTAAACTTGTAAACTGTGATCCTTATGAAGATTCTTCCATCAGATTTTCTTGCCTAATGGTTTTGAGCTTGGTGTCTGAATCCAGACAAAACCCTGAATTAATGAAAGAAAAGATTGCTTGCTTTCATGCAGGACTGGGATATTTGTGGATGTTGCAGGTCACGTCTCTGTTGCAATGGGAGGGTGGTGGGGGACTATCACAAGGACAGCAGAGCTTTCAAAGCAGTGGCAGAGTTCCTATAAAGAGATCTGGTTTTCACTGTCATTGTTTGTGTCCAATGCAATTACCAGGTTGCTTTTCATAGAGGTTGTAATGACTCTTAGCCTGTGGAAATATCTGACACCCCCCCATGTCCCACTCCTCAGCAATGTTGCAAGTCCTTCCCCTCCCTTTCTAATCCCATCATACATACAGAGGCACAGATGTCTACACTAAAGGCTGTAAAATTCTTTTTGTCTTTCCTTTAAGCTGTCTCAAGATCTATTAATTTCTCAGAGGAGGGATATATGCCCCTTATTAGCATGCTGGATTGTAAAGACTAAGAGCTCTGTAACATAGACTAAATGAGATCTGAAGAGGTTGGCACACAGCCTCATCTCTTGCTCTCTGTCTTCCACCCTAATTTGCTTTATATATAAAATAAAAATGTCAACTGACTCAGAGACAAACTGTGATCGGCATTTCTTGCATCTCTATAAAAGCTGCCTCGATTATTCATCAGGGCACACTGCGTGCAGCAAGAGAAGTGATGACATGTCATTCGTGTGTAAGCACCCAGCACATTCCCTTTGAAGTGAGCATCAAATTGAAGTCCCCATCAACCCTGGAGCTTACAGTCAGCCCTTAACTGTAAAAAATATTTTTAAAAATAAAGAGGGGGCGAGCACTGTAATGGCAAGCAAGAGGGAGGATTTTGAAGAGCAAGGGGGTTGGGGTATCTAGGCTCAAAGAAATGTAGGAAGTTTGCTGCCTTTCATTGTCTTGATTTTTGGCTGATTTCTTCTGATATTAGTTACAGCATTGGGTATTTTGTCTTTTTTACTGACAGTTCAAACTAAAAATGAAAAGAGGACTCAGAAGGAGCAGATGTTGTTACTATAGATGGCTAGAGTGGTACTTATTATATCTCATTTCTGACTTCTGTCATCTCAAACAGCTTCTTGTCTATTCCTACCTTAGAAAAATTAAGTCACCCATGGCAAAGTCATAGCACAGCCACACCCTGTCAAACTCAGTGTTGTAAAAGCTCTCCATCAATCAGCCACCCAAATGTCACTGTGCAACCATCACATGCCACAGCTCAACCACAGCAGCAGAATGCTGTTATCCAGTCACTAAATTATATAGTATGGCACCTCTCCTTCTTCTGGCACAGCAATAGCATAACCAGCTTTTAGCTATTGAGATTGATGCCAATAAATTTTTGGTCATCTCCCTTCATGGTTATTATTGTGCTTCACACTGTAATCAAAGAGAACTTTGCAGTGATTAGTTATCAGGTAGTGGAAAAATGTGGGTGGGTTTTTAGTGTCACAGCTTTGGGTGGAAGATTACATTACTCACATATGTATACAGCACTCAAAATAGGAAAAGGAAGTGGTGATGATTGCCAGTAGAGAAGGTGCAGAATCTGCTTAAAAATTACCAAATTTCCTCGGATGTGTCTCTTCTTTTGATTTGAGAAACAGCAATGAATTCTTCAGTATAGTATCACTGCTCAAGAGTTTAAAAATCTCTCTCATGGATATCAAATTGCTGCTTATTACAAAAGGCCATTTGTAAATACTTTTAGAAATAAAGTACTGAATGTAATTATAGCTGCATGTGGGGGTCAGATTCTTCCTTTCCTGAAGGTATTTGTAAAAGTATTTCTCTATTTTGTAGGTTTCATAGACTTTAACGTGAGCATGTAGCCATGCAGTCATCTATCTCTGAAAGCTATTTATGAATAGTGATTTAGCATTTGCTGCTTATCACTTTCCCATTTGAAAAGTTTTTTTCCTGTAGTCAGGAACTGGAAACAGTACTGTGCTGCCACTCGCGCACTGTGAATAGCAGATAATTGAAGTGAGCAGCTCGCAAGTGTTCTGGAGGCGGAAATGTGCTCAAATGAGCTATTTGGTGGATGTTTCTGAATAACAAATCCATTCACAGAAATATGGTTCAGTCCATGAGGAATAAAGAAGGGCCAAAACTGCATGGATTTTATTTTCAGTGAATTATTAATCTAACCATAATCATTATTACTCAGTGTATTATACACAGTACTGATGATAAAAGGCTTGGTAAAAGTGAGTTAGAAGTGCTACCTTCTGCAGAGACTGTGCAACCTATGTTGGTCAGAACTAAGAGCTGGTGATGAGTCACAGGAGTGTGCCTTTCCACATGTGCATCACAAGTAAGGAACCCTCTGGCTCCATCTGGGTGTCTATTACAAGAAAAGTATCGAGCTATGGAATGGTAACACAGGTTTTTAGCCACTCACCCATCCCTCAGAAAGACTGGAAAGGCTGAGGTTTGAAATTTGGTTATGATAAATGCACAGGTGTGCACAAGCCTTTGGCAGTGTTTTCTTTCTGCGTATACATTGAGAATGGGAACAGATCCAAAGCTCCTTGAATCTGAGTTTGTTAGCAAGGACTCAGAAGATTAGAGGCTCATCCTTACGACAGATGAAGCAGTGTCACTCAAAACACTTATCACCAAAATATGGTCCAGTGCTTTATAATTTCAGCTTTTCCATATATATGTGAAGAGTTATGTTCATAGTCTAAAAGGAGCAGAAGTTACAGAGGTAGTTGTAAAAATTCTGTACTTTGTGAGGGTTTACTGAAGAGCTATTTCCTATCTTGTAAAACTTTTTAATCTGTTTTATTGCATTTTGAAATTTAATCTGTTATTTATCCCAAATATGAAACCTGTTCTACACGGTTAAATTCCATTCTTTGTTGCAACTTTTGAAAGGTAAGCTCAAGTGACAGTTAAAGCCCTAACTTGTCATGTGACTTCACAAAAGTTCATATCATACTTTGGATGTCTTTGTGATTGCAGCAGTGGTAACATTGTGAGCTGAGAGCTGAAAGGGGCTGAGGTGATATCATTTTTCAAAAGAAAATCCTGTATTCCAGAAACTGTCATTACTTTGAATATGGAGAAAACCCAACTAATCTCTTAGTTGAGAAGACTTATGAACTTAATGTAAAGCCTCACCAGTTTTCACAGTGTGTTTTTAATTTAGAAAATTAATCATGTTTCCATCGCTAACAAATTTTCTGAATCAAAAGGTATAACAGCGATCAGATCATGTCACCGAATGAATTATATTCATGAATAACTCTGGCAAGAATAACCATATATTCTGGGACATAAGTGGTTGTGGATAAAATCATGAAGAGTGTCTTTTTTTAAATTCTCTTTGGTACTGTGATTTGTGTTCAGTCTCTGTGATCTGAGAATGGGTATTTTCTGTCACCCTCCAGAATTTTGCTCGTGTTGTAGCCTAATTCTTCTTTTCATTGTCCTACATAAAAATTCTAGTTAATTTAATGGGTGTGATAAAAGAATAATGGAGTAGGGGGAGATTTCCAACCTCGAGGGGGGAAAAGAAAAAAAAGAGAAAAAAATGAGGAAAAAATAGAAGAAATTGCTTCATGGAGGGGAGCTTGGCATTAATGCTTAAACAGATGGCTGTGATGATAGGACTGCAGGCACCAGCAAGTCAAGGTAGAGAGGACAGAGAATATTTGTTTTGTACATGTGCATGATAAGTGGGAGCAGTCACATTGCTTGTTCTTTTTATAATGTGAGTCATGACAAAACTGCTTTAGCTTTCAGGAATTCTAAAGAGAATGAGGGGAGGAAAACACTTGGTGTCTGCAATTTAATGCTTTTAACTGGAGAAAGAGAGCTAAGCTAATACTCAAGCATTTCACGTGTGCAGGCGCTAAAATACCCAGGGGGTAGTTAAATACTCCTTGGAGAAACCTCACAGCCACCTCATCCTCGCCTCATCATGCCAACCTCACTTCCCACTGTTAAAAAAAAAAAAAAAGAAAAGGAAAAAAACCCACCCTGAGTTGCCAGTAAGGTGTGAGATGTGTAGATCATTTTTCAGTTCTGCTCTTCTCAATAGCTCTTCTATTTGCCTTCTCTTCAGCTGGCCCTCACGTTTAAGTCGTTATCTATTAATTTTCTCTTTGTAGTGTCGCCTCAGGTATAATTTCTTTCAGGTCAAAGGAAATCCAGGGTGAGTTCCCAACAGTTACTATCTTATCAGAAAAGATTCCCTACAGTACAGCGTAATGGCACTGCACATAGGTCTGGTCCTATTCTTCCAAAAGCCAGTGGCTGTCTCTACCTGAGCTGTAGGAAACCCTCTGTTCTGTCTTCATAGTCTAAGCTCATGAGCAGTGCAGCCTGCTAGAGCAGCTCTGCTTCTATCCTGTGGGAGCACCCATATAGGCAGTTACATTCGGTCTCCCATAAACAAGTCAATTACAAATTCATCATTACAAAAAACCCCAAACCAAAACACAAAAGAAAGCAAACCAACCAGCCAACCAAAAAAAAAACCTCAGAAAAGAAAAAATATTTGCTGTTTTGCTGAGAATATTAGGTTACAGAACTAAGAGATGGAAAAGCTTTGCTATATTCCATTTAGTCAGTTTGCCTACGCACAAAGCAGAATTATTCCCCAGCAGTGTAACTTGCAGGGTTTTTCTGTTATGTATAAAGGTAGTATTTATTACATATTTATTACTGCAGAGCCACTGGGATTTTCATGTTACTGTTGCAGCTAATGAAGTGGCACAGTTCTACCCTGAGGTCTGACCGAGGCAGCTTCTTGGGCTCTTGTCTGTTTTCTTGCCAGCAAATCATCACTGGCTAACTTTGTTTTCTTGAAGGAATTGCTCCTGGATTCAAAAGCACTTAAGGGAAGAGTTATAAGGATGAGAAAAGACAAAGGATGAAGGAGAAGGAAATAGTTTTTATGCTGGAAAATATAGTTGAAAGGGGGATTTGGGACAAATACTGGCAACCAATTATTCAGTTCATTGGTAACCAATTAGTAAGTGTTGTGAGTATATCAAATTCTTTTAACTCATGGGGTGCTTGTTAGCTTGCAGGATTGTGTGTGGTACTGAGATTCATAAGACTTAATTATCAGCAATTCCTAGACACATTTGACTGTGAGTCGTGGCAAGCAGGGCAGTTCTGGTCTTATCTTAAGTTCTGCCTCTGTGCCTATGTACTGAAGGAGATTCTCCCTGCCATGCATAATGACGATGTTTCAATGACACAGCTTTGGGACATCTTAGATAAAAACAGAAAAGCTGGCTCACATGGCACCGATAAATTTGTTCTGCTGTCTCAGATTTGTTCAAAAGGATTTTGGTGTGCACAAGACTTTGTGCTGGATCTTGGACTGTCTGGTTTTGCACCTCTGATTATATGCTGGGTCAGGTGCATTCAACGCCAGCTGGCATGACAATAGCCTTAAATGTTCTATCATATTCTCTGGCTAATTTTACAGAGGCGAAGCTGCGGGTTTATGCCTGATATGTATCAAATTTGTACTATGAGGATGTGTGGATGTCGGGTATTAATGATTGTGCAGTCGTGCCCTTTTGTCAGAGAACATTCAGGGACAGCCAGCAGGGTGTAGTATGAGAGAAGTCAAGGGAGTCTCCTTTCCAGGAAAATGGATTAAAGATTATCACAGATGCTCGGCTTGGTTGTGATTTTATCTGTCTTGCTTTGCCATGTGTCTCTCCAATTCATTTTAGAGACTTTATTCTCTGGTCCAAGCCACCATCATGAGTGTGCTCTCAGACATATGAGTAGACTATGTCCAGCTCCTGCAGCAAGGAGTTCAGTTCCAGCAGAATTTCAGAGCCTGCCCTGTGGTCTCAGAATGCTCCTATGCAGTATCCTTGCTTTCATGTATTGGAGAAAAAAATGGGATATATAAAGGATACCTCTGAGGAAAGCAGAGATGGAGAACTTCCTTTTGTACTGTAAGGAAGCATCAGTTAAGTTTAGGATGAAAGCAGTTTGACTTACACCATGCAACACTATGTAAGTTGCAGATACCTTTTTACCCCACAGAAATCAGTTATTAACTTAGTAATTGTGTTGGCATTAATCTTTGAGAGGCTATTCAGAAAAGTGTAGGTGTGGGCCTGGACTCAGCAGCAGAAATTCATTTGTTGTTTTTCTTTTTAAATCTAAAAATGCCTTTTGGTGTCAGAGTCTCAGGAAGTGCTGGAACATAGGCTGTACTAGTGGTTCCTGTTGGACTCAGTTCAGAAGGGAGGTAGGTTGTCTTATCGTGCAGTAAATATTAAGGAAAGAAGGAGATCTCATTGTTATGTCCACCCTCATATATCCATGAGGCACAGTGATATGCTGACCTCTGATGATGTAGAGGGATGAATTTACCCCATCCTTTATAAGGGAATTCATCTGGAAATTTGAGAATCAAATCTTCTAAACTACTTTCTTCTTTGTTAATATGAGTTTTGTGCTCTACGTTATAGCTGTAAAAGAGGGTTTGAAAGCATATGCTAGGCATCAGAAGGCAGCTATTTCTGAGTTGAAACGTGACAATTTTTTAGATCCACAGGTTCTTTTACTCTGTCCATGGAAGCTCCCATTTTGTTCTCTCTCTCTGGTCTTTTAAGCTTTGTGAGTTCACTCCCACTATTAACCTTTTTCTTAGCAGCATTTTCCTGCCTCTCTGCTGCCTCACACCTAACTGATCTTCTGCTCACTCTTTTTAGGACTCATCTTTTTCTCTTGAATTGCAGTTGCCTATTGCTACAGTATCTGAGCCAGGTCTCTTTTCAAGAATAGAGAGAACAGCTTTTTAAGTGTGAGAAACTCAGAAAACTGAGAATGACTTTTCCAGAGCTCACTTCCCTCTGCTCTTAAACTGCTAGAGGTTTCATCCATAGTTACACAGAGCAGGGAGAGATGACGCGAGACTAAACTTTGAAGGGTGAGGGAAGCAGGGACAGAGGAGAAGAGACTTCCTCCTTTGTGTTCTGGGAATGGTGTACCTCTGCATAACAGAGCAGACCAAGAGGGGAAAAATCTCCAGGGAACTGCAGGTTTTCCTGTCTCTCTTTTTTCATCATTCAATGCACCAAGCTTTGCTTGAGGCTGGTTATTTTGTCATGTTTTCTTGCTTTCTGAAGGTAAAAAAGGAGTAGTTTGAGTTCTGGGTTTCATTCCAAATGTAACAGAAGAGCTTTTTGAAGTCAAGTTTAACATCTTGTTCTCAAGAGTTTGTCTTCCCTTCCACACTGTGCCCTCAGCTGGTGTGCGTGAAGCCTTTGGCACCCTAGAGGGAGGAAATGTATCCTGGAAAGGTAATTCTTAGTCTTGCATGAGTATAAAGCTGTTCCCTGAAATCCTGAATAGAAAGTTGGCTATGGTCCCAGCTGGAGATGAGAGCATAGTAAATTCAGTGTGTGAAAAGCCCACTTACACAAGGGCGTAGCTTAGGTCTCTTACAGTCTTTTCTTCTTTTTGCTACTGTGACACAGTGGAAACAGGAGCAAGTCATCAGAGGAAAATTGTCCTGGGATGAACTTGGATCTAGAATTGACCTCTTTTCCTTTGCTTGCTTTCCCTTTTCTCTTCCTCCCATTTCCTTCTATTATTTAATTTTATAAACAAACGTCCCCCAGTGTGCACTGTGTAAATATTGTCACTGAATTACTGTCTGTTTGCTTAGCTCATTAGAGAAAGCCATGATAAGCTTTTTAATTACAAAATTACCTTCACCAAATCAATTTCTTTCATTTAATGAACTGAAGAAAACTGCAAATGGGAGGGGTAACATTCTGTTTTCCCCCGAAGCATAAATTAACTACCTCCAACCCCCAATTTCCTACATAAAATCAAGGTAGCCAAGAAATAGATTTTCTAAGTTTTTAAAAAAGTGTGACTTGAAGAGTATCTTAAGCCTCTCTTTGTTTTCTGTCCTGTGTAGTTACTCCTTTTGGGGGATTGTTTTTTGCTTCTCTCTTTTGCATTTTATTCTATGTATTTATCTTCACCTTAGAGCAACAGTCACAGAACTGAAAGCAAAGTGTGTTAAAGCAAAACCATTCACATAGCTTTCATACTATGCTTCTTGGTGAAATGTTGCTTCTCCATGGAAGGACAGCACCAGTAGAAGGAAGGTTCTTCTGCAATTCCAGAGGAAACTGTTTGGATGGAAAGAGATTGTTAGTGGCTTTACAGGCAGTTCATGTAAAAAGAATTGCAGTTCAGAAAGGAAGGAAGACAGACAAATCGATTGAATTGGTCAGTGGCCTAATGACTGTGTTCACAGACTACAATTTTGCTGTAAGACCTTGAATTGAATAGAGTAAAATGTCAAAAATGGGATAGCCTGAATGATCCTAGGACATCCACGGGTAGACTAGGCCAGAAATAAGTGTATTTAGCATAGCATTTCTCAGTTGTGGACTCTATTTCAGTGCAAATATGGTTATCACTTTTGTCAATGGAGTGACAAAATGAGGGGAGTGTCTGCATTTTCACAACTGATTTAAAATCTAACAACTCAGGTGAATCCATCAAAGAGGTTTTGTGCTAAAATACTGGTTAGGACTGTATCCTGGAGCAAGTAAGATGTGGAATAACTCCCCATTTTGTTTATTTACTTTTGAGGGTTGTCCTCTCTAGTAAAGTGGTGGGATAGACAGGTGTGTACAGTAATGTGTTAAACTTCTTGAGATACATTTACCAAAGCTTATCTGTCAGAACTGTCTATTTACTTCATTCTTAGAACTGGAACTGGCAGTAAGAGAAAAGGTTCTCTGCATATTTGTGTGAGATTCCCTAGTATTCTTGTTTTAGTATATTGTCAGAGTGGGTGGTGTTATCTACCCACTTTGAGTGGTTCTTCTTTGATCCTAATGGTTCTTCTTTGAGCCTAAAAACAATTAGCTATTCCTGCTAATGTGGTCAAAAGTGAAGTAATTCACAAAGCTAACACTTGTCACCTGTACACTTCAGTGTCAGTGTTCTGCAGAACTCTGTGGGGGCAACCCACACTTCTCATAGCTTGCTCTTTCTTACCTTATTTCTGTGGGTTCTTTCGGTTCTACCACTGGGGCAGATTTTCGTAACAATTCTGGTGAGTGTGACCTTACTATTTCGTCCCTTCTCAGTTCACCCAGGGTAGAGAGTTAGGAAATACTTAGTGCCACAGCACTGAAAAGAACCAAACTTTGAACAATGTTTCTGAACCCTTAAAAACAATCATTTGGGGCTCAGATGAAAACTACAGCAATGAAAACTACAGCCAAACCTTTTTCAACCAAATCAACACTCCAGTTTTTTGCCACTTTGGTGGTTGCTTAGATGAGAGAGCATGAGAGCAACCACAGGCCTTACGGAGAGGAGGAAAAGCTAAGTGTTCAAAGCTTCTAGAAGGGCTCTCCTGACATACAGAGGAACTTCTTTCAGCAGGCCACTGAAATCTTGCACGGACATAGGGAACTGGCTGTGTTTGTTACTGTGCATTGTCTCTGTTCCCTACAGCTGTGACAGCTTCAGCAGAGCCTGATTCTCTCCTGATCAGTATTGCATTGGACTTGTTCTTAAACATAATGAACCAAGTTTTGGAGCATTTGTCTGCTGCTTTCATAATATAGAGTTGGTATTTATTTTCTGTATTTATTTATCATGAAATTCATTTGTCATAGTGCTAATTTCTGGCTGGCAAAAAAATGACCATGGGAGTGCTGCTACAGAAGAGGGGGGCATGACTGTTCTCAACTTCTTACTTCTAATTGCAAGGATAGCTCTTTGAAACTGTAAATAGGATAACAGCAGTCAAAGCAGTTTCTTGGAGACTGAAGGGCAGCAGTTAGCCATTTCTACCTTCTACCCTCAAACTGCAAGCATAGCTTTTCTGCTGCTCTCAGTACAATCAGAATGTGTTTGCTAAGTGAATCCATGTGCTGCAGATGAACAGGTGTCCCTTATGTCAGATTACAAAACATCCTAGATCTGCAAGGCTCCTGATCTCCTGGGGAGTAATAATGAAAGAAAATCCAATCTTTGGTATTTAAGCAGTAATAAGAATCCTCAGTGAAGCAGAACCCTTTTCTGTGCCTCTCTCCTGCTGCCTGCTGTTTCACATAATGATTGTACCTACTGAGATGAGGCACCCAGCAAGGACTTCTTAGTGCAGTAGTCTAGCTACTTTGTGGTGAAGGTAGGGTGGATCCTTGATTTCAGCCCATGCTTTTCTATGCTTCCCAGTAGTCTAGTGATGAGAGAGGTGAACAAGGAATTTGAGAGGTTTTGTCCTCTGGAACTCAACTGAAGGCACCTTGGTTTAAAGTGCTGTAGAGTTTTTCATAGCAAATAGTAGTTGTGAGAAGCATGTGAAGGTCAATGAACACCCATTAGTATGTATTATTACTTCTTATAAACAGGATCCAAACCTGTGTTTGGTGTTTCATGAATACCCTGAGGCAGGCAAGTTAAGAGGAAACAACTGAACCCATGTTTCTAGATCAACCTAAAAAATTAGTATAGGCCTTACTAAAAGGATACTTCCAGAGTGACTGACCCTTTCTGATTTTGAGTCTCTTTTCCTGGAGAACCATGTCTTCTGGAAAGAGGATTCCTGGCTTGGTGAGATTTTCTAGGAACCATTTCACTTACGAGATGGTTAAAGGCATAATACCAAAAAGCTGAATAGCTTGTCA
>NW_008239553.1:25461348-25482299 GCF_000691975.1 Corvus brachyrhynchos
GCTGACCTTCAGCAGCAACCTCTCTTGATAATTACTCGTCAAGATAGGGATGAACTTTTAGGAACTGATGAAGCCACTTCCCAGGGCTTAAAAAGAGAAAAATTACAAGTAACCCGATTATTTCAGTGTGAAAGATCCCCCAAAGATTGTGAGTTGTGTGTCTTTGCAATGGACTAAGCTAATGCATGATGTAAGAGGTTGTGTTGCCATTGAGTTCACATGAGGTGCTCCCCCAGAAGAGAGCAGGGAGAGGGCATGCACTTGCCCTCCTCTCTTACATTCCCACTTGCCTGCCTGCACCTGCTTATATAACCCTGCAGCTTCTCCTCCTATTATCCTGTCTGCTGATCCATGCCTGATGGTGGTGTCAGGCCTCCAACACCACCAGCTCTCTGATAGCTGCACTCTGTGCACTTTAACATGACAATTAAAAATGATTTACAAATGGTCCTTTCAGTTCCAAATAGAGAGCAACAAGAGGCTGTGATGCTCACTGTGGTATCAGAGACATCCATCCACCTGGGCAGCTGCTGCCTTTGCATTCACCGCTTCTGTGTCCCCGGGATTTCACCTAGGATACCTGTTCTCCACGGGCTGCTTTGTTAGGGCACTCTGTAGGGCTGGAGGGATGAGTAGAGCACAGTCAGCCTCCTGGAGATAGCGGGCTGTTCCCAGTAAGGAGGCACTTGGTAGGTTTATGGGGCTGTTACATGGATATACCTATAAGATGGGAGAAGTTTATGCAGGAGGGAAAGTGCTAGCAAGGGGACTGATTATTAATTGTCGGTCAAGGATAACTAAACAGCATTTACTCTTTGTTGTTGTCAGTCTTCCTCACAGAGAAAGTTGGATTTGAGATTGATCCATAAGCATTTTGGAAGTTATCCATGCAATCTAATTTTGAGTAACTAAGCTTTAAGGCAGGAATCACTGTATAGGCTCTGAAGAGAAATGAGATGTGTCACAGAATTTTGGAGCACAAATGTCAGGCACTCATCCTGAATCACATTCTGAAGAGGGCTGCTATGTCCTGCAAACACAGTATGAGTTCCTGCTCCTCTCATCTTTGTTATGCTGAGTAGGTTTGTCTGCCTAGGACAGATCTGTGGATCTGTGTTTCGGCTTAGGACAGGTATGGCTGATCTTGTCATTCCCAGACCTGATGATCTGACACTTTTATCAAATAGTTTCATTTGTTTAGGGTCAATTATGTTTCCAGTCTGTGACAGAAAATCCTAAAGAAGTCTTGTCCATGTTTACAGTGAATTCAGTCCCTATCTCTGCAGCAACTGAGTTGCATTAAGATACAGGTATGCTCTGTAGGAGCAGGTTTGCTGTGACAGGAAGGATTAATGACAGGAAGAATTTTTCAGTTGTTAAGAGTTTTCAGTGAAGAATAAGCAGCTGCTATGGTATTTTGTCCACCAACAGTGGTCAAATCAATCCGTGGAAGTGAATACAAAGTACAAATGATACTTCCCTTCCTATTTCTTTCTCCTATTACACATATCAGCTCAAGTTGTGTCAAAAATTTATGTAATTTCTTGATTTCTTTCAATAGGAAAGAGCCCATCCCTAATTTTGCATTCTATTTACAGTAAACTCTCCTCCCTTACGATTCAGTGTCAGGCACTAACCAGCATCATCTTCCTCTATATGCTGCTCTGCCCACTGTCTTGCCTGTTTGCTGCTAGCTGGGATGGGATTGACACAATGCTCTGGGAGTGTGAGCGACCAGGTGTCCTAAAGGGATAGATAGCACTGTGTGGTGAGGGAGGGGGAACCACCTAATCAGTGTTGCTGATGTGAGTGTAATGCTGAAGGCTCTTCCAATCATGGTAACAGCATGGGACACAGTCATGCTGTTTCTCAGAGATGGATACATAAGTATCCAAAGTTAATTGCTGCTACCACACAGTTCACCAGAATCTGCGTAGTGTTTCCTCAGCTGATTGTGATGCCTTCTGCTGTCAGTGACAGATTATCTCTGTTACAGAAAGATTTTGCTGCTTTGAATACTGAGATCGAGGTCATAATTGTTCTTAGTTCTACACAGATGGATTATCAGTGGTCATTACTCCAAGGCTTGTTCACATAGAACTTGTTCACATTTATGAGCTGCAGGAAATTTAGTCCAGCTACATACTGCTCCCTGCTGCCCTGGAAAAAAAATTGGAAGGAGTGAAAAATCATTTTCAAAAGATAAATAAAGGAAAATACCATAAAGATGTAAACAAGATTTGCATATCACCCTGGCAGGAAGAAGATATTATGTTCTTATGCTGTAGTGTCCACACACTGGCCTGCTTGGAAAATACTTATTTTGCTCAATGAAAGCAAGAAAGAAAACTGGAAAAAGGGATTTAGACTGTATTAAAACAGTAAACATAGATGAGTTGCAGGTTTTTCAGATGTATGCATAGGTACGGGGTCAAATTTGCAGTCAAATGGAGTAAAAGAATCTAGTGATCTCAGACTCCTCTGCTATAGATTCCAGCCCCAGAGGGGGCTTTTACAAGTCTTGAAAGACTAGCACAACACAAGGGTCAGTATAGGTTCACTGGTGGAGCTGATTGGACTACCTCGTGGGATAATTGCTACAGGTAGAGAAAGGATGGGAATGAGTCCTGAAGAGGGTGACAATGTTGTTGCAGTGCCTAGGCCTGAACTATCTGGGGAGCTGAAAATCAGGACAGAAGTGTTTGAGAAAATAACATGTATCACTTGTGCAGTTCTGCTTGATGCTTTCAGCCATTCTGTGCTATAAGGTCAGGAAATATTTTCTGTATTTAAGGAAAAATGATGGATAAAATAAACTGCAATGTTAATTTAAATGAGAGAAAATAATTTGCACCTTAAATTTCCTTTTTCTTATCCCATCACCACCACCAAGTCAGGATGGAGTATTTTTTTTTCATGACATAAAGTAACATGTCCAATATGTCATAGTCTGATGTGTGACATACCTTGACATGACAGAGACTGACATCATGGGTCACAGGACCTGGAGCACAATTGTTAAGCCAATTTAAAAAATAAGTAAATAGAAAAGTGAGGCAAGTACTGGTTGTTGGACTTAAAATGCAATTTTCCTCACAAGTTTTTAACTCTGGACATCTCCAAAGTTTTCATTATTCAGATGTCTACGAGTCCCCGCTTTCAGAACACTTGACAAAGATGAAAGATGCTGCTACTGCCTTAGGGAGCAAGCAAACAGGAATGGAAAGAAGTGATATAATGTACCCAAAACTGACCCACTTGTAGAATTAGGGATATAACTCAGGTTCTCTTGAGTTGTAACTTGGTTTTCAATCCCATTATAGTACATTTTAAGGGATGGGGAACCTCAGATTTGCAGCAAAAGGAAATGGAGATTAAGCAGTGGCTTTTAGGGTGGTGACTGAACAAAGGTGACATTTATGGTAATGCTTTGCTAGCTAGAGGTCATGTTAGGTGAAGTCAGGGTTCCAGTGTAGGTCCTCAAAAACACTAAGTTTTCTATATGGCAGCATTCATCCTTGGTTATGTTCTGCAGGTAGGAGAGCCTCTACAATAGCTCTGTATTTGTAGACAAGGCATGGCTCCATTTCAGTTCTCTTTTAGTGTAGGCACACAGATCCTGAGCAAGAGTTAAACTGTATTTCAGTGCATGTTGCTCAAATCAGAGCAGGTAATTAATTCAGAGAAGGACTCATTTTTCTGCTCCTCCCATTCCAGCAACATAAAAACAAGATCAGTCTGTAGAGCTGAGGCATTTGCAGCATTCACAAGTGAAAAGTTGTCAGACACTGAAACACAGGTAAATGCTTCTGAAATTACCCTTAATTACAGTGTTGTGTGTGTGTGTATCATATACGTTCCCTCCCTACCACCCAGCCTGCTTCCTACTTCCTCCACCTCAGCTGTGCTTGCCAGCTCCTGAGAACCAAGGTATGTGTACTGCAGTCAACAGAACCTTTTTCATCTGCTTAGGCTAGAGCAGGATTTGCAGAGACTTTGTGATGAGGCTATGTTAATCATGAAGGCAGTGAGAGAACCAGATTGTGCTTCAGGGCATGTCTATGTCCAGCACAGCAGCCATCATACAGAATCCTCCTGTATAGCTGTCACAGCTGAATTTTGTTTTTGTACCAAGATGATGGCACAGGCTTTCCATCTTGTTATTCCATAACACCCTCTTCCATACCAGCAAATCTGTTGCAGTTGGAGGGAGAAGAGACAAAGCACCTCCCTTTAGCAAAGGACTTTGAGGAAAGATTTCTGCTAGCCAGCCTGGTGATCTGAGAAACAGGCCAAGTTACGAGTTTAGTGGCCCGACAGCAGAGTTTCACCTAGATAACTGACATCGTCACCTGGTTGTATCCCATCTCAGGAATGGCCTTTTCTTGTTCTCTGAATGATTTCGTTTGGGGAAGAGCTATCCTGATCAGACCCACAGTAGGAGCAGGTAGTATTTAAAACTGTACAGAAGAGAGGACACATTAGCAGGGCGGTATGTTATTTCAGAATGCCTCAAACACAAGCCTTACACCAATACTACACTGTGAATCAGCCTTGGCTTTGGATCTTACGTTCCTGTCCCAGGCATCTTTGAAAACATGTCTCCTTTTTGGGGGGAGATCATGGCAGCCTTAGATTTGCTTCTGCATATTGAGAGTCACAAGATGTTGGGAAGAACCAGAGCTCAGGACAGGGAAAGCCCCTCTGCAGGTGTGACATATTCTGTTGAGGCATAAATAGGGCATCTTTTGCATGCCTGACACGTGAAGCAAAGATAGTGTAACAACTTTCCCTTTTTTATTTCCCCTATTTTAATTAGCTCTTTACAAATGACCCTTTTCCTTTCTGGTCCTTTGGATTCCTCCTGAACCCCACAGCCCATGGATAGCACTTCTGAATATGCATGAGCTGATAAGAGAATCTAATGTGTGAATCACACTTAAAACAGACCCACCCACTTACTCCCTGACATCAGCTTTTTCAGAACTGTGAAGCGAGAGCGATTTTAAAATTAGAAAGCATGTCATCAGGAACTTTTATCAGCCCTCAGAGAAAATAAATAACCTCTCAAGATGTGAGAATGGATTTAACTAATCCAGTTTATTTTTGCTGTTAAAAAAAAAAAAAAAAGCTTTCATATTTCTTTAATATCGATGCTCCTCTTCAAAAAATGAGCAGTAATTGTAATGACTGTCAGAAAATGCTGTCATCTCTAGTCGTTCTTCCACGTCTCCTGAGATCCTAGCATGTAGGGCTTACTTTTGCATGTGGTGTACATGCAACTTATTTCATTGGGAAGATCAGAGGGAAGAAATTCCTTTTTCTGGTATCTGTTTTTCTTGAACATTTGCAGTTTAAAAGTAAGCAGTGTTGTGTAATTTTTAGTGTGGGTGCATTTTTAAGGGGTGGAAAAAATCAACCCAACTAGGAACTTAAATTGCCAAGTTTTAACAGAATAAATAAGCATAGAGGAAAAAAACCTAACATCTTATTTTGATGTTTGTTGTTTTTTGAGTGTGGTCTGTGGAGTCTTTACTTTTTCATATATTCCCAAGACTGAGATACGTGCTAAAAAAACAGGACGGGAGGGTGGTCTACAAAGGAAATTAGCTGACTTAATGTAGCCTCACAGTCTCGTGTTCTGATGTCACCAGACTTCAAATAGCATTAGTTAGGGCTTAAAGAAAATATCTCCAAAAAACCCCCAATAAACAGTTTTTTGCAGGAATTCCTAGGGATGACTTGGTAGATGGTCTTTTGCCCCTTGAAGGGGTACTGATTCTGCTGGCCTTTGGGGATAAAGCATAGGCCTATTTCATGAGTGTTGGTGTTTGTAAAGATCATCTGTCAGTTTTCACAATTGTAGATATGTTAAATCCAGGGTTCTGGTCTAGTTCCAATTTGAGGAGCTATTTTCTGCTTAGTTTCTGCAGCAGATTTGTATTGGCTGCAATCTCCTCCTCCATTTGCTGTGTTACATTTTCATGTTTGCTGAGCTTTTTTAAACAGCCACCACATTCCCCTTCTGTGTGTATTAAAAACTACTTCTGGAGTGAAACATGGCAGCACAATATTATACTTCACTTAGGAGGAGATGTGATAACACTATAACAAATCAAAGCCACAAAAAGAAATTTAAGGTAGACAGAAACTAATTACTTAGTTGGAATTTTGCCAGGGTAGTGGGATTAAAAGGCTTATGCAGAAAGACTAGAAAGCACTTATGAATGAAGTGAAAGATGCCTTAGACACAAGAAATGGCAAACACCTGTGCCATCTAGTCCTTCCCTTGGTATTTGCTGCAAGTTTGTTCTTTATGTCGCAATCACTAGTGATACATCCAGTTTAATTATAAATGACTGTAGCAACA
This sequence comes from Corvus brachyrhynchos, assembly GCF_000691975.1. NCBI lineage: Eukaryota > Metazoa > Chordata > Aves > Passeriformes > Corvidae > Corvus > Corvus brachyrhynchos. The sequence continues at coordinate 25,467,719 of NW_008239553.1, forward strand.
CAAATTCCACCATCACTCAGCAGAGGCTGTTCCAGGGACTTTGTTGCCAAATAGAAATGCCTCTTGACATTCCTCCTGTGTGTTCCTTTGTCTCTTTTTCTTCCTAATTGCACAACATGGAATTGTTTCCTTCCCCTTCTTCTATCTCTCCCCTTTTGCCTTATGTGCCCTTCAAAAACTCATAGACTTTATGGTAGCACGCTGTTTTCTGTGAGATTGCCTTCCCAACCATCCGGCAGCTTTTGTCAAACAGCCCCTGCAATTGCTTGTAGCCTTGTCTACAAGCATTTTGAACTGTAACATTGACTTAAAATCACTGCCTCCATTGGATGCTGGAGTCACCCAGAGCTGGAAGGACAGGAGTAGGGTTATGAGGCACAAGGAGGCCAGATTTATTCACTCACTGACCCAAGTTCCTTTGCAAGAAGATTTTGTTCATGCCATCTTAGATAGATTGCCTGTTAGATCTCATTGGAAGAGCTAGGCTGCTTAATAGAAAATGTTTTTAAAGATTTGTTGGCATATCAGGTTTTCTGGAGCTTTGCTATTAACTGTGAATGTTAGCGGCAAAATACTCTCCCTGTGCTGTAAGGAACTTAACTTTCCATTGTGCAGCTGCTCCATTACTTACCTTAAGCAGCGCAAATAATAAATAAGCAGCTGTAAATTTAGTGATTACGGACTGGGTCTCATTTAAACTCAGAAAGTGGAAGTGGTTTATAGGAAGGGCTTTAGTATTTCAGTCAGACTGCTGTTCCCTGTGCTCTCCATTCTCTCAGGCTGCAGCATCCCTCTGTCCTGAGTATGCACATCACTCATCACTCCTGTTCCCAGTGGTCATAAGCAATGTTAGTTTTGATTTATGGAAGGTGGCCATATTTGCAGATTTTCTTTTCACATTTTCTTCTAATACTTGAAAATATGTATAGAGGGAATTTTGAATTCTTCAGCATGTCTTGATAAAAGTACCAAAACCAACACATATGTTTTTCTCAGAGCAAAGAATGTTTTCCAGTATGGCAAGCATTCATCTTGCAGTGAGCTGTTCAGGGAGGCCTCTGCATCTACAAGCCTTACTAGCTACAAGATCACATTATTTAATTACCTATGTATTCTAAGTTTATGTAATACATTTGATGGATATTATTGACATTGTTTTGGGACAAAAAGAGTGGCTGTTTAATTTCTTTCTTCTAATTATAGCGCAAATTAGATGTCATTAATAACTTGTCTTTAGAAAATGGATAAAAGGCTGCATTTACTAAAAAGAGCACAGTAAAAAAAAAAAAAAGGTTTCGATTGCTTCTCCTCACAGATTATCTCAAACAGAACTTGAAAGTCAGAATACATCAGATAATCTGACAAAGAGCCAAAACTAAACAGATTGCTGGTTTTGTCTGCTAGGGGTTTATATTAATTTTCAGAGTGTGTGTGATCGAGTAGGACTAGTCAGGAGCAGAGGTAGAAGGTAAGATGAAACACAAGTCCTTAAAGAGAGAAGAAAATGAAAGCTTCCTAAGCTTGTGTCTGGAAAGTAGTTCTTCAGATACTGGGAAATGATGAGGCATCCCTGGGAAGCCTGGGGGAGTGTTACTAAAATGAGAACTTTATAGTGTCTTCAAGTTTTATTTTAGAACAATGCTATCAGACCTAACTCAAGCCCCAGGGAAATTTCTGACATTGCATTTGTTACAGGTATGTCCTTTATTATTGTTTAATTTTGCTTTTCAACCCTAGTATTAACATTTAGAACATTATAATCTAAAAGACTTTGTGTTCTACAGCTGGGACTGTCAATCAATCTGTTGTTATCAGGTTTGTTCCATAACAGTTAGTCGACTGGGGCCCAATTATCCTATCTATTATGCAGTGTGAATTTGACAAATAAAGGTGCAAGTTACAGTTAATCATTCTGGAGTGAGTGTGAGTTTTCGGGAGATGGTATCATGTCGTTTCAGAAGAGCCAGGGAGTTTGAAGGCATATAAAAGGTTGAGGGCTCTATGGTATGAGACTGTGCTGGTCTTTAGTTAAGGTGTGGTCAGACCCATATGCTTCCTTATTTTTCTCTCTGATTTGGATTAAAATGGGAAGAGCTAAAGCTGCTTCAGGTAACTATCCCTTGATCTGTTTTATGGGACTTGCCTTTATGGGTAATAAGGGAATGCAAAGCATATTGCTACAGTACTAATGCAGGATTCTTCCTGGACTTGGCAAATCTGTATGACACACTTCTCCTTCATGCAAGAGGTGATTAATATTGTAGCTAAAATAATGCTGGAAGTGTAATTGTAACAGAATTTTTTATTTTGGAAAACTGAACTTTCAGCAGCAACTGCATTGTGTAACTGCTTACGGGAACAGAGAACTTTGTCTAAATGGACTCATTCAGAAACACGTTTTCACTTCTATATTGGATGCTTGAATGCACAATGTGCTTTTATAAATTAATATTACCACATGTGATATCTCAGAGAAGCACACCTTTGAAAAGACACCAATATAAAGCAAAGGTACATGCCCAAAGTCAGCAGACAGAACACTGATATTTAAGAAATGGCAGACACAAAATAGGATGATTCACATCTGCCCATGCTTGTCCAAGCCAGTGAAGAATTGCTTCTCTGTCTCTGATGTGTCCAATTTATTACAGATGATTATCTCATAAGGAATAAAATGGGAAGACATTCCCACTGTGTGCTCAGTATTAATATACTAAGCTTATCTCTGTTTTGTTGTACCATCAGCTGCCCTTGCCCTGTGCTCTGAAACCCAAAAGTTGTTCAGGTATACCTGCAAAACATCTTTTGAGTTTCTCATAGGAATAAGTAAATCTACAAAGAAAATAAAAAAGATCTGGAAGAAGGCTGTTTGAGAACATGGAGCACTTTCCTTCTGTGCCATTCTGAACAGGTACATGGACATTTTTCTTAGCTACCTTCAGCCTCACTAACATCACCTGGTGACATCCAGAGGTGTGCAGGGGTCTGAGATGCATCTCATCTCCCCATGATTAGGTGAGTCTCTGGCTTTTCCTGGTATCCCATTAAAGAGTTGTTGAGATCCCTGTTTTCATATCTAGAGAAATCCAGTTCCCTTACTATTGCCTCATTTTTTCAGGTGAGACCGGATTTTGCTGATACTTATCCCTAGAGAATTTTGAGGGAACAAAATACCTTAAATCTGAAGACAGGGAGTTCATGCCATCTCATAATGATATTATCCAGTTTGACCTGAAATCTTTATACTATTGCTGTTGGCCTGTTCCCTGGAGAATGACTGGTGCTGCATGGCCACATTTCTAGTGGTACCAGTCTTGTATGCTCTGTCCTGCTTGTATATACAGGTGTAACATGCAGGTAGCTCACACTGAAGTAAACATGCATGGTTGATCTTTAGGGCCCCACACTTACAAAAAACACAGTCAAGCTTTTTCCTTCACTTTTTTCCCTTTTTTTTCTGCACTGTTCTTTTCATGTCTTTCCCTCCACTTTTTTCTTTATACTCTTCTGTGTATCCTTTCTTATTTTCCATTTGCATTCACTAGTAATGGGACCCAATTGCACTGCACACCTAATGCAAACATTCGGTAAAAGGACACAGTGTTCAAAGAACATGGGGTGACCAAAGTATTAGTGTTAATACTGAGCAGAATTTTTATTTTTCCATTTTTCCTCCTGCACCTGTCTCCACTCTGATGGCACAGTTTGCTTTCTGCTATGCATTTGAGGACTAAGCTCTCCTTCTCCCTATAAGATCTGCTTGTTCCCTGGGCTGTTTTGTTTTATTTTGTTTTGGTTTTATATTCAACCAGTCAAAAAACCTAATGATCCATATACAAAAATCAGCTTCCTGCTCTGGACTGTAAGTGCCAGCTCTTTCCAGAAAACTTGGCATTAACAAAATTACTGTTGATTATATACAAAAGCATTCTGTTGGTTGACATGGTGTTTGGATAATACTTTAATGATGTTGGCATAAACAATTAGTTAATATATTATTAGGAGGACTTAGCAGGTGCTCATGTGTGCTGGTGGGATTTTTCCAGCTATTTGCTTTATAGAAAAAAAAAAAAAAAAAGCATCATGTTTCATTGTTAAAGGTGTTTCGGAGTTAGGTCTCCCTTCTTCTCTCCTACTCTGTTTTTCTTACTTCCCTGTTTCTCTTTGCTGCTTTCTTTCTCCTTTGCAAGCATTCTCCCCTTTTTTTTTTCCTTTCCCTCAGACAGAAAATGATGTTTGCTGCTTATGGGGTATTGATTGTGTATTATCAGCCAGGCTCACACATCGACAATTACATGTAGTGCCAAGGTAGCCGTGAGAATGAGGACTGGTTGCCATGGCAGTGAAAGGGGCCTATTGCGCTACCAGGCGCCTGCTCCATAGCGATAATCATGCTGCTCATTTCATTTTAATTGAAATTTGAAATCATATTCTCTGGGAAGAAGCAAATGGACCTTTTCTCCTTTTTCCTTAATTTTTTACCCACCACCAAAAAAAAATTGCAAATATGAAAGATTTGCACATTTCTTACAGAAAAATATTAACTTCCTGACAGTCAACACTAAAAGACCGGAATGAATACAGAGCTTTATAAAGGTAGCTTTTCAATCTTTCTCATTCTGTTCCTAATTAATTCCCAAATTTCATTTTTCACTAGCTTCATGTTCTGTTAACTCTGCTGTGGTCTTTTTTTTGGTACTGCCTGATCCAGATAGTCAGCTAGTTCCTTAAAAAAGTCACTGTTTTCTGCAAGCTAAAAACTCAGATTTGTTTTTGCAGTGAATAAAAGAACTTTTCCATTATTACTTAAATAATTTTTATTAAGCTTATTGTCTAGTATAAGCGAAGTTTTTCACTGTATAAATTGACACACTTCCATCAATGGCAATAAAAATACAGTAACTCTTGTTTTCAGAGAGGTGAACAATTAGTGAAGAGGCGTAAGGTGATGATTTTCTTGCGGAAAACAAAGAATATGAAAGCTTAAGAGTAGTGAGAGAACGGAACACAGAAAACTGCATCCTCGTGGCAGGAAGTGCAAGGGCAAAGGTTTTCTCAGTGACAATATTAAAACTGGGAGAAGGACAATGACAAAGCTATCACTGACATTTGAAAGAGAAAATTAGTCACTCTTTTCTTGATGCTATTGAGATGAGGTTAAGCTCCTTGGAAGCTGAGAACTAACGATGCCTGTTTGCTTGCCTCCACTTTTGGTTCTGCACAGGGTGTCTGGCTTTCCTGCAGTCTTTCAAGATTGCCAAACCTTTGAGTGTATGTATTGAATTTATCACTGTTACCAATTTTTCTTTCCCGTTTGAGACCATGGGACCAGGGAGTCTCCCATGTGCACCAGTCTTGCCATCTAGTATTGGTAAAACTTGGACACATTGCACCTAAAAATTGGATTTTTTTTAATGTTATTTTGGGGGTTTTTTGTGATCTTTTGGCTTTCCAAACTAGGAATGGACACAACAAATAGCAGAGTTTACAGTTACTGGTTAATTTCCTCAGATGTAAGGAAATGTGTGCAAAACGCACTTTGTAATTTCTTGTTATATCTTTGGTTAATTCCTTTCATACTATGTATCTGATTTTTGATGAACCTGAAACAGAATTTTTGAATTTGATTCCTAAATTTCAAAAGATAGAGAGCCTTTTTAAGGCTTGTCTTTCATCCAAAGTCTTCTGAGCTACACTCCAAAATTTAGGGAGTTTAGAATGAAAAAGTATTAATTGCTCACAGAGTTCTGTGTCACAGTTCTGAATGAGTTAATGTTGTGAAGGGGCCTGTCTCTGACTACTTTCTTTGCAGTAAAGCATTTGGCCTTCTACCTCTTGATGGTCAGTCTTTGCCACTGCTGGAATTGAAGCTGAGGCTCTGAATCTGCAGTGTAACCAAGCATTTTAATGCAAATCTGCTTAATGTATGGTCAAGCTAAGAGTATCCTATCTCTTGCCTACCTCTGGTGTTGGTAACCTTGGGCATTCCATGAGAAGAGCAGCAAGCTAGGGCTCCGTATGTGCTTTGTGGCATGGCTTCAGCATGTGAAATGACATTGGGTCCATTTGCCTGTGTTTTCCTTAAGCACTGATAAACTAACTTTTACCCAAGCAGATTTTACCCAGAATTTTTTACCAATTTGTTTTTCCTGTTTTGTTGTGTGGGTTTAGTTTTTTGTTTGTTTGGTTTGTTTTTTCAAATTTATGTTGTTTATAAAGGCCCCTTTTCTTTCTTAAACAGTACAATTTTTAAGTAGCTCACAGTTTTTAATTTCGGATCAGGGCCAAATAAAAACATGCTGCCACCAGATGATACAATGTACTTATCCAGCTTAAACTCACATTGCTGGTGTTGAGCTATTCAGAAAAAATATTAGTGGGTTAACCTTGCAGTGGATGGAAATATTTATCCTAGATCAGATACTCTGTTTATTCTTTTCTAACTTTATGCCAGAATGGTCATTATCTGTTCTCCCTTAGCCAGATGAAAGCCTGTAAAATCAGGAAAACCAACATAAGCTCTGAATTTTCTGCATTGGTCATTCAAAAGAAAAACTACTGTCTTCTTGCTGCAGGCCTAGATCACAATTTGCTCTGGTTATCCCCAGATTGCTTGGCATAGATTTTCAAGAGAAAGCCTTTACCCTGCAGCCAGCAAAGACATGCAGGCACTGTCAGGGTGGGTGCTGGCTCAGGGGAAGTGAACTTGCTCTGGGTTCCTCTCACAGTGGCAGCTTGTCTTATCTGCACAGATCTCTTCTCCAAATGCTGCCTGAACCTCAGGCTGGTTAGTGTTGGAGGTCTGGTGCACTTTCAGCTTGAAGTGTTATGCTTTGAGCCTGTCTGCTGCTGCCTGCTTTGGAAACATCTGTCCGAAAGTAAATCTAAGGCCCTAGAGGTATTTTGAAGCCATTACTGGTGGCAGGGCTAAGATTAAAGTAATTACAAAACCCAGCTGAAGCAAGTGGTTAGAGGGATGGATAAAGTGTGAGGTAATATTAAAGTAGGGACAGTGAAGGAAGTAGAGGTCCATTTGTGCCAGGAGTTTTAACAACCTGCACTCTACAGATACTCTGTTGCCCAACATCCCCCCCGCCTCCCCCTGCTTCCCTGAATCCTCACAGACCAGCAGAGTTCTTAATTAAGTGTCAAAGAATTGATTATCTGGAGCTCTTGCAAGGCAATTCCATTGATGAAACCATTTTGTCAGGCCGACTGATATAATTAGACCAAACAAGATGTGAAATCTTCAGTGTTTTGGGCTACAGCCCAGTAATTATTTAATTTGTAATAGAAAGGAGCTGGGGAGGGAGATGGAACAGCAGCAGAAGTAAAAAAAAAAAAAAAAAAAAAAAAAAAAAAAAAAAAAAAAAAAAAAAAAAAATTGAGAAAAAAGTTTACAAAATGTTTCTCTTTCCCCCTCTTCCTACTGTTCTTTCCCCTCAAGGGATCTTGAGCATTTGCAGAAAGCTGCTTAGTGTCTGTGCAGAGGAAGCCTTGGTGAGCTGTCAGCACTTGTCCATTCCTCTGGAGACATCATATCGCCTTCCTTGCAACTCATCAAGCTGCCAGGCCTGATTTATACAGAGCTAAACATACCAGTGCTGTTGGGATGATCATCGTTACTGAGATTGCACTGTTCATTTTCCAAGCTGCTGCTAGTGTGTCTGAAGGAGTTAGGACAGAATCATATTTTTAACAATAATTAGCACTTATCTGGCAGTTTTCTGTGGATCTTTGTGTTTCAGGGAAGAGAGCCAATATATGCCCATTATATAGATGGAGAAATTGAACTTCAGAGTGTGTGATGGACGTTCTGCTGGAGAGGAGAGGCATGGCTGGGAATAAGACCACATCCCCTAACTGCTAGCCCAGGCCTCACACCACCAGACCATGTTTGTTATTTGTGTGAACAGCAGCAGGGTTTTCTCTTCCTTCCCGCCCTTTGGTGAGATAGTGGCTGAGCTACCATTAGTAGAACATGGTAAAGGACTGCTGCCTTGTATTCTCAGGTTTTCCACACTTTTCCACTCTACTGACTCTTTGAATACCCCTTTTTGCCACAGCACACTTCCTTGTACAGTGCATTTGATACTGAGTCCTACAGACTATCATACATTAAAATGAGTGAGGGTTGTCACACAGGTAAGAAATATAAGTATTTCAAGTTTTCCCTTCTAAATTCTGGAGAGAAGCAGGCTGCAAACTCTCCCAAAGACTTTTACTACAGAAGGTGACCATGCAGCAAATCCACAAGGATTCTGAGAGACCAGAAGCCCTCCATCTCTGTCTCCTATTTGATCCAATTTGTGTTAGCTGCTTTCTTGAGCTATGCTAGCTGGATTTTAAGAGTGTTCTTCTTTGTGAGGTTTTTTTCATGTGTTTGTTTAGGTGTTTTATTTCATTGCAAGAATGGGAGATAAACTCCCCTTTAATAGAAGGAAAATACTCCCATGTGTTACTGGTTGGCAAGAGAAACTGGGAAAAGGAAGAGAATATAAAAGAAAATCTGGTTATCAAGTGAAAATCACATTCCAAAGATGTTTCACGCCTTGCAGTGCAAGCTTTTCTCCCTGAGCTGTGATTACCGGTTGATAGCACTAGACCTACTCCATCCCCCGCACACTTTTCTCATGCTATTATGGAACAAATATGCCCTGCCTTCCTCCTCTTCCTCTTACCACCTCTGTCTTGTATTCTTTACTTGAGGGAGAGGTACATGTCTGTGTAGGGGAAACAAATGAGGCTGACAGAATCAAAGACTGAACAGAAGAATCAGCTGAGTTACAGATGATAATAAGTTAGAACAAATCCCCATGTGATTTCTGAGTGTGATGTACCACTCACCTAAAGGCAAGGGTCTGCCACATTCGCATCCCTCCATATTCCATAGGAAAGGAAATATTATGTTGTCTAAATAGCACCTGCAGCAAAGGTAGAAGGCAAAAGATGTATTTATATAGAAGGCAGCCACAATAAGGCCAGAAAAAAATTATTGAGCTAAGGTAAGGTGATGGGTAGGCCAAGCTGCAGGTAGAACAATGCATTGTCATCTGCCCTTCTGAGTTGTTCCATAGAGTAATGTCTGTGCTGATTATTAGAGGCAGAGAGCAGAGCCCCTGTGGAAATGCAGAGCTGGTCTCTATCACGGTGAAATCTAAATTCCAGCAGTCACCAGGTGCTAAGGAATTTCCTTGGAGACCCCAGCTGTGGAAACACATGATAAGCTGCTAGGATGCAGTCATAAGAGCAAAAGTCTAAAAAGTGTGAGGATGCTGTTTGTCATCCTTTAGAGGAGAGTGCTTTTCACTAAGCTGTGACCACAGGCGTAGTAATCCGGAGATACATTTTGGTGGAATATATACGGTTGTGGCTGGGCAATTTATCAGGATGCAAGACCCACCCTGTCAAGGCTGTAATTAGTTTCTGGAAATTGTTGAGTAGAGATTATATGGCTTTGTGTGTGTGTGTGTGTGCGTGTACAACTATTAATATATACACATGCACACATAGAGAGTATAACCAACAGCCACTGAATAGTTCTGAGGGGGCTGGATCTGAGGGGCATGGGTTTTTTCTGTGGATCCCTTTTAGTGTTTATACACTGGGACAATCCATCTGCCCACGGGTGCTTTTCTTACATAGTCACACCATCAGCTTATTGCATGAGGCCCCAGAGTATCCTGTGAAGCTGCATATTCACCTGGTACCACCATGTGATGTCCAGCAGAAATACTTCCGTGCTGTGTGATACAGCATTAGGACAAAAGTGGAGGGGATTTTGCACTGTGGCCTTTCCCTGGTCTTAAAATTAAAAACCAAACACAGTTTAAGGGAAAAGGGGTTTTTACCTTGGTATTTATTTAAGGATCCTTAAGGTGCACGACCTCGTCCAGGTAGAATGTGCCGAAATGCACCCAAAAATGCACTTGAAGTGCACACCGAAATGCACACTGAAATGCACACACACAAATAGATTGCATACACAATTTATAGGCCTTGCAAATTAGCATATCTATTAAAGATTCCTCAATGAGAGGCTCAAATTAACCCCCCCATCCCGAGGAATCCCCCCCTGGATGGGCCTATCTTAGTTTACAGGATGTGTTTTAGAGAGGACCTTGGTTTCTCAGGATAGCATAGGACATTCTGGCCCCAACTGCGAGGCCTCCAGGATGTTTGGTCTCCTGGCTTAACAGAATATTAGGACTGTGCTAAATTATCGAGCTTAAGGAATTACAAGTATGCATGCTAAAAGCACTGGGGATACATAAAAGCTATATAAAAGGGTATATAAAAGGTATATATAAAAAAAGGCAAAAAATCATCATGGTATCAGCATAATCCCTAAAATAGGCAAGTCCAAGCCTTTTTAGCACAGTCCTCAAAGATGAAAAATCAGAACCTTTTTGCTCCTTGCATTTATAGCACTGCAAACTACTCCCTTAAACATGAGCAATAACACAAAAGTTACTCTCTTTCTTGTTCTCTTTCTCATTCTCTCCTTTTTGCAAGAGCACCATGCCTTTCCTGTCACTACCACTTATCTCCTGGAATGGTGACATTTTGTTTGTTAATTAAAGAGCTAAGTCCAGTGATGAGCATGACTGCAGCCACTGCCCCAATGTTCGCTCTGCTTCTTTGGTTTCATAGCCCATGCACACTTCATACAGTGTGTCAAGAGATGTTTGTTTCTTTCTGTTTAGGCAAGTGAAATGTATAGATCAAATGTTCAAAGCCATTAAAAGTACGTTAAATCAGAGACACTACTGATGTAAGGGTATTAATGAGGGACAACCCATAGTGTTTGGCAGTATTGATTCTAGTGTTAGGTGGCTGTTGAAAACATTAAGCATCTGATCCATACTTTTTACCAGCCTAAGCAGAGTGGGAATAAACATCTGAGCACACATTAAATGACAAGACTTTGATGTTACTTTCGTGGGTATTGAATGTAGGGGATTCATTTCTCTTTCAGTCTGTGTTCCCTGGAGTTTGTCAACCCAGTGCAAAGAGCACTCAGAGTTTATGGAAGAGACATAGGGCAGCAGGGTATGGAAACATCATCCTGTGTAAGCCCCAGGATTAAGAATAAATTCACGATATAATTTCTGCAGAACTTCTTTACCTTCTTCTCTCAGTTAACACTATGATCTCTGTAATCATAGTTTATTTTTAAAGCAGAAAGTCTTTCTTAAGAGTACCTTATCTAGTATTTCTGGTTCATTTTTGGGCAATTGAAACAACATAGTGTTTTTGGTTTCTTAGGCAATTTTCACTTCCTGCTTTGAATTGTGACTGTATTATCAGCTACACAGATGGAAGAATAATAGGGAAGAACTGAAAGTGTTTTCCAACATTTGAAACACTTGGTTTGAGCACTGGGGCAAAAGGTAGGAAGGTCTTCACTTGTCTGATGAACTGTGCATTTGTATATAGCTTCCTCTAATAGCTTGAATCAGAATCTCTCAGCTGTGTCATAACTCCTCTCCATTGATGGAGGTTCTCTATTAGTTCAAGCACAAAGATGAAGTTGTGTCATACAGTGTGTTGAATTTGCCCATAATAAAATATACAGCTTCTGCCTCAGCAATTTTGTGCTCTGGAGCTGTGAGATGGACATAGGGTATAGGAGAGTGCCAGGCTGGTGGTGGCATATCTGTTGTTTTTTTCTGCCTCAGACCCTTTGTCCAGACCTGCTTTAGAACTCTTGGTCAGAAGCTATCACTGTGTAGCCTAGACAGCAGTGGGATTCCTGTGGGTGTAATATGTTCAAGCTGTGAGTTGGTGTGTCAATCATAATGAGTGACAGATTCAGATGATTGAGAGAAAGTGTTGTCAGGCTTCATTGTCAGGCCAGGAAGAAGGATAGTGGCTATAACTTGGTGGCTTACCTGGGAAGGACAAATGGATACCTACAAGGAGGGCTGAAGGGGAAAGCTACTCAGGCATTTGCAGGTACATTTCTTTTTCTTTGCTTGAGAGCAGATTTTGGAGCTTTCAGAGTGGAATTGATGGTGGGGGGGCAGATCTGTGGAGCTGAACTGAGACACCAGCTGCAGTGAGGGATGCTGAGAGCCAGTGAACATGAAAAACGGATGCAAAATAGAACAGCCTTTCAAGCTGGCTTTCATTATTTGGGACCAATGAATAAAGTGTGCCAGGGAAAAGACAGGCCCTAGTAGTAGTACATATTTTCTGCACCTTGAGCTGTAATTTAGAACTGGGTGAAATTAACCCATTTTTTAAAAGGCACAAATCTATACAGTTTTCCTCCTCTGGAATTCAAACCACCTGCTTAGTGAGAAACCCTGATAAAACAGGTATTTCAGGTTTGCATGAAAACATTTAAAAGATTCTGAAGGAAGTTTACCTTTACTTAGAAAGTGACTCATTTTTCCTGAGAAAACATCCATGCTTTGAGGGTGACAGTGTTTATGTTTTGAAGAGATGGGACCATTTTTAACATGACAATCAGGACAGGAGGGAGCAGGGAGATGAAAGTGATTCTATTTTTAGGAGTTTAGGTTTTGCACATTTTCCATACTTCCTGTACATGAATGAAGTAACCTTGAGCAGTGACTGTCCTTTCTGTGCTGCACAGCTGAGCATGGTGCGGGGTGCACAGGCCCAGCTCCACGAGTGGTGTCTCTGTAATGTGTGGAACAGATCCATGCAGATACGTGCTGTTCTCCTCTCAGCAGTGTTGTGTTACCCATGTACAGCTGTTGGTCTCTGCCTCTTAGCAGAGACACGGTGCTTTCCAGATGTGCTGCTTCTGACTCTAATGCAGCTTGGCTACAGCTGGTTCATGGCTTTCTGAAAGATGTTTCTCCATCCGCCTCTTCATTTTCAGGTCATACTGTAGTGTGACATCACTTAGTTATGTCCTTCACCTTTTGGGAGGATACATACATTGAAGGTCGTGAAGTATTCTGCTAACAGACTGGTGAAAAGTCTCAGTGGCAGAAGGTTGTGGTTGACATCCACAAAAGCACTTTGGTGTTAAAAGTACAGCTTAAAAGGTACTGAAAACTCTGCATAGGCAGCATGTCTGCCTGGGACATTCTATCTGCATTTTCTGGTGAAATTTTACTAAGAGGTCTTCTACTCTGCTCTCATGCGTGCCCAGAAGTGCTGCCAACTTTGCTGTACTGCATGTTTGCAGAGTTCGCTTTTTGGATGTCCTCATGCCTAACTCCTCAGGTGGAGATGACAGGGTGGGAGGAGACTGAGAGAGCCCACATTGGTAGGTATGCCTTTTAGACCTCCTACACCTATTAAGACCTTTGAATACTCATCTTTAAGCTAAGAAAAACTTCCTTTATTCAGGGACTGTGTAAAAAAGTTGCTCACAATACAGGTCCTCTGTGTCAGAGTCTTTATTCTAGGTACTGCAGACGCTCATGGTTAGTGTGTACTGGGAAAGTAACCTGTATTTTAACAGTAATTGTCATCAGTGGCTCTAATCCCTACTCAACCATTGATGAAAGCAATTTTACTACTAATGAACGTGGGACAAATGGTTTTCAGTAACTGCCACGGTGATTGAAACCTGTTGGAATATGATCTCAAGCCTATTTGCTCAAATATTAATAGGCACAATTTTTAACCCTTTGTGACTGCAGAATTAGAAGTGCAGGATGTAGAAATTAAGATGCATTTGAAGTATTTTTCACTTCTATTAAAGTCAGCAGAACTTTCAGAGAAAAGAGATGCATCATCTTCCATGGTTTACAAGTTTTTATAGGATTGATTGTGAAGTCCAAAAGTACATTCTTTATTTCAGATGATATATGAGCTGGAAGGGTATAGACTTTAGATCACAGGCTGAGTTTACAGATTGAGTTTACAGGGTTGGAAATCAGGGAAGGAAAACCCAGCATTTTTTCTTGAACACTAAGTCTACATGGTGAGACCCATAAAAGCTTTTTAAGTGAGCTGCTTTCCTAGCATAATTGCACTCTAAATTATTTTAAGTAAGATGTAAGGAGAGATTAGATATTGGCCACTTTAGCAATAAAGGTAGGTTTTCCAAACAAAGTCTTTGTCTACTTCTAGGATAGATATCAGAAAAAAAAAAAAAAATCACAATTTCATGTAATTTGCACTTTGGAAGTATTTAAATCCTCTGCAACCAGTCCAGTTTTGCACAACAAAATTGTTCTCACAGTTCGTAGTTGCAACGTGTGTATTGATAACCACACGTACAACATATTGCTTACTGTAAGGCTAAAGCTACTGCCAGTCCATGAGATTTGCCCAGCAAAAAGGTCTGAGGCCCTGAGCAGCAATGTGGAGTGAAGAGGGGCTGGATGGCTGTGCAGGTCTGTGTTTGCAGCCTGCAGGACTTCAGGATCCAGACACTAATGCTTGCCTCATTGAACTGATGGTTGTCAGGGAACTTGGATTTGCTCTGTTTATAGCAATAAAATTCACTCTCCTCTGGCTTTCACTGGCACTGACAAGCGTGGTAATTAATCAAGACTGTACTGTGGTCGACTTTCTTATTTTCGTTTCCCTCTTTCTGAAGTGAGTAATGAAGAATGATGTCTTCACTTCTTCACCTCCACAGCTCCCA
>NW_008239553.1:25482344-25505799 GCF_000691975.1 Corvus brachyrhynchos
GAAAAGGTGCCACAGATGACAAATGTGGCTTTGGAGCTTGGAAAGCATGAGGCTGGCTTTGTGACACTTCCCTATTTGCCACCATCAATCTTTCTCTGTCAAAGTCCTTTTTGTCCTGTCATCGTTGGTGTTTGTTTCACATTGTGTATTAAGTCCTGCCTTTGCCAGCTGGAGACTGTACTTGCTCAGCACACTTCTAACCAGTGGGGCAAATGCCATACTGATGGGTAATAGGGGTCAGTGCTGCAGGTCTAAAGAAGCTATTAAGAAGGAAGACAGAGAAGAGGTTTTCTCTGAATTTCAGATGCTTCTCCAGTCCCTGCTCTCAATCTTCCTTCCCTGCACAATAAAGTTAAAAGAATCTTGAAGGTTAAAATCAAAATCTAAGTCCTGATGTAGAATCAAGAGGTGTTTCTCTTTCTTTTTACTTTCACACAAAAATGTGAGATTTTAAAATGTAGGAAGTTGTCACTGTAATAGAAACATCTGCTAATAATTCATACCCACATATCACAGTTCAGATAATTTCAAGTCGTCTGAGAATTAATCCTCAGAATCCCTCTGAGGTAGATACCAACGTCATCATCCTCATATTTGAAAGGAAGTGAAACTGAGATACTGAAATGGGAAGAGATTTTAGGTTTCACAAAGGTTCAGTGGTTAGGGGTTATGGAAATGAGGCCTGGCAAAACTACAGAGATATTTTGTAGACAACAGTTAATTGAAGTATAATGAAGTAGATTGTATAATTGATTCCTAGTGCTATCATGACGTAAGAATGGGTTTCCATGAAAGAAGCAGAGCTAATCTATTCATGAAGATCCTTGGTTTTGGGTTTGCTTATTAAAGCATCTGTGGTGTTGGGACATTTTTGAAGAGAAAATCATGATTTGATGTACAATCAAATCCTTCACTGACATAGTTGGCAGCCAGAAGGGCCAACCATGTCCAGGGGGGCACCAGGCACAGCATCGCCAGCCAGGCAAGGGAGGGGATTGTCCTGCTCTGCTCTGCACTGGGGTGGCTTCACCTCGAGTCCTGGGGGCAGTTTTGGGCACCACAATATAAAAAAGACTTAGCTATTGGGAAGCATCCAAAAGAGGGCCATAAAGATGAAGGGCCTTGAGGGGAAGCCATATGAGGAGTGGCTGAGGCCACTTGCTCTGTTCAGCCTGGAGGAGGCTCAGGAGAGACCTTAGTGCAGTCGACAACTTCCTCGTGACAGGAAGAGGAGGGGCAAGCACTTATTTCTTCTCTGGGGTAACCAGGACCTGAGAGAATGGCCTGAAGTTGTGTCAGTGGAGGTTTAGGTTGGATATTAGGAAGAGGGTCTTCACCTAGAGGGTGGTTGGACACTGGAACAGGCTCCCCAGGGTCACGGCACCAAGCCTGACAGAACTCTAGAAGCATTTGGATGATGCTCTCAGGCACAGGGTATGATTCTTGGGGATGGTGCTGTGCAGGGCTGGGAGTTTCACTCAGTGATCCTTGTGGGTTCCTTCCAACTTCCTGTATTCTGTGATTCTGTGATAGTTTGCTAGACTAAAATGAATTTAATTGTTCTCTAGTAGCCTGAATTATTCACACCTGTCTAATTAATAAAATACCTTAGCAAAATTAGAGAGCTGGTAGTTTCACAATGGTGCTATGTAATTAAGTACGTTAGGAGATTCCAAACTAGGCGCTGCATATGTTGAAAAGAATATATCTTAATTCTCTATACACCTAAAAATCCAGTATTTCCCCAGGGGTACCATTTTCCCAAGTCTTTGTTTTAATGATGAGTTCACAAGGCAAGACTTGACACAGATAAATGGGCACAAATAATTGTGGCCATAGCCTTTGGCTGTTGCTGTCGAAGAACTAGGCTCTCCTCTTCCAGTTTAAACTCCAGTGAAAAGGAGGAAGTGTCACAAAATGTGGCTATTTTTGACCCATAATGGCATAGGAAATGAATAAAAGAAGCCTCAAAACAACAAGTAGCAAAGGGTATGAAAGCACTGATATAGGTAACTCACTCTGAAAATTTAAATCTCTTCTGATTATAAGCATAATCTACATATTCAAACTCATTGGAATTTATTGAGTGCTATTTTCTCATAATTTATCTTGCTTCATTTTCCAGAAATCAGCTAATTCTTCTTGTTATGCTGTTTTCTGTTAGGTAGAAAAAACCTTTTATCTCTCAGTGTTTTCATCTATTGAACATATTTACACTTGCACACAAAGCGTCAAGTATTCTATAGACGTATTTGTATTACATGATTAGAGTGCTCAGTGATTCCACCAATGGAAGTGGAAATTTACTCCAGTAGATCCACACATGATGCAAGGATTATGATAATGCTTCTGCTACATTTGGCATGCTCAGATTTTTATGAGAGTTTTTTTTTTAAAGCTGAAAAGGCAGGAGCAGTGGTATGTCTTCATACAGATTAGAAGTGTTGCACCTTCTTTGTTTGTAAATCTGACTCCTGAACACTCCCTGATCTTTATATATGACTGCCTGTCCTTTACCAATTATGAATCTCGTGAACTGCGCTTCCTGTATATTTAGGATCTATTTGACAATATGTAAACTAGACATATAACATTCAGAAACTGGCTTTTTTCCTCTGTTCTAATTCTTCAAACATATGGCCTCATACAGTAAATACACCCTACCATGTGCCAGAACATACAGTGTATGTGTCTGTATATATATACACACACACACATTGAGGGACAATCTGTCATTTTCTTCTTTCACTAAAAGCATTCTTTGCCTTGTACATCTCCTAAGGGAGCCAAACTATTGTATGTGGATTTAAATGAACAAACTAAATATGTACAATTTGACTAATTTGTGATTAAGTAGGGATGAGATGATTATTTGAAATCAAAGAGTGAGAAGTATTGCATACAGTGAACCATAAAAAGAAGGTACAGCAAGGGAGAAGAAACATCTTAAGAATGTCACCTGAATCTTCACCTGAACATGGCAGAGATAAAACCTCATGGCAGTGAGATCCACCTTGTTTCAGTGGTGGTATTTTTACTTGCTGACTTGGATAAAACTGCTGGATAATTCTTGTTCACAGGTACACAGAGCTGTAACTCCCATGTGTTGCAGGGATTCCCTGCTATCCTAGGCCATGGTACAGAATAATGTGCTTGCTGGTTGTGAGATGAGGTTATAGACATCATGTTTAGCTGTTGTGGAAGCCAAATTGCATTGTGACTTTCTTCATGTTACCACCAGTACAGATGAGTGACCTGGATGGCTGGCTGGCATCAACAGCCATCAGGAAGTGGCTGTGACCAGGTGTGCTGTGAGGTGACAGCAGTTGGGTGCTAGCATCAGACCACGTACTTTGACAGCTCTTCACAGCAGGGCTGGGAGACAGCTTCTGAGCATATTTACTGAGAGGTGTTGACAGAGCCTGGGAAGTGCCTCCTGACAATATTTGCTGTAGGCATTGGCATCAGTTAGGACCCAGCAGTTGTTTCAAGGACCATTTTCTGATGAATTATAAAACATGAGTTCATATGGTTGATAATACCAGACTGGAAACAAAAAATGGTCTGTCTTTTCTTGGTTCTGTGAGTTGATGAGCAATGTTGTGCAACAGTTATACAGATAGAGAATGAACTGAGGGGAGGATCAGCAATGTTGCATCCTTCGTTAGAAGTTGAAATGAGGGAGGAGAACTGATGTTTGCAGCCAGACAGATCTACTCACCTCTCTCATTCCGTGTGTACCACAATGACAATGATACACTGTTTCTGAGTGGTAGAATTTTACAGAATCCCACATTTTCCAGTCTGTGCTAAGCTGGAATGTATGAATAAGGCAGCCTGGAGTCTCTGTGTGAGCTGGCATGTCATTAGAGGAAGGGGTTTTACCTTCTCAGTAGTTTCTCCTGAAACTCCTCTGAGGGATATTTAGTCTTCCTTTTGTCATAATTTTCCCCATGAATTCTCTCTGTTTGCTGATTTGCAAGGTTTAGGAAAGGAGGTAATATTATTTATCTGCTATGGTTCATGAATTTCTGTGGCCTACAGCAGTAAGCTGGAGATCACTAATGTGCCCCTAGCTCTTTAGTTTTCTCTATAGTTTCAGCAAAAGAATCTGGAGATGTACTTTTTGCTGCAGCCTTGTTTTTGCACTCTCCATGGCTGTGTTCCAGCTTGACAGTCTCGTGTGAATGTGAGTCATGGTGCTCTAGAAGATGCTGCACATTGTTCCAATCTAATTTTATCTTTGGTCCTTATATAATAAAGTGACTGGTACCTTCAAGGTGGACCACTGCCAACAGTGTTTGCTGCAAAATTCTTCACATTGAAATATGAACTTCATTGTTGAGAAATGGATTCCTCTGTGGCATGCATCAAGCTAGACAACTTAGGGTTTTAAAGCTCACTGCTGTGGCCAGTGGAGCTCTCTCCGCTTCTCTTAATTTTTGACAACTTTTTCTCTATTCATATTGCAGCTGCCTTATGCTAGTCAATGGTTAAAACATGCTGCAGATGTTGTTGCTTTCCCAAAGAGATACTATTCTAAAATCAAGTTGAGAGATGACAGGCAGAGATGATCAACAGACAGGGACAGCACAGATTAAGGTGACAGTTCCAACCAAGGCAAACTGCTGTGGCCACAGCACACTAACCTTGCTGAAACTGAGACAGTAATGAACACTCAATCTATGGTAACTTGCTACTTAAGCAAGTATCTCAAAAAATCCTGACATTAAATAGAGAAACGAAACGTAAGAAAAGAGGACAGTAGTCTTTCACTTCAACTGCTTGGAAACTCTTATGATGAAGGCAGTATCTATGTTGAAAGAAGGTCGTCAATGTGTTTGACATAAAGAGCTCTGAGCATGCAGTCAGTGTGGCCAGGACAGTCCAATGTGTTTGCTAAGCCCATACCTGTCCAGTACAACTGCTGGTGTATATTTATGAGAGGATACTGAAGTCTAATGTGCTTTTCTAGATATCTAGATGAACCCTTATCTATTCATGGGAAGCAGCTCTGGTACTGAAATTTTCTTTGCCATTCCTCAATATTAGTCATCTGAATACTAAGCATGGAGCAGTGTGCTCCATGCTTAGTATTCAGATGCAATAATGTTACATCTTCAACTGATTCTCATGCCACAGTACAAGTTAGTAGTATTGCTTTTATTTCTAATGTAACATAGAAATAAATTGTTCTATGCTACATTATTATATGCTATTATTTCTTGTATATGTTATTGCATAATGTATTATTATTATTATTATTATTATTACATATTCCTATATAATGTACACATTGAAAAGTGATGGGAAAAACCACTTGGTAGTCACTGAAGATGTCAGGAAAGAACTGGTTTCCTCCAGCAGGAGATGCCAATGCTGCATTCTCAGGCTACAGATTTTTCTTGGTCATATTTGTAGAATAGAAACACTTGAAGATAAAAATATGCATATCTCTGTAAATCAGAGGGAAGGAAGGTTATTTAATTTGGGAGTAACAACTGCTCTAAATGTGCTTCTGTTTGGATTTACAAGGATTCTATCAAGTGAGATACAGTAAAAAAAAAATTGTGAGATGGTATCAGGAGATGCCAGTGTGACGCAGTGAACAAACTGTCATTTCAGGAGCACTTGCAATTTGGGCTCTTTTACCAGGTGCTCTTGAAGCTTACTGCCAAGACTCTCTCTTTTCCATGAAGATTATTAATGTATATCTATGCTGTATAGGAGAAAAGTGATCCATAAATTAATATCCTCAGAAATATCTTATTATGAACATTTCCAGCATCATAGCCCAGTCCTACACTCCTTATTTTTAAGAAGGACTTGAGATTTGTTTATTTGGGTTTTTTAAATGCAAATCCTATGGATTAATAGTAATTATAACACCCTGGTCATGTACAGCACTTCTCGTATGAAGAGCTCAAAGTATTTTTGTCCCTTTTATAAACTATGAAAGGGATGTACAGAAGACCTATAAATGGCTTGCTGAAGTTGAACTGGCAAAGATATGGCAGGTCCAGGAATAAAAATCAGAAGCCCATTCATCTCTCTGGCCTCTTGGTCATAGTGTGGCCATTGTGCACAACACAATGTTTAGTGCTTGTGTACTGCTTTTTCTGGTCTATTTTCTTTGGAGTTCCATTGCTATTATTTTAATCTCTGTAAGGTTTATAGCAAATCTGAAATAAAATAAGTAATACTGGACATTTTTTCTATTATTTGAACATAGTTCCTCTCACCTCAGCATCTTCACTTCTTCCCACCTGCCTCTATTGATGTGAAACTGCTTTGAATTTGACTTCTGCTTACTATCAAGTGTGTACAATTCTCCCATCAGTCCTAGTGGGGGAAGTTGAAGCTGTTAATGAGAAAAGTAAGCAAACCTCCCCCCAGCAAGGTGCACAATGACATTTTGAGGTTCAGCGTGAGTCTCCAAAAATCAGCCTTTCTTATGTTTTGCTTATGGAGACTGACTCTACTAATTGCCTACGGGACAAACAGTACTGCATGACTTTCCCTTTGTTTACTTTTTTTTTGTCAGATGCATAGGGAGGTCATTTAGCTCCTCCTTTGTCTTTAGAAGGCAGACGCTACTGCAAATACTGAGGTGCTGGACACAGAATTCATCAAGTTAGGGGCATGTGCCATGTAATTACTGATTTTCCCAGGTGTCATAAGCAGAGAGTGTAGAGGAGGCTGGAGAGGACCAAATCAATAGAACACCATGTGGAAGTTTGACCTGGTTTTATTTGGACATGGAGTCTTCTTTTTGCCCTGGAGAATGGCTTCACCTGCAGACAGTGCCTTTTTCTGCCATGTCTTGCGCATGGGATCTCTTGGTTGTGCTGGCATAGCAGTGCTGGAGCTGCCCCTGGCATAGTGTGGTGTCAGGAAGGAAACCCTTCTGTTGGCTCTGTGGTTCTGGGTTTGTGGAGCTGGCAGGCTCAATCAAAGTGTCCTTCATTTGTCCTTTGGGAGAGACAATGCCTCTCGCCTTCACTGGGGAGAGTTACTCCCACTCATCTCTCCCATTAGCAGTGTTCTCTTTAAGCTTTTGGGATGTGATTCTCCTGTTCAGTTTGTATCCTAACTGATGGCTCCTGTACCATCCCTATCTTTAGTTACCTATGAAAATTTGGTGTGGTTTAAATTACTTTTATACTGGTACACAGAATTCTAGATCCTTGAAGAGAAAAGAAGGTTCTTCAGATGCCAGATAGGAGGAAGCTACTCAGGGATTTGGCTATAGGAAAGTTCAGTGGACTTTATAATTAAGGGGTTTTATTGCTATTATTTTTACTGTAAGATCATATTGTGTTTTTCCTGTAAAACAAGTCAAG
Source organism: Corvus brachyrhynchos (assembly GCF_000691975.1). Taxonomy (NCBI): domain Eukaryota; kingdom Metazoa; phylum Chordata; class Aves; order Passeriformes; family Corvidae; genus Corvus; species Corvus brachyrhynchos. The sequence goes on from NW_008239553.1 coordinate 25,489,688, forward strand.
TCTCAAATGCAAATGAGCTAACACAATCAAAAAATCCTTTTCTTTGAACAGTTTCTGATACAAGTTTAAAATTGTTCTTTTTACCCCTTTTTCCATTTTTTTTTCTCATTCCACATTACATGTCACTTGCTATAATATTCACAGAAGGAAAACACAGAAGGGATTCAGTGCAACCAGCTCTATATTTATCTACCTGAATAATAACAAAATTCAGAGGTGTTTGTCTAGTCCTATATTTAATAATGAGATGCTACAAAATGTTTTTGCATTTTCTGTCTTCCACATATCTCAAAGCGCTTGATCATTGCCATTATGAGACAAACTTAAGTCCAAGGAAAGATTTGTGAGACGTCCACAGCTGACATCCAGTAGAAAATAGAGCTGAGAACAGGATCTATGTCTTGAGCCCTCAGGCCACTCTGCCATCCTCACTACAACAACTGTCGGATATGTGTTCCCCCTTCTCCCCTGTCCCTGCTGTTCCAAGGTCACGAATCAGGGAATTAAGCTTCAGGAGCAAGCAGCTCTGCTTGTGAGGCCCCTTGAGCTGAAGCCTTGTTCTGCAATTAGTGCCGCCTCAGCAAGCAAGCTCAGACAGTGAAACAAAGAGAAGCCCTTGCAAATTGCAGCCATTATCTCTGTAGACTTTCTTCCCAACCCTGTGAGCACCACATAGCAATAGTATACTGAGAGATGCAGGCAGAAATAGATTCACTTGTCCTAGGGTTGCTGCAGGATTGCTGCAGGGTTGCTTAGGATTATCCATCTTGAAAGGCCAATCTGCAGCATCCAGGCATCACAATATTGTCTTAGGCCCACCAAGTGCAATGCAAATACGACAGTGTGGTGGCACTTTGCTCTGAAATTGGTGATTAAAGCTAACAGAACATTGAAGTATCTTCAAAGCAGTGATCACTATGAGGAAAATTTATGGATAAATGGACTTTTTTTTTTAAGTTGGTGGATTTGTTAGTAAGGTGTGGAAAAGATCTACTGGAATGCCTTTAGATTTTGACTAATGAATGTGAGGGGACTACATCTAAGCTATATAAACAGGAACTAAGTCAAGCAAGATGATTGTCATTTGTCTTAAAACCACTGTATAGAGATCTACAAGAAAGGCCCAAAATTTTTTTAGTATATACAAACTGAAAGGTTGAAATCCTTTGTAATTAGGTCACCAGTCTCCTGAAGAATGTATCCTTGCTTCCTTCTAGTTGTAAAAGTCCATGGTAAGCAAAGTATCTGCTAATGTGACCTAGAATTGCTTGTGTGGTCATGGAGCTGTAGTAACCATCTGTCATAGATGCACAGGCATGCTGTGCCTCAAACTTTTTTACAGTCCTTTGGGGATTTTAATTCTTAGTACTCAGCCATTGGCCTTCAATACTGTTCAGGGGAGAGCTGTGAAGCTCCCCCAGGCTTTAGCAAGGCTAAAGGTGTGTAAGACCCCCACCAGAGACAGAACCTTTTTGGTTCTGCTTAACATCAGCTGGTAGAGAGAACAGCCTTGTCAAAGAACGATAGATGGCTAGCAATTTCAAAGGCAGCACTGGAAATTTTCTAGCTAAGAAATAAAAAGGAAAGCATGCACGTGCCTATTTTGTTGTGGTTAGTTGTCCTTATTTTTCCAAACATGAAGCCTTGCAACTATTTATTGCAGAGGGAGCCCAAGTCCTGAACTTGTTTCTCCACTTCAATATGCGGTTCATGTGCTATTTCACATTCAGACTTCTCTGACTGTTTTTTGTTAAAAGTTAATAGCTACATGATGGTTTCCAGTTAATTTTATTTCTGCAGAGCAGTAGACTTTAATCAATCAAGTCTAATTTACTATGGGTAAATTACTAATATGTAATTTGACTACACTGTTTCAGGGGGACAAAAACGTCTTTGGTCACAGGAGGTTGCAGTTCAGAATTAATTGGTAAACTGAGGCATACATCTTCAATGAGAGACTGAGACCATTTTCTGCTTCTTGAAAGAAGAACAAAAATGACATTTTGGATGTCAAGTGCTGATGTAATAATTTTAATTTTTCAAGCTTCCTGTTTTAGAAGCTTCGCTGAGATTTTCAAAGTCTTTTGGGTCTCCACAATGGTGTAGGATTTGTTGCTAAAGCTTCTGGGCTTACATGAGAGATCTGGACAGTTGCTTTTCTTGTGAGATCTCATAATTTATTCTGTAGTTTCTGAAGACTGCAGAAGTGAAATAAATCACAAGCACACTGTTGGAAAAGCATTAGACACTATAATTGTTGTTTTTATTATTTCGTAGCTTTCCAGGTGTTCTAAAATCTGGTAAATATTTTGTAGCATTTGAAGCTTTTCCAAATTGATCATCCTATCTGAGATGGCAGAATGGCATTGGGAGGAATATAACAATGCAGGTTACAGTGCAGTAGCATTGAAATGAATTGCAGTAGCAGAAAGGGAATTGGTTACATCTTGCTCAGAAAATTTGGCAGTTGTCACATTTAGACACAAGAACAGATGAGCCATTGATTTGATTGAGAAGTTCTTGTGTCATTGTTCCCTTGAAAAATTTTCATTCAGATTATGGAATTTGATAGGCCTCTTAATTAAACTTAATTAAAGAGAACTGCTTTGTTTGTTTGTTTGTTTGTTTTCTTCTGAAGACAGGGTCTCATTGTGTTTGTATCTTACTCTTTTGGTAAGCACCATCTAACATGAGGATGTAAAAGTCTGGCTTCTCTGTGTGTCTCTTGATCCAATTGAAGTAGCATCTCTTGCAGCATCCTTTCAAATGGAGAATTGAAAGAAGCATAAAAAACTAAATTCATTACATTGTGGTTGTGATTCTTCAGAGGGATTTTAGTCTTTCTGGAGCATGGAAGTGCTTCTCAAGCTTCTTTAACTAAGTCTCACATTGCCAATCATTGCAGCTGTGTGTTGAGCAGTTTGCTGTTTTCATGGCATTACAGAGTATGAGAAGTCCAACACCAGTCAGGAATGGGAATGAGTAGGAAAAAACTGCAAAACTTCTGTCAATTACTTCCTTTGTATAGAAATGTATGTCATATGGTGTGTGATTGATCTGGATTAGTTAATATGCTGAGGTTAGATCTAGCTAGAGCTCTGCATAGAAGATATATCATTTAGCATAAGCATGGGGTTCATCTGGGTGTCAGAAAGCCATGCCCGTTCTAATGATACAGTTTCCATAGCAGCTAATGCACTTCAGAAAAGAGGGAGACAGGAATCAAACTCATGACTAACATGGCTGTCCCAAGCTCGTGATGATATAAACTCTGGCACCCACGTTGTCACGTATCTTGCACTGTGTGGTATGTCTAGGAAAGTTACCGAGTAGAACACTAACGTAATTAAACTCTCCTTTTTCCTGAGAGACTGTTCTGATTAGTCACAGCTAACAACCTTGTCTTCATTGAATTCCTGAGGAAGAGCTGCTTTTTCCAAACCCTGCACTCAGAGTCAATACTGGCTTAAAACTTACACTGGCTGAAGTCTGGGTGCTGTAGTTCTAATGATCTCTTTTTGGAATTCATCTTGATTTGCAGTCATGGAATTTAACTTAATAACCACCCTCTATGTTTGCTTATTGCATTACTTACCTTATGTGTATGCTAAATTTTGTAGCAAACATCCTGGTGGAGCACAGTATGGAGTCTGTACCCATTTTCATCTGGTAGTATGCATCAATACAAGGCAACATATCTGATGGAGTGTGTTACCACCGCTGGTTTTTGTGGCACACTAGCTTCCCATTTGACACTAGAGAGGACTTCTGTAAGCTTTCATTTTAGCTCTTACTACTTGAATTTTATGTGTATCTATCTCAATCCTCAGTTCTCATCTATTTGACTGAGAGTCAGTTCAGTAAAGGATTTATCTGTTCGCTGATACACACTCAAATTTGAATTTCCAGTCTGAGGTTCAGTGTTGGGGGCACCTGAACTTGGTATCTCTCTCCTCTTTTTCCAAAATGAACATCTAAAAGACACCAGATTTATTCAGCTTTGGAAATACCCCCAATAAGGCATACTTTCTGGGAGAGGGTACTGGCCTGACACCTAGAAAATCTGTTTATAAGTCCAATTCAGCCTGTCTGTTGTTTGATGCTGGCTTCCTCATTTCACATTCTTTTTGCTTTAATTCCATCTATTGTTGAATGGGTAAACTACTTCTTCCCCTTCCTGGTGAAAGATGCTTGCTTGGCATTAGCATCATCACTGTTGGACTGGAGGAAGGCATCATCACTGTTGAGGAGGAAAGAGTCTTTTGTACTCCTACACCATCTGTTTTTCTGACGTGTTACAGATGAGATTTTGGAAGAGAGGGGAGTGTCTAAGATTTTAACTTCAAGTCTTAGATTTTGTTTACATTTTTCTCCTTTCAGTAACTCATGGATACCCGCTTCTCAGTTCTAGCTTCATCCATCCTGAAACAACCCAATTACACCAGTTGAACAGATACTAGAGATAAAACAGACTGCAGAATTTCCCCAGGGTTTAAAAGCATGTGGAAAGGCCATTTCTCACCTACCAGTGCCAGAAGCTAGAAGTTAGAAGTGAATCAAAGTACTCCTGAGACACAGCACAGGTACAAAGGAGTCAGTGAACACTGACATGAGCCACTCAAGCCTGGAGGCCCAAATTTATACTCCCTTGTCTTCCAAGGAGCTTACATGGCTACAGTGACCAGGACAGCTCGTTTCAACATGACTAAAGATGGAAAGGGTCTAGAAAGTCTCAAGTAGTTAATTCCTTCTGCAGCACTGGCTGTCCTGCTGCAGGATAATCCCAGTAGCTTTACATCTCTTGTTTCACCTGAGGCAGGGAGGTTTCCGGCATATGAGTTCTTTTTGTGTTAGAGCAGTATTCCCTCTCTAAACACATACTGCAGTTTTTTTATTTGATCTTTTAGTATGTTCCCTTAGGCTGAACAGTGACCAATCACATTATTTTTCCTGTGTCCAGGACAGGCTATGCAGCTCCTCCTTGTTCTGCTACTTAAAGAAAAGTAGATGTCGTTGTACAATCATGAATTCCCTGAAGCCATTAGCACTTTTACACTAAGGGACTCTACTTTGATTTTATTAAAACAAAGCTGATGAAGAGCCTCAGGAAGGCTTTTGACTTACTTTGGGGGTGAAATTGGCCCACTGACTGAAAAGTAGTACATTACTTCTTTCTGTATTTGTCTGAGCTGATAATTCACTGAACAATGTGATTCATTATTTACGTGGTATATTTGAAATAATCATTGACTGGTGCCTATGCTTAAATCAGAAGAAGGGAGATTAACATGCTTTGCATCTTGAAGTAATCTTTCTTCACCTCCAGATTGTGCCAGTTCTCTTACTTAGCTGAAAACAGGGAGCTTCACTGAAAGTTGTCAGTTTTTGTTACATACTGTAACAAAACAGGCTGCTGCACGCCTGCTCCACACCACACACACACACACACACAAGACTTCCTGAGGAGGGAGTTGTCTGCTGCAGAAGCAAAGGAGCTGAAGTAAACTCACTGGCAGCTGAACATGCCATCTCTCTGGGGCAATGTGCTTGTGTTAGCGAATTTGCTGATATAAGCTACAGGCTCTCTCTGTACCAAATTTCCCTAAAGATTGGAATGAGTCTGTGTTGAGAAAGCAAGCTTCAAAGCATCCCTGGTGAGCACAGAAGATGTGGTAGTAAAGGAAGAAAGCCAAGGATGATATAAGAGGGAGGAAGGGAGCCAGGAAGAGAGTGAGGCAAGAGAGAAAATACATAGAGAACTGTACTTGTAAGTAGGTGAGAAATTCCTTTGAGGGTACAGTCTGACTTTATGGTCAAGCGCATTTCCCAGGGCTGGACAAATCAGTACCCCAGCGGGCAGCAGCAGGTTTGCACTTGCTTATAATTTGCAGCAATTTGTCTTGTCCTTCCATCCGCTTGTTTTTTTCTCTCTCTTTCATTTTCCTTGCTGGTCTTTAGCATGTTTTCTGGCACTAATGCTGCAACAGGGTCTCTAATATGACTGAAGAGCTACTGCAACCAAACTCACTGAGAAATTATTTTAATGAGCAAAAGTGCTGCACTGAAACAGTGAATTCCTTCTCCAGCAGAAAAAAAAAAAAAAAAAAAAGATCTTTACAGTGGAAACCCTGCAGTAAAAACTCTTCAGATGAATTGCTTGGTAGAGGATAAAGCAGTTAGGTGAATAAAAGCCTGATTACATACCTGCAGATAGAATGTAATAAGAATCAGAAGAAGTAAATTGATAATTTGGCTGCTACTTCTGACTGAGGGCTGTGCCTGAGTAGTTTTATCCAATACCTGCTTCTGAAAAAGGAGAAGTATTACGAGAGGCAGATTATTCAAATGAAGATTTTGATCTGCATTTGACTGCCTGCTCATTTGTCTTGAGCTGGCACTCTAACATGGGGAGGAGGCATTTCAAGCTGTTGTCTACATGAGTTGGTCAGTTTGGACAGGGCACGTGACATCTCCAGTTGCTCTGAAATTCTGTGATGTTAATGTGACAGAATGCCATGACATCTCTGCACAGGCTGGCAGCATGATGGCACTGCATTAGATGTGGTAAGGGAGTGCTTTCACCCTTATTGTGAACATCATGTTCCCTTTGGTCAGATGGAGTTAATGCTCAGAAATGTTCACCACACTGCTAAGCTCCCAGAGCTTTCCCCTGGCTCCAGCTTTGAGAAGCTGCTGCCACCCCTGAGCTGCCTGCTCTAATCACAGTTCCCAGGCAGCATTTATTTAGCCTGGAGTAAGCATTTGGTGTTAACCTCGCACAGATTTAAGTGCTGCTTACGTACCACTTCCCATTTATTTATTCCTTTTTCTCATTACAGTTTTTGCCCCATTTTCCCTGGCCTCTGTGAAAAGCTCCCTTACCAAATAAGCCATCATTTTATTTGTTTTACACCCACTGGATTATTATAGACCATTCCACATCAGTGGAACCAAGAAAAAAGAAAATCCTGGAATCTATTTCTGAACAGAGAAGTATTGTCTCTCCATTTGGCAGCACAGGGGTATCCTTCATTTAAATGCATCCAAAAAGCCCAGTGCCAACTGAGACTACCTCCCCTGTGCTTGTGACCGCTCTGCTTCCCACTGTCATCCTGGGTAATTCCCATCACTAACCTGCTAGAGGTCCCAAAATGGGAATGGTACTGCCACCTCTTTTAAGTGACTGGTAAGCTGCTGTATGCAGCCTAGACTGTTAGCAAAACTTTTGTCCCAATTAGCTCATGAATGGCTCTGTTTCTAATCCAGTTGGATTTCTCTCCTCTTCTTGTTGAACATATTTGGACATTGCATTTACAGTGTAGGTTCTGTTTGGCTGAAGGGATAATGTCATCTCTCTGCTAAAGACAAAGTAGTAATTTTCCCCAATGCCTGGCACACACACAGCAGTCATCTTTTATGTTTTCCCCAATGGTAATTGCTACCTTCTCTCTCTTCTGTTTTTTTTTATCAGACAAACAGTATTAGGAGATGAGCTTTGAGCAAGCCTCTAAATGAAAGATGTCATTGCTTTCACCTGTAGTTTTGCAGAAAGCCTCAGAAGTTTTAGCTGTTGTGGATCTACTTGTCACAGATCTCCCTGCTGCATTAGTTATCAGATTGTGTGACTCTGCCTGCCTACCTTTTTTTTTTAATGCTGTAACCAAAGATAGCATAGAATTCACTTTATTAAGATAGTTTAATGTAAATCTATGATGACAGCGCTTTTTCTTTAAGATTTTCTGTCTGATGGTCTTAAATCACATTTTTGCACATTAATGAATTCACTCTAATAGCTCCCACTGGAGAAACACAAGACATAAGAGACTTCCCTAAGGTTATACAGGGAGTCACTGTTAGAGTATCTTGCAGCTGAACCCTATCTGTTGACTTTGAGTTAAAATTTTTAGGGAGTTCCCTTGTGTTGTAACAAAAGATACTCAGTATGTTAAGAACCTAACATCTAAATCAAAAGTCTCGAAGTCTACATCTTAGTAAGCAAAGAGCACAGAAGAGGACAGAAATAGTAACTTCTTTTTTCATAGGATTTTTTTTAATGAGTGTGACTGCCATCTCATCTGGAGAGGAAGAATTTACAGTTTACCTTTACAGTTTGTGTCTGATGTGCTATCTCTCTTCAGTGTACAAAATAGAGATTCACATGAAGTGTTCTGTCACCATCAAAGCACTCAAGTATCAGCAAGGGCAAATATGCAGCCTTCTTTAGCTTTCTGTCTGGAAAAAAAAAAACCAAACCAAATTATTACAGTTATGTACTCAGTTTACTTCCTTATTCCTTCCCCAAACCAAATTATTACCCAGTTATGTACTCAGTTTACTTCCTTATTCCTTCAGATTTCATCTGGACCAAAATTTGCACTTTTATGGCAATTAGAATGCTCTTTTTTGGTTTTTTTGAAGGGTAAAAAAGCCAGCTTATTTTCTGGCAGAAAATAACATGCAAATGTTAACACAAGTAAGTGCTGAGGTTTGATTGGGTAATGTTTTATATGTTCTCCTTTATCCCAGTTTGGGCTTTAGTTTAAGTAGAGATAATGTAGCCAAACCTCTTATTTCTGATCTATGAGTGTAAATCTAGGGTAAATAATTAAAAAAAAAAATAAAAGAAACCTCTAGCATAGAAGAGTAATTACCCCCAATATTGCTGTGGCATAGCTGTTGTAAGCAGCAGTGGAAATCTTTATTAGGAACTACATTCCCTGGGTTTGTTGCAAATTTATAGATTTATAACATTTTAACAGTTGAATAATTTGCCCCATTTCATGTTACACTTCCACCTGCTGGGACACTTCAGCACAGCAGCATCCTGGCACACTGATACTTTTTTATTTTCAAGTAGGGGACTGATTCAAGTTCATATATTCCCTCTACACAGAAACTAGTCTGTGCAAACTCACCTGGAGGCTATTAGTCAGATTGAGTACCCAAAAACTTGGCCTGGCACCCATTGCAGAGGGGGTTTAGGAGCGAAGTAGATGTGGTTGGACTCCTTGGAACATCTGGATTTGTCTGGCATGCTTACATAATCTCAGCCTTGCATCCTCTAATGGCAGACGTCTTCAAGAGCTGAAGTAATGACAATTATTTTCCCTAGGGTCTTAAACAGGTCACGAATTTTTTCCTGCAATGAGCAGTAGGCAGTCTGAAGCGACAGACCTTGTCCCAGCATATTCTAATAAGAACCGCTTCAGAGAAGAGAGGTTGCAGTGCAGCAGCCAGGTGCTGTGGGGAACTGGTAGTGAACCAGGAAAAATACTTGGAAGGGCAAATACTGTTACATCTTGGCACTTGGGAAAAGGAGCTGTTAAGACAAGGAGAGCTGCTCAGCCCAGCAGCATTCCCCCCAGCTTTGCTTTGTCTGAAAGCTTTGAGAAGTTTATGGAAGAGCATCTGAGCAGTATCTAACAGGGAATTAGGCGAGGATGCTTGCAGAAAAAGGAGCAGGAGATGGGCTTTCATAATTGAAACAGAAAGATAAGGAAATATATAGACAACAAAAGAGTGGCAGAAAGGGAGCTCTGAGAATAGGCTTGGGAGCCAGGGGCTCAAATTTGATTTCTTACATCTTGTTCTGTGGATAAGTCACATCACTCATCTGCCTGATTTTTCTTATCTGTGTAGTGGGGGACATATTACAGATCTCTGTTTAAGGGGAGGTCTGAGAATTAATGGATGCTGATAAAATGCCTGGAAGATGAAAAATTCTGAGTATTACCACAGCAAATAGTAACCCCTTTGACTCATTTATGATCTTATTACCACCAAATGCCTCTTTGGCTTCCTATCATTTTAACTAAGCCTCCTTCTGATCCTATTAAACACCAGGGGGAAGTTCCTCAGCTAGTGTCAGTTGTCACAGCTCCATTGACTTCAATTATTTCTCTTGCACAACATATTTCATCCAAAGCACTTCAAGTGTTTGAGAGATACTGGCCAATTAAGCACCACAACCTCTATGGGAGGTGCACAGTCATACCACTTCTAGAGAAACTTAGAAAAGAAAGGTTAATCAACTTACCCAAGGTCAGGAAGAAAGCATAGCAGAGATAAGAAAATGCATCAAGAGTGGCGCTCCTAATTCTGGACATCGCCTTGGTCAGGTTTTGCTCTCTGTGTATTGGGGTGGATCTGAAGCTACTGTTCCTTTTTCATGTTTTTACTGGTATGAAACAGAGCAGGGACTTGCTTCCTTTTCACACTCTCATACCCTTTCAGCTTTTATCATTCTCATTTTATTTGAGGTGTCATAGGAAGAGAGTTATGGAGACTACACATATAAGGGCTGATTCCTCAGCTGGTATAAATTAGAAGGATTTCCCAAAGGCAGTGGGAATACAGACCTGAGGATCTGGTCCCAGGGGCTTATTTCTGACAGAGTATGGCTATAAGATACCTAGGGATTTTCAGACTCCAGTCACTTATGCACAGGCTTTCTGAAGCTGCAGGAAGCTAAACTGCCTACTGGTGATTGCTTTTTCAGTATATTGCAAGCCAGGACTTTATCAGCATATGTGCAAATGATTCCCAGTAAGCTGGTTTGTGCTCTTATGCCTGATAAAATCCAAAATGGCTGCATCAAATGACGATACTTAGAATAGACCCAAGTGGAAATACTTCAAATATTTCACAGTAACTCTGCTGTTTTTGAGATGGGAATTATTTTTTTTCCTCAGTGTAGCGAGTGTTTGTGCAACTTCAGCATTTTATTCTGCAAATTTAGATCCTCTTTCAGGGAAACTAGTGACTGCTGTGATAGTGGAGTTTAATTTATAAATAGCCAGCAGACGAACATGAGGAGAGGCAATGAATAACTCACAGATGGAAGAGTTCGAGATCCGTTGTGACAAAATGGCAGAGCATCAGTGCAGAGCTAAGGAGCAGTGCTCAGCTGGGTCAGCGCTCAAGGAAAATCCACAAGTGCAGTTCTTAATTATACACATACATTTTTAAGTCCAAAACCAACTTGTTATTTGGGTTTTCTTAAAAAAATCCCAAGAACAACTAAAACTACCAACCCTCACTGTAGAATTTGCAGTTTTGATGCAGTGCTCATAGCACCCAGCTAGGAAATAATGTTATCAGGCTTTTTAGTTTTGAAAAGCTGCAAACAAGTTGAAGAGGAAAGCCTATCAGAGCTATGAGAAACTAAACGTATTTATAAACTTAAGATCTTAATTTCCTGAAGCAGCTTTAAATAGTGCACTGTCTTTGGACATGGAGTTAAGACTAGTTTATACCAATATTCCAGCTATTTCTTATTTAGGTAAAGAATAACTGAATGTGCTATGTTTTCATACTTAGGAGGAAAACCAATTTTATTTCTGTAAAGCCCATGATGATACTTACATTGAAGTAAGTATATATAGATGTGCTTGTACACACATTTAGGTATATGCTGGTCAGTTTTGTGAGAAGCCAGGTCTAAGAATTCACAGGAGCACTGGGGGAAGGGCTGAGGTGTGTGGAGAGGGATGCAAGGGGAGGATAGGCCAGCTCAGAAACTTGGATTGTTTATCTGTGTACTTCCCTTCATACATGTGTACTTCAGCATTAAGAACTAATACTTTAAAAAAAACACCACTGCCTAAAACCATGAACATTCTTTTTTCTTCATCCCAATGCTAAGGTTTAACATTACCTTGGGCTAGACTTTCCTGACCTTTTCACCAAACATGTCTTGATATGAAAACACTCAGTCAGGGCTCATACACCTATGAAAAGAGATGAAGCTTTGAAAAGGAGAAGGCTCCAGCCTTCAACTCCAGCCTGGAAAAAAACTGCTTTTTTACTTCTCCTGTATAGAAAACATGCTCCCCAGCAAAAGGAAAGGGAAATGCACACCCTTTAGGTCAGCAGCTACATACTAGCTATGTGTTTGGTCTTCAAGAGAATCTGTATCAGGCATATGCTCCCTCTTGGAAATTTCTATCACCTGTGCTCTCCCATTCTATCTTAGCTCAGGTTTTTAATACTGCTATAGGAAACAAAGGTCTTGATTGGGAGGAGAAGGGAAACTGGTGCTGTGCCAGAAACCTGACATAAGAGAAATCTGGAAGTTGTCCAATATGCTTGATAAATCCTAACACTGTCTTGGAAAATGTTGCCTATGTGGAGGTGCTGAGTCCTCAAGAAGGCAATGGTGTGTACCATGGAATAAGAAGAGTCCCTGTCCTCCAGAAAGTGGGCACAGGGTGGCTTCAGATGTTCCCCATTTGCCCCCACTGAATGTGTAAAAGTGCTGGCATCCCTCTTAGGGGGTATAGAGCTAAAAGCAAATACACATTATACAGTGCCAAAATACTTTATTGTTAGGTGTAAAACCTGTTTCTGTTGACAAGTGCAAGTAGTCTTTACTGTTCTCAGTTAACAGGACCCTAGGGACTTCCTGTTCTTTGGAAGAATAAGAAGAATAAGAAAGCAGGAGAAAACATTTATGTACAAGCTAATACTTTTTGCTAGAGCTTGCACAATTTAGCAGAGACCTGCTACAGAACACTAAAAGACCATTTACTTTTACATGGCATTTTAGAAGTCTAAAAGTACTCCTTTTGCAACAGGCTAAGTCTCAAAGACTTAGAACCATTTGGTCAATCTGAGTCCATAGGAATACATTAAATGGATATATGCTATGTGAGTAGACTGGGTCCCATATCACAGGCCTGGTGGGGTTTGGAGAACACAAAAATAACATGTTTTGGACTAAATAAAGCCAGTGCAACATGACTTCCTCTGCATCCCCTTTTATAGTCAATGCCTCAAAGTCCCATACTCATTCTGGAAGTTCCCATATGGGACCTGACAATCTTCCCATCCTCGGGACAACGAGAGTCAAAATCTTGCTAGTATTGCAGTTATGGGCTCATGCAGAGGTAACTTGCTCAAGGTAGATGCAGGATTGCTTCCAGAAAATACCACTCCTCTGCTTCTATCTTTTGGGAAAGGCACCAAGGCTTGGGTGGCTTGCAGTGGGCTGCTGCCAGTTGAAAGGGGCTGCTGTCTTTAAGTTACTGGCCTCCACTACCTCTTTTTAAGAAATAAGGATGCATCCCCCATAGAATTTCTGTATGGTCATAGGCTATACAGTTCAGGGTTTTTTTCCTGGCAAGGTTCTGCTAGAAAGGCTATAGCTAAGGGAGGAGCCTTCTCCTTATCCTAAAAGAGTTATTTTCATCCTCTGTACTGCTGCAGTGTTGTTACAGGTATATCTGTCTATGCTTCAGGATGTCTCTCTAGGTCCTTGCACGGAGAGCTTACAGTGATTGCTGCTGTGGTGGTCTCTCCCAAATCATTATCTCTTGCATGTCCCTCTGTCTAGCAGGGGATTCCTGGTCATGGGTTGTTCCCTGGTGGATAGGAGTATCCTGTCCATCTTGCTCCTGTTTCAAGTGCTGTTATCAACATGTCATACCTTGACTATGCGTCAAAGCTTTTGAAAAAACACACTATATATAGAAGCAGGAGGATGTGAGGACATGACAGGTGTGGCTTATTCCACATGAACTCGTGGGGTATACAGCAGAGGCACTCTCTTCAAGAGTCACTCTAAGAGGAAATCCCTGGATCTCTCTGTTCAGGTGATATTTCTCTGGTCAGGGAGAGGGAATGCTGTTGGAATTGTGTGTCACCACCCAGTGTCACTTCTGACATTTATGTAATATACGAATATAGTTCTCATTACCAGTTTTTCCAGCACTAAAGAAATGTTAAAATGTGTAAAAGCCATCATGTTATCATCATTTTTGGTGATAGCATTAAGCAGTGTATTAAACCATTCTCTTTGGTGTACAATTCATACCTCTTAGCCTGAAAGTGCATTTCTTATAAAAATGTTTCAGATCCGCATATTGCAAAATAATATCCACTGAAATTTCCCCTGTTTTTTTATGTATTTAAAAGAAGTTAAGGGATTTGGGGAAACAGTCAAATTTACTGTCTGGTAATAATGTAATATCATAAAAGGTACAGTACTTATTATGGGAGTTATTTTCTAAGAGTTTTTTAGGCATTTCATTAAATTGGGTTTGAAATGAGCACTGTTCCAGATGGACTAAAAACTATCCGAATGTCCCCAGGAGAACATTGAGTTGGACAGTAGAGTTGGAGGATACTTTAGAAAACATTGGGCTGCGAGATTTCCTTTTGCTTCCAAATAAAACAGACAAGACTTACAGAACTAGTAGTTTTGATTACCTCAATTTTAATGACTTGGAACAGTTTTAAAATTGATGGCAGAGGGTGCCAGTCGGTCTTTTCCTGAAACTCAGCTTCCTGTGAGCGTTCTCAGTTCAACAAAGGAATATTGAGGTACCTAACACCAAACCACAGTAACAAATCAGTCTGGCTGAACAGCTGCAGTGTTAATGTGGAAAGGGGTTAAATAATAGTCATCAGTTCTGTTGTCAAACCGGGAGGAACTGCAAGCCCCAGAGGAAGAAAAAAGACAATATGACAAATGATCTGTGTTGGTGGATTTGCCAGAAGAGTTACTTGCAAAACTTATATAAACAAGCTTAGATCTTGTGCCAATGTGGGGCACAGGTAGCTAATTAGCTGTACTGGGGAAAAGCACCTTTTTTCTTGGTGTAATTGTGTCTGTAACGGAGAGTTTTTCCTCAGAAAACCTACCTTGTGTACCTTTGAAGACGTAGGCAGGAGGTGAATAATTCACTCAGCCAGAGCCCTACAGGGTTAACTTCTAGTTTGGGCACTTCCATGCTCAGGCTCCAGCAGTGCCCAAAGAGCTGCCTGCTCAGGACATCATGGGATTATTCCCTGAGTAATTTTGCCCTGCGTCATCTGGCCTTTATCAGGCATGTGTGCAGTACAGCAAATGGCTCAATACTTTTTTTCCCCCCCATTCTATTTCCTTCTTTTAAAAATAATTTCTTTTTATTTAATTTAAAAGTTTAACAAAATATGATTTTGGCCTGTAAAGGTCTAGGCTTCTGGGATGTAGGTGACAGTTTCCCCATCCCATTACCTGTGCTTTCTTCTTTATTTTGCTTGCTGTTCTTCTTCGGCACTGAAAATGTAATCAAAGACACTGGTGCCCCAGTGGACCTCTTCTTGTTGATTAAAGTTGGATAAACTAGACAAATTCTGGTGGGAATGGAAGGCATTTATGATGACTACCTGACATTTTTCTCTGCCGTTTTTTATGTACTTGTCACCGTATTTTCCCACATCAATTTCATAAAACATTCTTTTGCTTGTGCTTGAAATATTGATATTATCCTACAGCAAAGATAAAAGCACACCACAGAGCAATATGGCTTGGTGATAGAATTATCTGCAATACACAGAAATCTCTACTGATGTTTAGGGCTGGCATGGTATTAAACACATTACTTTTGCTGACAGGCATTTTCATTTCCTTGCATCATGCAGGTAGGGGAATTTGAAGGAAATCTAGTTTTCAGTTCTAGATTTGTTCAATAAAAAATGTAAAACAGAAATGCCAATGGATATGGTAGCATCTCTTTAAATCAAAAGGAACTCACTGGAAGTTTAAATAAGTTTTAGAGAAGGCTATGTGTTTTTATGTGTGTATATATATATATATATATTTATGTCTGTATTTACAAATCTGTCTATATAAATATTTATATAAGCTGTTCCCTATTTAACAAATCTGAAAGGACTGGGGACAATCCGAAGTAAAGCAGTTAAAAATTGGTGTCAATAAACCTTGTGATCCTTTTGTTATGGTCTTTGTGCTACGATGTTTGGTAACATCTTTACTCATTATTTCCCCTGTATGACTTTCAGCCATGCTGTGCACAGAAGGAAAAAGAGCTTCTGGCACTCGGGATCTGTTCGCAAATGGATGGCCTTGTACATAGGATGCCCACTTTGATTTTTCTGAAGCTGGATGTGTAGCAAATGAAGCAAAAGATTCTTACAAGGGAGGGATACCTCTTTAGAAAAGCATTGATTAGGGGACATCTCATTCTTCTATCCCTTTCTTCCCCAGAGACACAGTATGATGCTGGGGAAGTTACTAAGAAAATTTTTTCTTCATGTCACCTCTGAATTATGCATTTCTTGTGTTCTGGTCTCTTACTTGAGATCCTAGAGCTTGGATGGAAACAGTA
>NW_008239553.1:25505809-25508135 GCF_000691975.1 Corvus brachyrhynchos
AGGAATGAAGTCAGCACTAGCTATGGTTCAAATGTGTAAGGTTCCTCAAGGTGCTGAGTACTCTGTGTATGCAGAATTTACAATCTGAGACTGCACGTTCAATACCAGTGGACATTTCGATTCAATTTCCCTATTCCTGAACTCAGCATTTGTAAAATGAGTCTATCACCTGAAAAAGGTGTTGTCCAAAGTAATTAGTTTTTGCAAAACAGTCCAGTGCTTTTCTGAGTGGCACCACAGAAAAGCCCATGTGGAAATAAATTACTCTTCAGAGCAGAATTAGTAGTGTGCAGAAGGGCCACAAATGGAGCAATGAAGAAAACCATAGGATCAAGTAATGGCACCTTCAACAGGCATTATTCTTCTTGTTGCAAGGAGTGAAGGAAAGGTCATGCCAAAAAAAGGGTAGTGTGTGATTGTGTCATTAGAGGCTGTGTAGAAACATACAGAGACGCCCTGGCCCCCACCAGTGGTGTGTTTTGTCCCTCTCCCTCAGCTTGGCTCTCCAATAAGTTGGAGTGATTAATGCTTCCTTTCTATGTATTCTCTGGCAGTAAATTCCTTTTGAATAGTTTGATACCATACATTTTACAAATACAGAATATTTGTATGTAGAACACAATTTCTTTGTATAGCTGTGGATTTTGGAACAGCATTTTTGTATGTTTCCAGGGTTATGCTGTAGAATAAAACCAAGTGTTCTGCTGCTGTATTGAATAGGCCCAGAGCTGCTCAGAGTGTGCTGGTATTTTTGTGCATCACTTCCATTAGGGAGATTCCAGTCTAGGAGGCAGCAGCTTCAGAGCAGAATAGAGTCTCTTCTCCTGCTACATAGTTGTGTATTCTGCATGAGTCTGACATAAATTATTAACTAGCAGACCCTAATTTTCCTGTAACTGATGCGGGATTTACAAAACTTTGGAAAACTTGGCCAAACATTAGAAAAGATTTGTTTATGCCAGTGTTTGTGACTGCGATGAAATTTGTTAATAGGCTGAATTAGTGAGCATACAGAAAATGAGATGTCAGTGGTACTGCATAATCTTGTCAGGCCATTTCCCCAGGAAAAGTAGAGTTTTACCTGAATGTCTGGCACAACTGACAAAAAAAAAAGTGCTGATCCCTAATCTTTGTTAGCAGTAGGCCTCCTCATTGCTAGCAGGCTGCAAATTGTATTTAGTGTGTGACGTACTGTAAATGTGTACCCCTTGCTTGAGGGCATCGTGGAGGTGAATTATTTGTGGGCTGCTAGGATCACACTGGCCAGGGGTTCTTGTAGCTGCTTTTGCAAGGGAGCTGCTGAGGTTAAGCTACTTAGTTTTTTGTAATTTAATCTGACCAGCTGGGTATGACCTCAACTTTTCTCTCAGGTCTAAGCATTGACCGAAGAGCATCCCAACATTTCCTGCTCATCAGAAGGTCAAACATATTTGATCTGGTTAATTCCTAGAAGATGAGTAAATACGTCTTACTTTTCATAGCTCCTTTTAGAGCAGAAGTACCAAAAGAAGGCCTGTTGTCACCATTTCTAGCTAGACTGCAACCTCCTGTCTTTTGAGGTTTGTGGGAAAGACAATTATTTTTCTCAAGAAGCACTGAACTAGTGTAAAAGCTTTTAATCCTATCCAAAAGGAACAGCATGGGTTATCTCCTGCTATCCCCTTGAATGTGCCAGCCACTAAGCTAATATATGAATATCTACATAAAAACAAACCCTGCAAGCAAAGGGCGACCCTGGGCAGTGGAGTTACTTTTTCGTTACTGCTTGATCTTGGTAGCGTTCAGGTCAGTGCTGTTGAGCATGTCTTTTTGCGTGGCAATTCACATCGTGTGCAGGGCTTCAGGTGACAGTGTGGGGGATCACATGGCTGTAAGTTGTGCAAAGCCTCTGTGTGCATACATTGTTTTCAAGGCAGTTGGAATGCTCATTCTTTTTGCAAGACTTTAGCTGTGGGAGCTTGGATTGTGCCTTCCTCCCTCGGAGCTCCCGTTAGCCTGCTGCACAGGGAATATTCAACATTCAGTGCAGCCATTCTGCAGCTGCCTGGCAGAGCACCAAGCTTGCAAGAGGGCACAAGAGAAAGCATAACCCTGTTTAAAACTACTCAAACTCATCAGGAGACTCTGGTATTGCAGAAGGGGAGAAGTAGCATGGCTTCATAGTTCATCCTTATGCAAATAAGGTGCCAGCCAGCAATAATGAAAAGGAACTTTCCTGAAATTGAGAAATGCTACAAGCAGCAAGGTAAAGAAATGGGGTTATGCATGTGCTACTCTTGCTCCTTGTCCCAGTGCAGTTCTTGGAACAGGGAGACAAGGAAGGAAA
>NW_008239553.1:25508158-25523987 GCF_000691975.1 Corvus brachyrhynchos
TTTTCTGTGGAGATGATTAGATTTAGGAAAGCTAAGATAAGGCAAGGGAGAGCACTGTTGCCTACCTGAGTTTTACCTAGATGAGGAGGCTAGTAACTAGCACTGGGTCCACAAAACAACTCCACTTTAGCTTTTCATTTTCTCAATCTAAAGGCAAATAAATGCATATTTAAATGATCACAGCAATTAACCACTGCTCCAGTGTATTAACATTCTGCTACATCTGCTTAGCAAACACCTGGGTATGCCTCTCCAGAACAGAGATTTTGAAATGTTCACTGATCAAGAATTCTGGTTGTTTTTTAAATATGAGATGCTTTTTATTGCTAGAGCGTAATTTAATTTGAGGCCACTAGTGGCTGATGTGTATCTTAAATTCTGAGCTCCTGCAGGCATATAGTGTCATTGTATCTGCTCATTTAATTTTTATGAAAAGAAATTTTTTATTTACAACAGATGAAAGTATGAAAACAGCCCCCTGCTCCCCAGTTTTCCTCTCCCTTTACCCAAATCCAAAAGGAAAAGGTGAATAAAAGAAACAGTACTATATTAAAACACAAAAAAGTCAAAAATAACTCTTGTTGCACCTTAGGGGCCAGCTCTGAGATTTAGACTTCAGAGGATGGTAGTTTTACTAGTCTGAGCTTCTGGATTCTGCCTGGAATAGAAAGGCCCACATTTCTTCTTGGGAAAGAGCAGACTGTGGCAGATGGTGAAATAGTAAAATTACTTCTGAAATACTTCCTTTTTCCAGTGTACAAGGTATCTCTTGGTTTGGGTGTTGGAAGGAGGCTGAGAATGGGGTAGGCTGCAGTGGAATCCCATGTATGGGTAGCTTGCAGAGGGTTCCTTTGCAGCGTATCCAAGGTTACCCTTCTGTGATTTCAGGTGTCCTAAATTCGGTGTCTGACTCTGCTCTTGTGGGTTAAGTTATAGCATTCCTGTAGTTGTGTGTGTTTTCTGTGTTCTTGTGATGTACTTGTAGTGTGATGACTTGAAGAATAAGTTTTCTGTTTAAATGCTATTGCATTTTGGGACCACACATCTCAGTTGACAGTGGTCCAGGATACTATAATGCATTAACACATTTCTGCTCCTACTACTGCAAAGTAGCATCACTTTGCAGCATGTTTTGTTGAACAGGCTATGGGCTGTGATAATTTCTTTGAGCCTTGTATTTGGCTGCAGAACAAAATGGGATGCTTCTCCTGGCATCATTCTGGTAAGACCAAAAATGCAGTCAGAGCTTTTTAACTAAGAACACCAAGAAATGAGCTAGATTGAGGAGATAGGAGTGACCTTTGGGATGACAAAATGACCATGGTTGGTTGTACTAAAAGGGAAGTAGCTGATTCATTAAGGCCACTAAGTACAGTTGGGCTCTGCAGTTCTTCCTAGTTCTCCAGTTTGTAGAGCAGCCAGTGCTGTCTGCCCTCATCTGCTGTCACAAAGCTCCCGTAATGATTGACCATTGACCACCCATCCTTCTCAGCGTGCTGTAGCTACCAGTCATGTCTATATGAGCACTAGTATGGAAGCTTGAGCTGTTCCCACTCATCCCTTTTACATGAAGTTGCCCTATCTGCCCTGTCTGTGCCAGGACTAGTGTTTTGCCTCGGCACTGCCTTTTCCATGGTGGTGCTGCAATGAATATGCTCCAAATGCATTTAAAAAAACAAAAGAAGGAGGGAGCATGTACATTCTGTCACAGAAAGGCCTTTTAGGTCTGTTCATGCTCTTGTTAGAAGAGTTTTTAACTTTCTATTTACCATATGTTTACCCTTCTTTCTGGCTTCTGTGGGCAAAGGTGTACCCTGTACTATGGTATATGATGTTCCAGGAGAACACTGAAAACTCTGCTGTGGGTCCCTACAGTTGGCTGACCCTCAGAATGGTGAAAGGCAGTGGTCTGAGAAAGTGTGCCTTTTTTAATTAAAGAGAAAAAGAAAAAGAAAAAAGAGCAATCTATTTTAGATGTGGGAGAGAAAAACATTTGGAAAGCTTTTCACATAACAAGGCTCTTCTGTGACATTTAGGCGCATTTATACAAGTTAAAAAAGAATTTGGCACCTTCCCACCTCACTCATCAGGCTTGGAAGAGAAAAAACAACTAAAAAGACAAGATTACTTGATATGTTGCTTTGTTCTGTTCACATGAAGTGTTGTGCCTGTTGATGTTGGCTGAGTACTATTAGAGCCCACAAAGGGCCTTGACAGAGGAGTCATATTCAGTCAGGTTCAGGGCTTGCTTTCTAATAAGGAAGGATAATTATCATGCCAATCTCTGATCGCTTTTTACAGGGCACATTTAATCTGAGGGAAGATAGGAGCATCTCTTGTCTCATACAGACTTGTGAGCTGGGCTAGTAGGTGTAACAGAGTAATCACTCTGAAGGATTTGTTCATTATTTCCCAGAAAGATGGCAAAGTCTTTGTGTCACTGTCTCTCTCCTGTCTTCCCTGCTCTTGAGTTCAATTCATGCAGTTTGATCATGGTGGCCCCACTTCGCCAAGCACCTTTACTCAAAAACACTCTTGACAAGCATTTATCACTGGATTTGACAGCCAAGTAGCCTCCCTACCCATGCCCCTTTCCCTTTGAAAATTTGCAGTGTTTTGGTGGGAAGCTGATGATGTGCAGTGTGCTCTGAGGCACCCACTCCCTGGCTGTAGAGCTGTGTGGCCATGGTTGTATGCTTGCATGCATTTATGTACATTATAAATGATCTCCATAGACGTGCATGCTACCTACCTCTCTGGGTTCGTATCATGACTGTGTTTTGTCTTTGGGCACTCAGGTGCCCATTCCAGGGGAGTACATGATGTGCATATACTCTGTGACATGTTTACTTTTATATACCTCAGTGCACTTATGTCTACAGATTTATGGCTTCTGGTTATATGTGAACTCTACAGGGCCAACAGTAACTCGAGAACTGTCTTGAGAATTCTTTTGTGTCTTTTTTTTAGTTATAATACAAATTCATGGAATTCCTGGTTTTGCATGCTTCTTTGTAACATAGATTATCTCCCTGATCCCGTTTACCAGTTGGTCCCAGAGTCACACCAGAAGGCTTGCTTCTAGGTTGGGAATAAATGGCTCTGGAGAGCACTGCATAAATTGATTTTGCCTCAGGGAAAAAGGCAAACAGAACTAGATGGTGAAATACCACAATTTTAGGGAATTACACCTTCCTTTTAGGACAAGGTATTTGAATTCTCAAGCAACTTGGTCAGATACAGAAGCTTGGTAACAGCTCCAGCAAGTATTTAAAGTGTAATTTCAGTAAGATTTAATTTATTTTTATCTTTACAGTCAGTTCTTTCATAACATCTCAGTGTTTTTTGTTTCCAGCATGACATAGGTTTCTGCAGTGGGGGATCACATTGAATGTGAAGACAACTGGTGGGACAGTTGTGCTTTAGACGCTGGGGAAATGGGTTTTGCATGTTACCTGGATTACTTCAGAAGCAGTAATGGAAAAGTTGGCAGGATTCACTTGCTGGCTTTAGCTCTGAGCATTGCCAACTCATTGCAGCAAATGGAGAGTACAAATCTCACAGACTTGCTGTTTTATACCTGCAGCTTATCACTACATTGGTTTATATATGGTTCAAGATCTTGTATACTATTAGGTCAAGACCGGTATATCTTGATCTCATAGTCCGCTGAAAAGGCAATTTTTCTTGGATTGTAGCAAGGTCTAGCAATGTGGAAGAGAAACACTCTGACCTCTTTTGATTCATTCACACCATCCCCTGCAGCATAAATTTCTCTAAACACAGGATGAAACACTAAAATTGCACTATTGGCTCTGAGGGGAAAAAACTGTGAGTAAATCTGAATGATCCAAATCCCAGTGTCCAGCTGCTGAAACAACTGTTAAAACAGGTGTGTCTAATTTTAGCTTTTGAAACAGCTGGGCAAAGTGTTGGCTGTGTTTCAGTATATTTCGCTTAAAGAGAAGGCAGGTGGCATTCTCTGAACATGCTGCTATTGAATTAGAGAGACCTATTAATATTAGTGAGTCAACTTAACTTAATTCTTTCAACCTGCTAACGAGAACACTTTGGAAGGGGTTGGAGAAGAATGACAGGGTACCTTGAATAAACCAAAAGGGAAAAGGGTTGCGGTGTGTGTGTTCTAGCAACAGCAGCTTAATCAGTTCAGGAGCACCTGTGCTACGCACCACTTTGCTGGCTGTTTGAATTTCTTTTGCCTCGGTGACCTGAGGCAGGTATGTGCTAGCTGTACTTTTTGAATGAAAGCATACTCCACTGAAGTAAAGATTAAACATGAACATGAATAGATTGGCATGTGTGTGTGAGAGGATGTTTAAAAAGCCAGCAACAACTCTGCTCTGAGTAATTCGGGATTTTCATTGCAAAATCAAGCATTCAAAACTGAGGCAAGCTGGAAATCCATGTAACATTTTCCCCCTTCTGCATTTCTTTCAGTCTTTCAATCATACCAGGATCAGTATCATGTTCTTGTAGACTCCCTATTTGTTTGTGAGGCAAAAACAATCATTAAGTGAAACCCATTAGTATAGTTAGAAAATTCTGGTTTGTGAACTCTGTTTTAGTTGATCTAAAAACTGTCTGTTGAATAATAAAGAGGAAATTGGGGTTTAGTAATTAAAGTACTCAAATACTCAGGTTGTTTTCCTAGCTCTGCAGCAGGGTTCTAGAGTGATACATTCTTCCTAAAAAGCAGCGATTATGTTATAGATGTGAGTGCAGAAATAATGGATTGTTATCAGTGTATACTTTCATATTGGTTTATGTCCCTGAGAGCAGCAGCTGTGAAAGCTGGTCACTATATGTAGTGGACTGTATATCCCTCTCAGAAAAAAAATGCATTTGAAAGAAGTAGGGGGGAGAGAGAAGATATTTTAAGAATGAGGCATTTTGTCATGTTCTTTAGCAGCATCTGATTGTGCTAAGGAGGGTATAGCTCCTCCAGATGTCAGCTATTTAGAGAGACACACACCAGAAGTTCTGTGGACAACAAATGATTGAATCCCACACAGGATGCTCTTCTTGGCAAGCAAAGAAATGGGAGTGAGTGGGTGAGCCTGTGTGTGTTACTGTGCAGGATGGGATGGGCAATTACAAAGATGGGAGAGAAGGAGAAAAATGAAGATGGATGGAGGTAAAAATACCTGCTAAATGCCAGCTGTCCCACTTGGATGGAGTAGGATTTTTGTCTGGTTGTTTCAGTGCTTTGCCTAGTGTGATTTTAACCCTATTTTACCATGATTTATGTAACCTAAGCTATGATAAGCTCTGTATAAACATCTGGATATGTGTTATTTTCAGCCTGTAACTAGCAGCCTGAGAAAACCCAATAATGAGAGTGATTTGTTGAAAGACAGCTTGCTGGGGAAAAAAAACAAGCCAAACCCAAATTATTAGATCATCCTTTGTTGAAAGCAGAAGTTTTTCATAGCTTCATTCCTTTAGATGAAAATTTTGTTAAAAGTGTTTTAAAGCTCAGCAGTCTTTCTGGGGATGGGTCAAAGGGTTTCAAAGAACCCACAAATAATTAGATGGCTTGGGGGCTTCCCTCAGAGGCCACCCATTTCCCTGAGAGAAGTTGAAAATGTGCTGTTCTACTGGTTTTGAAATTTACTTTTGTGTAATACTTTCTTCTTTCCTCAAACTGCATTAGATAATTTATTTCTCTTTCCCATGCAAGTTTTGTTCAGCGTTTGGCTCTGATACAGAAGCAGTGTTTGAGGTGGGGAAGAGAGGCACCTTACCTTTGGGTTCTGCACTAGGTCCTGTTGCCAGTGCTAGATGAAATCTCCCATTTCTAGTGGGGATTAATGCTTGATCAAAGGGGCATAGAATTACTTACATTTGAAGGATTCCTTCTGGACCTTACTGTACCAGTGTGGAAATATAGTGTTATTTCAGTCTGTTGTTCTGGGGAAATTATGCTTCTACAACCACTCTGTTTGGCCATCACCCCTTTGATTGCCTGTCCAGCAGCCACCACATTTGACAGGAGCATTGAAGCCCCAGAGATACTGAATTCTTCCAAAACCTGTTCCTCATCCCTGATGAGGCATAAGGGCTGGTCTACCAGCTGGTAGGTTTGCAACTCTGAACCTGCATCAACACAGACCGCCTCCTCCACGGCCAAAGCAAGAAATGAGAAGGAAAAGAAGTGGAAGGTGTTGCAGTGGGGTGAGGAAATACGACAAAACTCTGAGCGTGTCAGAGGAGGGAGTGTGAGAGAATGCAGGGGGAACCGAAGGTCATGTGGTGACATTGTGGTGAATAGGGGAGGGCACACATGGTACAACAAAGGGATAAATCCTCATTTCCTAGCCAGTTATTTCTGTAGTTCTGCTGCTTGTAGAACAAACATTTTTTCAGGTAGCCAGGAATATCAGATGCCCTTGTTTTATCTGCCTGCTGCTACATTTCTGATGATAACACCTAGTGTATGGGCTGGTAGTGGGTAACTAGCATCTCAGTGCAAGAAAATGTGTTATACAGAGCACCTGTATATCTGCTTATTCTGTTTCTCACATACCGCTTTTCTGTCTCTTCACATTTTGTTTGGTAGCTTGGGCTGTCACAAAATAGCTACCTTCAGATTTCTGTGCAGGAGGAGGTCAGAATGCAGAGATAAAGACAGCAACAAAATTATTCACAGTTAGTCATCCTGAAGACCACTCACATTTCTTTCACCCTCACAGTACCCACCATACTTCTGCCAGTACCCTGGACGAGTCAGTGACAGACTGTGAGTTGCTATCCTGAGTGCTCACTTTAGGTGACTAATAAAAAGGCGAGGGGGGTGAAATGTGGCATCTAATTAAAACTGTGTAGACCTAATTATAATTTAAGGGGTGACTTAAGGGATATATTGGTCCAGGGTGCAGATGGCTTTTGTATGACCAATTCAAAATTCAGATGGAAGAAATAAAGAAGTTCTTCAAGTGAGTTCCCTCTACAGGTTATGCAGGCATTTCACTATTTTCCCTTTTTTTTTTTGTTTCTTCTGTAGTTGTCCCTGGCTGATGGTCTGAGGAAGAGATAAAGAGGCTACAGAGGAGAGAGCAAAGCAGAAATGTGTGCATGTGTGCATGCACATGTGTTTGTATGCATCTAAGTGTAATCCCTGCATCACTGTTCTTAGTTTTTCCTTGGCACTTTACAATCAGTAGCTGGATTTATTGTTGGTTCTATGCAATAGATTGTACATCCATGTTGGTAGCAGTTCATGCCTGATCTGTTGTATACAGCCTATCAGTGAGGGAGTTTGCTACTCCTTCCCCTTGTTTCCATGTCCCAATTTTCATGGCTGCCTGGTGCTTAAAGCTGTTGTACTCCTGATGACTGTACTTGCTCTGGTGGTGTTTGCAGCTCCCGTGGGATTTTGTTGCTGCTGGGTGCTTTCCCTCCCGTTTTGCTCAAAGACAAGGGTGCTGGGAAAAGGAAGTGTTCAGTTTGAGGAAGTTGGCTTTTTGCATCCATGTGAATAGTACGAACACTCTTTGAATCACATGTGAGTTGGAGGATAATACAAGTCAAGGAAACTGCTGGTGCCTCAGGAGACCTTCAGTGCTGGGGGAGCTTGTGTAGGTGGAGTTTGAGACCCTGGGGAATAACAGGAGAGGGAGGTGCTTCACAAGAAGAGAGATGTTTTTAAAGCAGTTCATGCTCTTTATATTTATTCTCACTATTGTCCTTTTGTTGAGCTTCTCTGCTGGAGACTAGTATCCCAGTAAGGTCTCTGATCAGTGCTGCGAATGGACCTAGAGTGTGTTCTGCTTCCATCTGTTTGATTTGTTTGTGTGGGTGCATTGCATGCCTTGAAGCCAGGGCCTGTCCTTGCTAGTATTAAATATATCAGCAGGGAACAGGTAGTTGATGCTGTGTAACTACTCATCTCAGCATAATACTGCAGTGACCTAAGCTGCACTTCCTGAAAGTTGCAAAACCTTTTAAAAATCTCGATGCAGAAGGCCTAGGAACCTGTGGACCAGGGCTTAGTGGTATTTTCCATGTCACAGAATATATAACTGGAACTAGCTAGCAGAGTGCTAATACGAGCTCTCCTTCAGTGCAAGAGGGACAAACACCTTACTACAAATGTAAACAGGAGTATCGTCCTCAAGGTATGTGAAATAATTGTTGTTATGTATGCAGTTCTCATGAGACTTTATCTGAAGGACTGCAACCAGTCTGGGACATTGCACATCAAGAAAAATGTAGATATTTTTAAAAAGTCTCTAGGAAACCAGCAATAATGAGCAGAGTCTAAACCCCACAGATTTCTAAGGAACAATACAGCAAATGTCCTTGTCTAGGGAGGAGGGACATAGCAAAAGTCTTCAAATATGTACACAGTATCTGTAAAGAGGAAGGAAACAATCTTTCTTGTATGATAGGGAAGAAATATCAGACCTCAATATTGCAACTGAAAATGTGTGTATATGTATGTTGGGGAATTACAGATCGCTAGGAAGGGAATGTTTAGAACACTGGTAAATATGTTTTAAACTTTAAATCAAAACTTTACTGAACTCATTGAGTAGCAACACACTTTATGCTAATGGTTAATTCTCAATTGTTATCATTAATTATTTTTTTATATACAGAACTACAGAACTGTTATTCTTTAACATTTATGTCCTAAATTAACTGTGACTATACAGTGCCACAGAGCTGATTCTCTACACTTAGCACTGACAGCTACAGTCCTTGGTGGTTTTAGACGCAGAAGAAGAGGTGAGAAGTAGAGAAGGATGAGAGAAGTTGGAAGTGATGCTGGCTTGTCATATTCCGTATCCAATTACCCTTCACATACTTGATTCTTTAATGCTATTTCAATCTCCCAAAAATGGGATCTTCAACTGCCAACGGTGCTGCTTCTCTTGTTCTTTTTTTTCCAGACATGCTTCTTGTGTGTTTAGCAGGATGCCTGTTTGTTTGCATCCATTGTGTTTATCTTGTCCTTTGTTGCAACTTTTTGTTACCTGGATGCCTCCTATGAGCAAATAACTATGTGTTGTTTGCCTGTTTGGTGGTCATGTTGCTCACATACTTAGTGAGATGCTTATATATACCATAAGAGTGTTGCAATACATTATATACTGCTGTTAGTTACTATATTTTAGTATGTTTATATCTGGGCAGAAGGAAAGTTAAGATTAATTATATCCTGATTAATGCATTTTTAATTCATAGATGTCACATGTGACTTCTTTGACTATGGCGGATTTGTGAGAAGGAGAAAAAAAAATTGTTGATAAAGTTGAACACTGGTATTTATTTCTTCCAGAGAATTGATTCTTCATCATTGCACAAGATCTTGGGCAAGGAGAAGGCCATCTAACAGCTTATTGTTTGTTATACCTTAGCCAGTAAGTAATTTGACACAGACAATGCAAAGTGGGCTCTTTCAGGGTTAAAAGCAGAAGAATTGTTCTCCACAGTGTCTTCTTTTGTCCTTCCAATTTTTAGCTTTGGCTGCTCTGACCTTCTTTGTCTCTTCATCTCCTGCACACTGACAAGGTATACATCTTAGGAAATTACACCTACCAGCAGCTCCCACGCAAGGAGGCTTGGCTGCTGGAATCACTTCACTCTTAGTCAGGTGGTGAGACACTCATGTCATTGAAAGGTTTCCCCCCTATAGCTTTTCTTGCTTTTAATTCTTTTTTTTTTTTTTTTGGTGGCTGGATGACCACAGCAAACACCAGTCACCTGGCAGTTATTGCTGTGAGTTGAACAGGTGATTACAGGCAAAAGCCAGGCAAGATGATAGATGGAAGAGAGAAGAGAAGCAGAGGGGAGTCTGTGCACAGTGTGTATTAGAGAACTCGCTTTTCATTAGTACAGAAGTCAGTTTAAAGGAGCAAAAGCAACAGTTTTTCCAGCTTTTCCTTTCTGTGTCAGATAAGATTTCTTTGAGTGCAAAAGGAAAATAAGTCTTCTTTCTGTTTTCATGGGTAAAATTAAAATGGTTCCTTATTTATCTCAGCAGGTATTTTAGCTCCGTCTATTCTCTGTGTCTTTCTACTTCAGCCTTTCAGGTGCTATTTAAATTTTAGAGCGCAGAACTCTTAAAAATTATTTCCCAGCTGTTCCACACTAAGAATTCGTGATATAGATGTTAGTTCTGCAGTGCTAATATTTGCCCTAGTGTGTAAGGCACTGGGCTTTCAGACCTTCCAGATCTAAATCTAGATCTGCAGAATAGATACAGGCAAAATTACAGTAGGCAACACATCCTCCTCTGTGATCTGCTGGTGCATCTAACCTCTTGCTGCTGTGAGAGTCACTGAAGGCAAGGGATCACAGCATGTGTTATCCCAGGCAGGGCTCACACCTAGGCTGGAAACAGGCTGTTCCCCTTCACCTTAGACTTGCCAAGACTGATTCCAAACATAAGAACAAGATACACATATCTTTTTGTTCCCATAACCATAGTAGCTACATGCATCCATAGTATCAGTTGCTATCAGTATCAGTTAGGCTAGAAATGAATTTGCCTCAACATAAAATCAGGTCTGTAAGAGGGGGCTGTTACGAATGATGGAAATCAGTTCTAGGCACATGCTACAGGTCACTACCATTTTATACTGGTATACTTAGTGAAACATAGGTAGTAGAGGTACAGAAGTGTGAATTCTGTGACACAACCATCAGAAAATTAAACTGTTGGGCTCTTTTTATTCACTGGTGATTCAATAATTATCTAAGGTCAAGCAGTGGGTAACCCTGAATTTTTCAAACTCAGCCAGTCTTTTGGTTTCTCTAATCTTTCTGAGTCTGAACAAACCTTTGATAAAAAGTCACATTGCCGAAAGTGATACAAGAAGTCGAAGCAGGTTCTGTTTCTCTGCCTGACAAGATTTTAGCAGCTGCCATTGAGCCCAGCTTCCACTGAGAATAACAGAGATAGATGCAATTCCAACCTTCCTGGAAGAAAAACCTCTGCAGCCACAGAAGATCAGTTTTCTCTTGTGAGATGAGAGTCTGCCTGTCAGAACACTGCTGAAGGGCAGACTAGAGTCTGGTTAGCCCACTTTGATAAAGTACCCCAGAGGCAGGGACTAAAGTGTTGGTGAGACATAAGGGGAGACAGTTGATACTTGAATAACAGAACCTCCTCATGATGATTGAAGTAAACTAAACTTGAGCATCCTTTATTTAACACAAAGCCCATTCATAATTGCTGATCTGGTAGAGGTCTGAAGTGTGAGAAGGATTTTGTCCTAATTTTTGAGGCAGCTTTAGGAAAGGGGATGCTTGCTGGTGTCTTGTGCAGGTAGTCAGGGGTATCTCTGCAGCACATTCTGTGAAGGAGAATTCCCAGGGGTGATGGAGTGAAGAACTCCCACGCTCAGGGCTGAAAGCATGGACTAGACACTCCTGTGTGAAGGCACCATTGCCAGTATCTAAGCCTTTCCATTCTCTTAGGTTCACAGACTAGCAGACTTTGGCCAAAAAAAGGTACTGTTTGCTCATAAAGCTGTTCTGACATATGTTGGCTCATGCCTTTCCAGCAAGTCTGTAATCTCTCTAGGGAAGGGACTCTCAGCTTATGTTAGTTTGCATAGTGCTGAGTACAGTGGATCATCCTTTATACATTATCCAGCAAACAGGGGCAATTTTAACATATTATTGTCAGTTTGCATTAGCAAATCCTGACATTGCCTCTTTCCCAATTATAGTTGATTAATGCTTATCAAAATGAGATATGTCGCTGTATTTGTGTGCCCACGCTCTTGTTCTTGCTTGTTTCCACCAACATAGGACTCTAGGTGTGTCACAAAAATCTGAACTTTGCAAGATTTTTGGCCCTTAAATTGGATGTTTGACAGAACTGAGTTTGTGTCCCAGTAGTTGCCATTGCTTTTGGCCCAGACTAACTGCTTGTAATCAACTTGCATTTCCCTCCTCACAAATTAACACCAAGGGGCAGATTTCCCTTCACTGATGTCAATCTACTGGCTCTGTTGAGTTTATTCACCCTGACACAAATGAGAACAAAACTAGGCTCTAAAGCTTCTATATTAGTTGCTTTCGGCAATCTGTGGTCCCTTGGAGCTGAGCAGAAAAGAGAATACCTGCCCTATGTTACAGGTAACATGTAAGGCATATGCCTCAACTTTTGTAGGTAACTGGACTTACTGGTTGTTAAAGGAAAGCACAGAAGCCCTGAGAAAAGGTTGCTTTCTGCCCCCCCTTCCCCCCACTCCAGATACAGAATAAAACTGAGAACTACAGAGACTGCAGCAACTTGGTTATACACAAAAAAAGGTACTGCACACAAGAAAAAGTACTGCATAACAGCAGCTGTGTGTGTAGTTTTCAGCCCTGCTCAGGAGCAACCCTCCCCTTTCGCTCTGGATGAGCAAACACTGATAATTCTTTGGTGCTGCTGGGTCCTGCCTCCTGAGGCTGCCTGCAGAGAGGCAGTGATGACAAGGACGGTGGGGCACCAGGGACTAGTCTCAGAGCAGTTAATTCTGCCAGCAGTGCTGAGGAACTTTGCAGATTTTTGGTCACTGCTGTCATCAGCAGAATTTGAAGTAGCTTGCTAAAGACAAAGGTGTCTAAATGCCAGTCCTAAGCTCTCTACAGCATGCAATTCCCTCTGATTTATTTTATTTTATTTAAAACACTATTTTAACATCATAAGCGAAACCTGTTTTCACCCTCCTTCTTGTTTTTGGAAAAGTACGTTAAAAAAATAATGGAACTGTTTTGAACCTTGAGAGAAACAGTTCTGTCTGGGAAAAGCTTCTGGGTGACAGGCTGTTCTAGCTGACCTTATTCTCTTAACCTTATTATATAGCAAAGCGCTGACTAACGCTCTACTTGTTAGCTTCTATGGGGTGGAGGCAAAGCTGTCCTCTCTCTGGAAGGCACCCTGTATTGATAAATGCTAATTGAGTTTCCCCATTGGATCCAGTTTGAGAGATCAGTGATTTTACAACAGCACTGATTTTTCAGTTCTGAGTGCAGCAAAGTAATTAACAGCTAAGATTTAATAGGAAACATAGAGAAAGTTGCACTTGCTCTGTCAAATACGATGGAGTACAAACTTTTCCTGGCCTTGAAGATGACTCTTTCTGGGTCTCTTTCTGGGATTCTCAAACTCAGAAACAATTGCTTTACTATTTCTCATTTTTGCAGAATATAGTGGCACTCTGCTCTTTCAGTAAACGAAACAGCTATGTAGGAAATACGACTACTTTTCTCATATCTGTAGGGATCAACAGATCATAGAAACCATTATCCTTTAAGGTATCCATCTTGGTTCTGAAGACACAAGAGCATTTAGAAAGACTCTGTGTTTACCCAGATTAATTAAACTAATATGAATACAACAAAGCCAGCTACTTTTGAAGTAAATCTGGTGGAAATGTTGAAATGTCACTTCTGAGTACAAACTTGCCCTTGCCACCCAAGAGGAAAACTGCAATTGAAATCTGCCCTCTTCCTGAAGTGGTGCTGCTAAATAAATGAGTCACCTGTGAACTACAGGGCAGTAAATACATCCACTGACACCTAATAAAGCAAGGCAGAGTGAAGTTCCAGTACTTTATGGTGTCACCAGGATCCTATGATGTATTTATAGCTAGCTTCACATGCTTTCCTTTTTTTCATTACTTATCTTTATGGCGTACTCCTAGAGTTTGGTTTTCTTGGTCCATCTCATTTTTCCCTAAGGCAGTTTGCAGCAAAGGAAGGTTGGTAGACAAAATGTAGAGCAAATCCCCATCAGAGGGGCAATACACAGCCACTCTATTTCTCCTGTTCATGGTCTGCCCAGGCATTTTCTGTCTCTGGCCAGGGCAGTCTGAAGTGATGCTCACCTTTGTATGTCCTACTAGCACCTAAGCTGGTAGCTCTGCATGTGGGGAAGGATTGGTGGCAGATTGAATGAGGAAAAGGATCAGTGATTTGTTTTGGAGCTTGGTAATTTATTGTCCATTGAGGGCTCTGCCTCCCACAGCAACCCAAGACGTAGGTGGCCAGCATGAACAGGAGCTTGAGTATGGAGAACAGGATGTGGCCTGTTGGACTATTAAAGGGAAATTAAAAGCTGAAGGATGCTACCAGAGTTTAGTCAATGAAACAACCTCTTATGTGTTCTTCTCTTTCAGTAACAGGGCAAATAGTTGCAGGAGAGGGGTGAGGAGTGTATCCATGCAGTTCCCCTGCTCTTATCTCTAGAATTGCATTTTCTAAAACATATTTATTTTCCACACAAATTAATGAATTTTCCACCACTCCCTCGTGGAAAAGCAGCATTGAGTCCTCAATGTTTAAACCTGTAGGACCTGTAGCCCCTTTGACTGATCCTGTAATGTGTGATATGTTCTGTCCTTTTTGTAATGCTTCAGCCAGAAAAAACAGAAAGTAAAATGATGGGAGGCAGATCTTTGTTGCACTGCTTATAACTATCTGGGTCTGAAACTCATTCAGATTTCCTTTATTTTACAAATCAGCTACTCAGTGATGTGTATTTAATACACGTCCTTCCCATCTTCCCCTAAATCAGGTTCCCTACAGCTTAACTACACAATAAATTTTTCAGAGTACTTTGTCTGTGGACTGTGTGAAAATTAGGACTTCTGTGATGAGGGATTCAAGGGTGCTAACTCATGGGTCAGCAGCCCTCCAAGGGTGTTATGCCAGTTTATATTCCCCCCTTCCCCCAAGTAGTTAGGAGCAGGGAGCTTCTTCACAGGATCCTTCTGGGCAGCAACTTCAGTTTCCTCAACAAAACTCACGGCCAGGAAAAGTTGTCTTGCAGAGATAAAACTGCTCTGTGCCCTCTGTATGGTACCACAAACTTGCCATCCAGGAGGGATCTGCACTACAGGTTACTCAGTCCTGTCTCCACCTGTGTGCCCCATTGTGAGGAAAGCTGACATTCACACTTTAAGGCTCTTAAATGGCCACCAAGTCATCAAGTTAGTTTATACTAACAGCATGTACTGCTTGAGATGGAGAAGCTCAGTGTCTGTTCAGTTCCCATGTCTATCAGTCACTCACTGGCTGAACGTGACTGAGCCTCTGTTTCCTTATCTACAGAATGGCAAAGTAATACCAAAAGGTGTTGAATGGCTTCATTAATAAAAGACTTTAAAGCACTCTGAGATTCTTAGGTGGCAGATGTCAGATAAATGTGAAGATAACATTCTTGCTTTTCACAATCATTGATTAAACCCTGCAAAACACCAAAGCATTTCTGACTGCTTTAGCCCCTAATTTAGATCACTTATACTATAAATTACTAGAAAATAAATTACAAGCATATCAGGCTCGGTTAAAAGTATTAGGCGTGCAACTCAGGTTGATCATTACAAGTTAGTGACATGTTGTACCAAATTGAGATCAATGACTGAAAACACTGCACCTCAGTGTTAGGGAAAGACTCGAGTCAAACAGCAGGTTTCAGAAGCACATGTGTGCACGCCTACAAACATGCTTCTAGTTGGGAAAACAGGAAAACTTACAGTCATAAATAATTTATTTGTTTGTATGAATAAATGAAGAGGAGGGAGGCAGTGCAGTGCAAGGTGAGTCTTGGCGGTGGCTGGCTCCTTTTCCAAAGCTCCTTATTGACTCCCTGAGTGATCCTGTGTAAGTCACTTCACTGCTGGTGCTTGCCTTCCCCAGCGTGGCTGGGGATTTTTGCCATGCAAATTGATAGTAAATTACTAGATAATGCTACTGCATTTGTTTATTAATTTATGGGCTGCAAGCTGGCTGCATTCCTCACTCTTCAAGGATTAAGTGCGGATACACCTGTTTGGACTAAGCCTATCGTTGCAGAAGCATT
>NW_008239553.1:25524720-25525970 GCF_000691975.1 Corvus brachyrhynchos
GAGCCCTCGGTCGCCTGGATTCGGTGGAAGGAGGATAACAACCTAGATCGCTCTGTGTGTGTGTGTGCGCGTGTGCCTGTCCTAGCAGTTCTGCATTGCAACACTTGCTAGTGGAGAAGCAAAAGAAACCCCCCGGAATTGGGATAAAACCAAAAAAAAAAGAATCAAAAATTTACCTGGGGTCTCTGGCTTATTTCTTCTTTTTCGTTTTCAGTAGTCCCTCTCAGCAAAGTGAGAGACAGGGATCGCAGGCAGGGAAAAGTCCTCAAGGACCCCGTGATCCTGGAGGAACCTGAACAGGACCCTCGCGCGGACATGTGCGGCGTTCCTGCGCGCTCCTGGAGGCTCGGTACGGCCGCGGGGTTCCTGCCACAGTAGATCCAGTCCTGGGAAACGGCGCGTCTTACTCGTCTCTGTGTGGTTACTAACCTTCCCCCATCCCTCCCCTTCCCTGCTAGCACTCGCTCTCTCGCACACACACTGCCTCTTTTCCTCTTGAGCACACACGCACACCCCTAGAGCCTCGGAAGCGACTCTCCTTTCTGCTAGCATGGGTTCCCTGGCATCATGAACGTTATTCTCTCTCCCTGGCTGGAATTCAGACTGCCCGTCTGTAGGTGTCCTGTGCCTTGACCATGCACCTGAGAATAGACCCCAGCATTTGCCCGGGACGCCGCCCCGCCTGGACCCTGTGGATGTGCTCCCTCTTTTGGGGATGTATCGTCAGCTCTGTTTGGAGTTCCTCTAACGTGGCTTCTTCTGCCTCCTCTTCCTCGTCTGTTTCTCAGGCTCAGTATGAGCATCACTTCCACGGCAGCAAGCACCACTCTGTGCCTATCTCTATCTACCGCTCCCCTGTCTCCCTCCGAGGAGGACACGGTGGGTTCCCACTCTTGTTTCTTTCTAACCTTTTTGTAGAGCAGTTGGAGCAGCAGAGGGGGAGCAGGGACGATGGCTGTGTCTCCGCGGGAGGGCGATCCTCCCAGGCCCTCATTTCTGCCGTTAGCTCCCTTCTCCATTAACCCTCCACTTCTCCCCTGCGCCCTCCCCGAGCAGTGCCTGGGGCTGAGGACGCGCCGCTTCCAGAGCCAACTTCCCCGGCCGGTGGTCCAGCAGGACGGAGGGTGGGGGCCGGCGGGGCCGGGGCGGGCTCGGGTCGCTCTGTGTCAGACGGCAGCGCCGAACAGCTCGGGACGGCGGAAGGGCATCTGCTCCAGTCCCGCTGGGGTCCTGCGCCGGGGAATAACTAA
>NW_008239553.1:25526204-25554733 GCF_000691975.1 Corvus brachyrhynchos
ACAGGGCCCCTGCAGCAGCGTATCTTCCCTGCCGGCCACCCTCGTTTTCCCGGTCGCCCTGCTGCGGGAGGGCCAGCCGGGGGCTCGGGGAATTGCCGCCGCCGCTCCTCCCCTGCCTGCGCGTTCGCAGCCTTCCTGGGTGAGGATAGCAAGGGGCGTACAAAAGAAAAGGCGAGGTCTCATTTCTGCTCCTGGTTTCTTGCTTGGTACCTGATACTGTCTTCCTGGGAAACCCTGGGGCAGGAAATAATAGGGAGTAGGTTTTCACTCTGGCAGGCTGGGAGAACGGTAAGAGGGTGTCTGAGAGATGCCAAGAGAGAGTGAGAAGACCAGCATCCTGCTTCTGAAATGCTGAGCAATGCTCAGCAGCTGGACCTACACAGCCTCTTGCCCAGCTCTCCCAAGTCTCCCCTCCTTGACAGGAGTTGGCCCAGGCCTGGCTGACATGGGGGCTCTCCCTCATCTCCACTTTCTCGTGTCTTCTGTCCAGTGTCCCTTAGCTTCTGCTTTCAGTCATATTAGCTGGGAGAGGCAGGCAGGCAGGCCAGGGCCTGGCCCTTTCCCTCCAGGGCTCCAGGTCAGGGTCAGGTCTGGCCTTCCATGATAGAAGTACTCAGTTACAGAATCACATCTGTGCAGGGCCAGAGGAAGAAGAACTGGTATCAGAATTGAGGCATAGGAACACTGAAGAAGAGCTAAGGGGAGGAAGAGCCCTGGCACAACTGGTTGAAATGTCGCATGACATGGCTGCAGCAGGACTATGAGGATGTGCTGGCAGGGCTGTCAGGGTTACAGGGATATTGAAACCTGGAGTGCCTCGGGTGAGTGCTCAGACGACTAGCAGAGCAGTCTGAAGAGTTCAAATGGCACAGTGATGAATGGACCTCCACTGAAATCTCTAGGTACATTGGCAGAATTGTAGAAGAAGCTTGGTATTGCAGGTATGAGCCGAGGCGCATTGGAAAGGGCTCAGGAACGAAGCCAGGAGGCAGATGCTGCAGGTCACAACTGAGCACCAGCAGAGCTGGGCTGTGCTAGCAGGAGGTGCTCTGGCAGAGCTGCTGGAGGGCACTGGAAGAGGGTGACAGGGAGTTCTGCAAGGTAGGTCGTCGATGCTCTGGCAGTGCGGGAGGGGGAGCCCAGGGCACTGCAGAATAGCACCATACTGCAGAGGCGAGGACTCAGGACTGAAGTGGCACTGGGTGCAATAGGTTGAGGGGGAGGTGTTCAGTCATTTCTGCAGACACAAGTGGCACTATCCTTCGAGCCTATTAGGCTCCCACTTCTGCTCCAAAGTTCACATCCATCCTGAAATGCAAGAGAAACATTCAGGCCCCACATGGGAAGGGAACCAATGCCGTGCCAGACATCAAGACCATCTGTTAAGCACCACCCATGTGAAACTCAGTTATGGGTTATTAATCACTAGCAGCAGGAGCCCTGTTATTTGCAGCAATGCTTGAGGACCATGTGAGAGTCCCTGTTGTGCTAAAGTGAGAAATACGAGGGATCAGTCAGTCCCTGCCCCAAAGGGCTTTCAACAGCCCAGCTTCTGTAGCTTAGTTCTCCTGTGATGAAAGGGGATAGCGAAGTCTGGCTTGTAGGTCACTTTTGAGGAGAGGAGAGAAGGATGTCACAAAATGTGATAGCGGTTGGCTTCGCTGTAAAAGGCAGGCAGTAGTCTGTGGGAGAGTCTACAGTCTATGTCCTGGTCAAGAAATTATAGTTCTTTTCTCCTTGATGGCTTTTCCATTTGCCTTGAAAGTCAAGCAAAGCTTCATTTAAGAGCCAGGAGCAAAAGCTGTTATCAACTTCAATGAGAAACAGGCATTCTTTTGGTGTCCTCATTGCAGAAAGGAACCAAGAGAAATAGAGAGCTTAGGGAGCTCAGACTAGTGCATAAGTCAGTGTGAGTTGTTTGGTTTCTTTGTGGGGTTTTTTGCGTTTTTTTGGGGTTTTTTGTTTGGTTGGGTTTTTTTTCTTTCCTCATTATGCCTTGTAGCAAAGCCATCATGAAAACCCCCTTTGGCCATATAAGGGGGGTGAGTGGGATGGACAGAGAGAGAGATTGTGCCAGAGAGGAAGAGGAGACCACAAAGACAGCTGGTCTTGGAAACACGCATGGTTTATTTTTGTGTGTTCTTTCACTGTTGCACAACAGAGGCCCTTGGAACTTGGATCCGTAACAGCGTTGAGGAGTCAGATCCCAAGGAGGCTGTGCACTCTCTGTGTTTCCTGGGATTTTGATTCTTTGTTTTTCTTAGAGGGAAATAAGAAATTCATTCTGATTTCTGCTCTACTTGGTGGCTACATTAATACTGGTTTTGGAATGAATCAGATCAGGATCATGGCCACCCTGATGTGTTGTCTTCCAGCCTCACAGTGCTGACCACCAGGACTCAGTCTTGTATTAAACATATTTTCCTTTTTTCTTCTACATCCCAGTGGATTTCAATCTGTTTGAAGAAGCAAATTAATATCTAGCATAGAGGAAAAATAAATGTCTCACAAGCAGTGAACAATTTTTTGGAGTCTGTGTCTAGTGCCCCTTTAAAATCAGTGGAAAACCTTGTGGCTTATCTTGAGCAGGACCGGACCCAGATCTGGCAGTCGCTACTGTGCTGGTGTTATGAGAGTTAATTCTGAAATCTCTGAGCTGATGATTTCCGGTAGTTGGGCTGCAACCTGCAAATGCAAAATTTGGCACAGCTCATCTTCTTGAGGAGAAAGTCTTTCTAACAGGTTCACCTCCTTGTCAGCAGGGGAGTGAGCCTGGCCAGGCAGGGGACTTCAGCAAGTTAGAACAAATCTTTTTTCCATGTGAGGACATTCCTAGGCTGACAGAATCTTTATCCCTGAATAATAGGAAGGGAAAGCCATGATTCCTTTTTGTTTCACTAGGAGCTTGTGAAACAGAGGGAGGAACAAAGTTGGGACTGTGTTTATTGAAGGTTCCCATGTGCTGAATCCTCCTGTCTCCCCTGAGCTATTTTGCACCGTGCTGGGTCAGCTGCTTTACCAGAGCCTGCAGCAGTGACTTCACGGCCCCTCTTTCCACATCCTCATTGCCTCAGCTGATGAATAATGCGTGCCTCTGGTTGACAGATAAAATGAAGAGATTTGTGCATGTTTTGTCTTAGTGATGAATTAATTAATTTGCTTTCTCTTTTTCTCCTCCAGCTGTTTGTTCTCTCTCTGTGCTTAATGGCTGTGGAGCAGGGCTGCACAGAGGCGATGTGTGATGCCTTGTGCAGATTGTCCCTGCCTGCAGGGACTGCACTGCAGCTATGGGAGCAGTGGTTGGCACGGGGTAGTTTCTCTTCATTTTCACTTTGTGGGGCCTAGGCTAGCCCAGGCTGTTGTACAAGTCACAGGAAAAAGTGTAGGTCTGTTGTGAGGACTGGTATTGAGCAATCACCAGATCTTGTAGGTATAACTCTCAGGCCTGAATCAATTCTTAGAAGTTCTGTTATTTTTATGAAGCATTTCCTTCTGTTATATCTTTTTTAAAATCAGCAAATGAGAGCAAATGCTTGGACAAATCAAGAGAGTGCTTCCATGAAATAGGCAGGTATTGTGCAAACCAGTGTCAAAGACTACCACACACAGCTCTAGCAGTTTACCCTTTTTAAAACGCATATGTCCTTGCTGCTCCTCCAGTGTTGTGACTTACTCATCTCAAGATTCTATGTTCCTGCAATCCTGCCTTTTCTTTGTGATAGGAAACGAATTCCCCATCCTTGGCACTGCCCATTCCCCAGTACAAAGCAGGACCTTTCCTGTTTCCTCCATCACCAGGAGATTACTTTCAGCAAAGGTTGGTAGCTTTAACAAAATGGGAAAAAATCACTCTGTACAGAGCAGTCAGTGATCCAGTAAAATGAACTTCACTCAGATCTGAAATTAAGGTTGCAATTAAGTTCCGCAAAGGTGAAAAGCTAGAAGTCTGTCTACTTTCTGTGGCTTGCTTTTATTCTCCTATCAACGATGCCTAATTTTTTGGCAAAGACTAGTGCTGCTGTATGCCTGAATGTTTACATTCCTTTCCTCAGAGATATTAACAATGATTAATTATTTTTAAAGGATGGTGAAATCTGCTTAAATTATCTCAAGCTGTCTCTTCAGAAATCGAAGCATCTATACTCACTCCCTTGTAGTTTTAAGTGATCATAATTGGGCTTTTCCCTCCCTGTGCTGACTCTGTAGCTCTTCTGAGAAAGCACAGTTTTCAGTAGTTGAACACAGAAAAAATTGGGTATGTACAAAGACTGTTTCCTCAAAATGAGGTTGCTATTTGACTTATCCTTTGCATGCTTTTACATGAAACAATTTCTGATCAGGTGCTTTCACTTCTTATTCTGTGCACTATATTAACTGTTCCCAACTTGGAATAGTTTGCATTGATCTCCAAAACTGATGTTAAAGTCTGTTCACCTGGTACTTGTTCTTAGGAGTTCCCAATGGTCTTATGAGATCTGGACGTGAGAAACTTAATGTTATTGTTGAACCCTGTCAGTCTTTTTTGATACATGTCTCTGTGCTCTTTGAAACATTGCTCAGACTGATGCTGCTAAAGGTATAGTTTCCTCAGACATTTTTAAAAGGGCCCTCCTCTGAAAGCTACTTTGTGCTTGCTCAGTATCTCATAGCACATTTTGCAAAAGTGGGAATGCTAGTCCTAGTCAGAATTAGATCAGGGCTTTCTTCCTCCTTGTATTTCCTTTGCAATTTAGACTAGAGAGAGGTTGCTTTTCTGTTTTATTTCTGCTTTTGGGTAATACAGCCCTGACTTTTCAAGCAACTGCCACATTCTGCTGCAGAGGTGACTACATTTCAAAGACAGGTGAAGGATCCTGCTGTATGCCTTGTATAGGCATTGAAGTTGTAAAGAATATTGGGTTTAGTGACATCAGCTGTGTAGTCAGAATACTGCAGAATTAGAATTTTACCTTTTATAATATTTCTACATTTTAAAATACGATTTTATCTTAATAATTCTTGTTTCTCTTGTTGTTTTCTTGTTCTTTATCTTCTTTTGCCATGGCATGACCATATATATTTGAACAGTGTTATGACAGCCACTGGGTTATTATATACTGTGCTGTTGGGAGCTCCAAATTCCTTACACATCTCACTAGAAGGAGGAAAATGCACCTAGGTCATGTAGTGTGGCAATACTGACAAGAACAGAATAGTCTCCAGCTGGTGGTGGGGAAGTTCCATGATTTGCCGTACAGAAGGTAACCAAATAAAGAGCTGGAGCTTCTAAGTGCAAGGAATATAAGTTTTGTCTAGGAAGTACGAAGGATGACCATTCTTCTATTTTTTTCCTTTTCCATGTGCTGTGCTTTAAGAAGACCAACTCTCTGTGTGGTTGCCCGGGATGACGGTCCTGTGCTGGTTGGCTGCCTTGTTTTCTTTTTTGGTTTTTTGTGTGGTTTGGTTTCACGGTTTTGTTTTTTTTTTTTTTTTTGGTTGGTTGGTTTGGGTTTTTTTTGCACTTGCTGTCCTGGTGGGCTTTGATAACTATGAAAGGTCATTTGTACTAGCAAAAAAAAAAAGATTGTTTTCATGTCTTCTGTGTAACCTCTGTACACAAGATGACATGCAGTTGACCAATGGCTCTGCTTTGTTCTGTGACCTTGACAAGACATTACTTTACTTTCTGACATGTTTTCCTCATCTGTGAAATGAAGAGAAAACCATTTTTTTTGCCTAGGTGAGGTGAGCAGTTCTGGTGCATCCGTGTGCTTTGAGATCCATGGCGGGGAGCCATAGAAATGAATGAAACCCCAGTCGTCCTCTTGGGCTTTAGGTGTCAGAGAACCTTAAAAGGGCAGCCTGCTTGTATCTTTTCTTGAAGGACAAGCAAGACACCTTCAATTCTGAACATAGATCCTAGTCATGTTTTCCCTTATGGCTTTAAAGCCTGCACAGGCTCTAGTGCCAAATCCCAGCACTGGTGTTTCTGAAGGAGCAGGAGAGCATTTTGGCAGAGTGCTGGGTGTGCTGAACTCCAGGCAGCCACTGGAGCTAGGGACCTGTGATTCACCATTGCTCTCTCACCACTCTTGCATATTGCTTCTCTTGGATTCTTTGTGTGTGTGTTGTTTTTGCACGTTAAAACAACTACTTATATACCCGAGTGACTTTCCCCCAAACTATGAATTTAAAGTACTTCCGAAACTGTCTTTTAGAATTTGAATATAATTATATGCTTTGGGTGTAAATTGTGGGTTTTGCTACGTAAGAAACTAATGGAAATGATCTGCCTGTTCCTGTAGTTTACAGATTATACGCTTTATATCTGGGGATGTATATTTAGGCTGCTTTTCTGTATGGTGTATTAAGATGAAAATGAAGTTAGTGTGAGCTATAGTGGTTGTGAAGCATGAATAGTGGGGCTGATAAAGG
This sequence comes from Corvus brachyrhynchos, assembly GCF_000691975.1. NCBI lineage: Eukaryota > Metazoa > Chordata > Aves > Passeriformes > Corvidae > Corvus > Corvus brachyrhynchos. Next base: position 25,532,619 of record NW_008239553.1, read on the forward strand.
ACATTACTAAATTGATCCAGTGCTAAGGTTTACTTTATCGTCTCTTAGTTTTGCATCTTTCATCTTTTTGCATTCTTGATGATGGAGGGCAGAAAAGGGGGAGGTATTTTACAGTCTATAGAGGGTCTTGTGTCTGCAGTAGATCAAGGGACAGGGTGAATGAATCAGAAAGACGTAAAAATATTGCTAAAAAAAGACCCTTTGCTTATTCTGTGAATACCACATAGTAAAGAATGAGGGAAGATTTTGTTTTCCAGAGGGCTCAGGAAGAGAGTACCATAAGTTTAGTCAGCAGTCCAGGCTCCATTTAATAACTTCAGAATGAATCTGTTTCCATGCTATCCTTGGAACTTGATTTTGAATTTAGAATAAATTCAGCATATTAATCAGGCCAAATTATTGGAAAACTATTAATCCACATTAAGAAGATCAAATCATTGGAAGGGAAGGGGAAGTTTGGTTTCTTTTTCCAAAAGTTTGATCTTTAGCTTTGTACTCCATGACAAGAACTGATTTTCTGGGCGTATTTGGTGAACACTTTGGTTTCCTTTCTCATCTGCTGCACTGCCTGGTGAGGGTTTTCATGGCTTCCTGTCATGGCTGGATCCTGCATTTACAGCAGCCTCCTGCTCCTGCTCCAGCTGGTTTGCTTAATAATCCCAGCCAGTGGAATGTCCTCCACTGCTGGTGAAGACTTCAACTACGAGCGCGAGGAAAAAGCAGCAGAGTATGGAAATTCCCCGAGTAGCATTGGGAAGGCAACTACAGGGTGGTTAAGGGAGAGAACACATAATAGATACGATAGACCTGAAACTGTTGAAGAATTCAAATGTTTCTGAAGAAGAGAATTAAAAAAAAAAAAAAGAGAGAAAAAAAAAGAACTACTTGATTAATTTTGTTTGGTTGTTACATTGACTGGACTACATGTAGAAAATGGGTTCTGCCAAGGTCTCTACTTGGCTTCTACTCCAAAAAGATTCTCACTGTCTGATTTAACACTTAGGAATCCCTGTGTTTTTTGGATTAAAGCCTTCATCTTTTGTAACTTCCCTGAGTTATGGTGATCATCTGAGAGTTTCACTCCAAAGACTCTTGGAGCTAGCAGTTATATAGGCATGTTTACTGAGTTACAAGCACTGTGGATCTTTTAGTATCTGGTGAGATGAAAATGGAAACAGTAGGTAGAAAACCTGACATTTTTCTCTTTCCTTTATTTGTTCTTGATTTACTTGTCTAATGGTAGCTCATCTCAGCTTTTCTTATGTTCTGAATATGCTACTGATAATTACGATGTTCTGTGCTTTCACAGGAGAGTTTGTCATTCACTGATGTTCACTGAGTACAGTGTTTAGGAATGCTGGTGGCCTGGATAGGACCTAGTGTAGTCCTAAGTTTATGTGGCCTACATCTAGTCATGTGCTTGTGTAACATCTCTGTAGGATTGCAGGAGGACCCCTGCTCCCTCAATGTCATCTTTTCTTTGTAGTTTAGTAATGAATGCCAAGGCTATTCTGAGTTTCCCTGATCTTGCTCCCCTGTCTACAGTCCAGCATATTTCTGTCAGAGTAAGTTTGGAAGATACTGATGGCTTTGAATGCCTTTTCACTTTTTATTATCTCACCATGGAGCCTGCTCTCCTTCCTGTCCCCTCATGCATTCAGAGGCAGTTCATTAGAGGCAAGGAAAAGACAAAGAAATTAATTTTCCTTGAGAAATGTATTCAGCACCTTATAGAGGCTTGAAGAAAAGAAGCAGAGCAGAGAATTCTTACTAACTTCTTTTGAAACAATTTTTTTCTGTGGAGAATCTAGGGACAAAAAGTGTCTGTGCCCTACAAACATCCATTTACCTGGTAACTTACTTTTCTGACACGAGGCACTGTGAACATGCCAGGATTGCAGCAGTCTGGAAGAGAATAAGGTGATGTGGGTGCCTGTTCTTCAGAATTGATGTGCATTTGCTTAGTATAAAAAGAATGTATCTTGTAACCAAATATCAAGGTAACAAATTCTGCTCAGATGGCAGGGTGGCAAATTCTGCCAGTGGTGTATATCAAAGCTTATTTCAGTTCAGGTAATTGTTATTCCAGACAGGTTTTTTTCTACTTAACAAGCCATATACTCGGCTACTTTTCCTGGCCCAGTCATTAGGAAATATACACTGGCAAAATGAGCAGCCTCCCCTACTGGTCTAATTAATACTTGATGACCGTTTGAAAAACGGTCAAAACCTGAGCTTTTTGTGCATTCCTTGATAAGAAATTTTGCCACTGATGTCAGTGAAGCCATATTCCAGTTGTTAATGAGCAGTGCTGAAGAGGTTTTTCCTCAGCAGCAGCATGGAACAGAACTGAGGACAAGAACCTGCCCCAAACATTTTCCCTAGCTCTGCTCCTGGCTTACCTTGATATACTGGATGGTGAATCCTACATTGCCAGGTGATTCAGTTTGTCTGTGCTGTAGTGCAAAAATATGATGATTTTTTAAAATCTTGTTAGATCCTGACATAACATATATGAAAGGAAAAGAACTGTATTGTTACTTTTCTTTCCCAACATTCTGGAAAGGTATTTTCAAACTTCAGCCAGAATATTTGGTCCTTGGAATTTAAGGAACTTTACAGTAGTATGGCTCCTGGTACTTTCTTTGGAAGAAGTCCTGGGAATTCATCCCTGTAATGTCCTGAGAAGGATGGGTGCCTTTTTAGGAAGCCAATTCTGCAAAGAAATACTGATTCTCAACCTAAGAATACATGGGAAATGCCTGGGCTGTGTGGTTAAATGCAGTGTTTTGTTTCAGTCCTTTGTGAGAGCAGTTTCTGCTGCTGGTGATGGTTTCCTTCACTGCTTCAAGGAGCATTATGGACATACATTTCTCTTCACTGGTTTTAGAAATCTGAGGGGATTTTTTAGAACAGTGACCCAAAGAGCTGACTGTATCACCCCAGCCTCTACTTCCATTGCCCCTGTTTGCTGTCTTCTGCTTCTGCCACAAGTTAGATTTTGTCTGCAACTGTTCAGTCAATTCATTTTACCAAAAATTGTGAACAAAATCACTGAGGTGATTTTAGCAATCAAGGGAAAGCGGAGAGGAGGGAGAAAAGAGGAGGAAGGTGGAAATTAAGCTGAAGTGTAAATTCATTCCCATGCTTTCTTTCCCTTTGATCAGAAGTAAAGGAGGGAAGCATTAGAAGAGCCATTGAAGACCCAAGTAGTTCTCAAGAAAAGACACAGGCAATTTGAAGCTAGAGGAAAAAATACACTAAAGAAACAGGACAGGAAGGAGCAGTATTAGAGCTCACCAATGGGGCTGCCCCATTGGCTCCTCTTCATCTGAGCTGAGGAGTTTCAAGTGCTCTGCAGAAGGCTGTGGAATATGCATCTTGTCCACCAGAGCCCCATGTTGCTGATGTTCAATGTACAGTGGTCTTTTAGCCACACACTTTTTTGATCTTGGATCTAGACTTCAGAGTATTCCATATGTTTTGTATGTCCAGTTACTGTGATGATTGGATCACCCATTTAGCTTTCTTTTTTATTTTTTTTTTAACCATGTGTTTTTGGAAGTCTTATTGTCAATATCTGGAACAAGACATTAATAAATTTAGCTTATTACCTATCAGTCTAAAGATTCAAGGCACATTTTCTATGGAGGGAGAAAGGATGGATTCTGCTGCTTTTCGGCAAGGGGAGAGCTGTGCAGTGCTTTATTTCTGTTGCTAAGAAGGTCACTAGGACAGGCCCAGGTAAAGGCAGGGCTGCATGGCAGTCAGCAGCGGTGCCTCAGGGTGTGTGCTTGCCCTGTCTGTGCTCCTCTGTTACACAACAAGAGACTAAGAGGAGCAGTTTGTTCAAATGCAGTGTCTGAATAGTGGGCATTTTTGCCAGGGCACCCCTCTGTGTGTACATAGGGATATGTGTAGTATTTCTCCTTGGAGAACCTCTCTTCTCTTCAGAAGCAGTGTCTGGTTTTTACGTTTCTGCTGAGGTTTAGGATGCTTAATTCATGTCCATAGGGAAGCTGAGTTCAGATTCAGGAAAGGGCTAGGGGCTGTGTGTGAGACTATTTCCCTCTAAATACTATGTAAAGACAAAGCAGTCATATCTGCAGGTGCTCTTTCTTTTATCCCATTTCACTGCCTGGGCAACCATTCTACAGCAACCCTTTTCTATAACCTTTTTGGATTCCTGGATTCAAGGGCACCTTCTAGAGAGCATGATTCAGTCCCTGGCCTTCATGTAGCTGAATTCGACTATGCTTACAGAAGGCCTATTTAGTCAAGAAGTTTAAAATACGGCAACAAAGTCCCTGATATATTATAATAATGAAATGGCACCATTTTATAGAACTAATGATTTCTAATTATTTCTAAAGTAAATTATTTATAGCTATAATAAGTATTAAAAATAATTTATTATTCTTACCTATATGATCCTCAAACAAAAAAGTATGCAATAGGTGACTCTTGTAAAAGACAAGATTTCTGTTTTCTTTGCTGTTTTACATCACCCTTGGTTTGCATGTCTTTGCCTGAATCACAGAAAAACAGTGCAGTCATTCCAAAAGAATTTGTGGTAAAGTTTTAGGATCCTGCCATGCAAACCTGGGCTCTATAGGTTCATGGACAACACTTTACGATTAGAAAATCATTTGGAGTCTTTATAGTCTACAGTCTTGTAGGCTACAGTCTTACAGTAGCAAAGATTCAGGAACTAAAAAAGATTTTTGGCTCAAATTACGGTTGAGTCATGGTCTCTGTCAGTAATCTCTGAGGACAAGGCTTGGAAAATGTGTGAGTGAATGTAGAAATGCACTGATAAAGAAATCCTGCTTTAGAGTTGAGGTGAGCAAGGGACTAAACTGTCCCAGAATGCTGAGCTGCAGCTCACAGTACAATCAATGATATGTCAGCACCAATTTTGGTTAGATGTTGATACACAATTTGAAGAGACGTATTCAACCTGAAGGAAGAAATTAATCACAGAAGATTATAAGAATTTCCATACACACTGGTCCATCTGGTCTGGTATTCTCTCTTGACTGTGGCCAGTGCCAGATGCCACAGATGGACTCAAATAACCTCTTTGATATGCTTAATTGTATATCCCATGGGAGGGTTGTATTTTTTTTCCTTGACCTCACAAATGGTGATCACCTTATGCTGTAAAGAACTGAGAAGGAGACTCACTGCAATTTTATCGTGGTTATAATAATTTTATATGCCATTCTGTATTAGTAAGTCTTTTTCTTTTACTGACTTTTTGTTTAGCTATTTTTAAATTGCTATCTCAAAGCATTTTATGCAGCTTCTTAGACCATTACAGCACTGATAGAAGGCAAGCAACCAGTTTTTGTATTTCTTATTCCAAGATGAGAAAATAGGACATGGAGAGGCAAAGCAGTTTGCTGAGTCAGAAACTGTTGCCACATTTAAACAGCCCGAGTTCTGCTGAAATCCCAGCGTTTACTGCTTTCTGTCACTTCAGTCCAGGTTATCAGGGTGCTTAATTGGAAGCACCCAACAGGCTTGGAGGTTAATAGAATTTAGGTTATCTGAATGTGTCTGTGCACAAAGTCAAAGCTGACAGTACAACCTGGCACTGGTGGCATCGGGTCCAGTACACTTTTCATGTTGCTCTTGCCTGGTGGCATGGTTGTGTTTCTGTCTAGGATTTCTTTGCTGAAATACATGTACAGGCAAGGGAGGCACATAAATAATTAGTTTGACACTACCAGGAAGCATTGACCATCATGATTAATGTCTATGTACTTTGAGTCTAATATGTCTAAAATGCTTACTTTTTTGTCTTAAAAAATTATGGTTTGTGGGTAGATTGTTGGTACAGTGCTTGTCTATATCTTCCTGAAATATTTGGCTTGCTGCACATGAATTACAGCATCGGACCTCTTTTTCTCCCTAAAAGGAACCCACATCATGGACTTCTGAGGACTAGAAGTATGATGTGTGTGTGTGAGAGAGAGACTACACGTTGCTTTTCAGAAAAGCTGATTTTGTTTGCATTTTTGTCTAGTAATAAAACCTCAGCCATGTTAAATGCTGCCAGAAATGTTCTCTCTTCTGCCTCCAAACTGTGACATTAAGCCTGTTGTGTCCAGGGTCAAAGAGCAGCTGCCATGTACTTACAGTGTTTCAGTTACAGTCCCCATGGTGCATAGAAATAAGTCTTTTCTATTCAGGGTTTCCATCTAAACTAATGTAAATCTTTCAGAGAGCAGTCTAAGCAAGGGCTATAGAAACAACAACTTGTGTATGGGTCATGGTTTGACCCTGCTTTCTGCTGTCACTCTAGGCAAATCAGAGCTTCACCTCTGCATGTTCTAAACTCCCAGGTGGTAATGGGGAGTTGAAATACTTGCATATTTCTTAATCTTGGGAGACATAACCAGCCTGATCTTACTTTCACCATTACAAACCAGAAGACATTTGGCATCAAGAAGAGTCTGTAGTGCTGGGCCTGTGCTTTCAGCTGCAGGTCATGTCAGTTCCCTTTTGCTGTCACAGTCTGTACCTGCCTATCTATAGAAGTAGCTCTGACCTGAGTATCCCAGTTTCAGCCTCGGCTGTACATTGTGCCAACTTCAGATGAAAATCTTTATTGATCTCCTGTATTTGTTTAGCAGTTGGCAGACTCAGCCACAGAAAAGGGACTCCAGAGAACTTACGACCTGGGAAGAAAGGACTTCCATTTGTTGTTGTAACGTATGATGTGAGTAGGGTACAGAGAATGTCCCATCTATTTTAATCAAGATTTTTTATTTTTTTCCATCTCTGATATGGACAAAACTGCAAAAAGCTGAAAATGTTGAGCTGGCTGTTCCAAGGAATTCAGAGAAGATCAGTCCAAGTATCTTCTTTAAACAGTTACTGCTTGAGGGAGATTGGTCACATCTTTTTGTGAAACATCCAAGAACCTGATGCAAAATAACAGTAATACAACCCTTTCTCTGTGCATAAACACACCCACTGTACGCATCTGCTTATGGCTTAACACCATATTCAGGAATTTAAACAGAAAACCATTAAACTTCTAGAGCAAAACTAGTATCATTAAAATATGTTCTCCCAAAACTCAATCCTTCCCTACAATGCCTGTACCCTCAGACTAGTTCTGCAACACTCTTGCCAAATTCATCCCCAGAAACAAGATTAATTTAATGAAACCAAGCCACAGACTGCCTGGTTTCTGTAGTTGCCATAGTAAAACGTCACTCACAGTAAACAGTCCAGAGCCCTGGATTTAACACATGTATGGTCCAACCTATTAATCAGTGTTGCAAAGGTCCTCATGGAACCAAAGCTGGGGAAAACAGAAAACTGCCATGTACCATGGCAAACTCACACAGACACTCAGTAAATAGAAACATCCAGTTAATGGGGGAGAACATTTTTCACAAATAACCACTCTAACCTATTAGCTCTGATACTCAAGGGAGTCCTTCAAAACAGTTTCAAAGAAAGATCTTAGAAACTAAAATTTGTAACTGCTAAAAATCAAGGGTTGAGGATAGCAATAATGATTTACTGTATGTTGTATTTCTTCTTATGTCCTGCTGCCTGTGAACTCTTCATATCCTATAGGCAATAATTAGTTCTCCTTCTGTTCAACTGAGGGGGAGAGCCTATTACCATTGCTAGTACCACTCCCCATGGATCTACAGGTAGCAGTACTCTTGCCTCAAATTGACTAATTTATTAGATTACAGTGTTAAATTCAGAGTATTGGTATAAACCTGCATGTAGTTTTGAAAGCTGTTGCTACATTTTTAGGTCTGAATAGGGTTTATGTTCCTTACATTTTGAATTTTTTCCTTCTATACTGGTTGGTCTACTAAAGGCAAATCTTGCTCGTTTATAACTATTAATCATCATGAGTATAACAACATAATTACAAAAGTTTCAATCTTTAAACATTTTTAAACTTTTTGAAGTATTTATTTATTGAGCTTTGCAAACAAAACATGTTTTTAATGGAACTTGAAGACTTGTTATTAAATGCCTAAACTTGTTTAAAACTGAATATAGAGCAATCCCTAAAAATAGTTTACTTCTGATGAATTACCCTTCAGTGGAAAATTCTCAACCAATGCTAGTCATAAAATGATCTGTACACAAATGCAAACAAAACCTCACATCTATGCCATTAGAACCATTCTGAAAGCCCGGGTTACATGAGCATTAATCCATTTAGAAAGCTCCCAAAATAGTTGCTGTTATTTCTATTGTACTTGATACATTGTAGCTTGAACAGCAGGAGGAATGAGAAAAATTTCTGGACTTCAGCTGTAGGTGACTAGGGCTCTGGAAGTGAGTATTCTAAACCATGCTTCTTTGCACAGTTTTAGGCTTAAAACTGAATGTTTATTGTATTATGACTCCATGGCTGGGATTTTAATTGAAGACAAATTTTTGAATTGAAATTTCTGCAGTGAGATTCTGGGAAAAAGCATTCAAAGACTGTGGAGCAGTGTCATACATCAGTTAAAAGGTCATTATATTATTTTAACTACCACTGTGTAATAACCCAGTGCTGTAGATTTTTCCAAACCCAGCTGTAGTTATGGGTTTGTTTAAGAGTCATTAATTCTGTTATGAAAAGATTTCATTGTGAACTTCTGCACTACTTCTGCACCAAGAAATTTTGGTCTGCAACCTGCTACTGGAGCAAGCCTGAACTGTGGCTCAATCCCACCACCACTGCAAGGTACTCATATTTTTTTGGTGTTTAAAGCTAAATAAATTTTAAGCCCAAACAAGTCACTGTTTTGGCAATAGGTTTTTTTAGGATAAACAATCCTGTACATTAATGCAATGCATTACAATAACTTGTTCAGACACATATAATGCAGTCACATTTGCATAAATGAATACTCCTTGCATGTCTCTACTCTAATTATCGATTTGCCTGCCTAAGCTAGATGTTTTAAAATTTGTTTCTCAGTGGCAGTTATCAAACAGAATATATAATTTTGATGAGATCACAGATGTGTGGGACAACATTCAGTCTTCAGTTTGCAAGATTTCAGTGTCTTTCTTACCAAACTGTTTCTTGCTAACATCACTGATACATATTGTTTGTGAATCCAGAGGAATGCAGGGTCTGAGAACCTTTTTCTGTATCTTGCATGTTCTGGTTTTATAATCCTCACCAATGCTGCAGTTTCCTCTTATGTGTCAGAATTGTGATAATGACACAGCTTTGTAAGGAATTTTCAGATGGGTAGTAGCTTTTGATAATGTAAAAGTCAGGTACTGTTGTAAGGGGACACACGAAAACCTTACGTATGTTTGCAACTACATACTACATTTAGAGTCCTTGATTTTGACCTTAATTTACCTGTCCTAAAATAATGTATACCAGAAGCATAATCCTTTTCATTGTGTGGTTATCAGACTAGGTATTTGGTGATATTTTTAAAGGGAAGATTCATTAACACCATGATCTTATCCAGTTCCTCACTTAATCTATATTGAGCTGCCTAGATGTTATTCATATTCCCCTACCACCAGCAAGTCAAGGTCTTGGGGAAACAGACTTGATGCATTCTGTTTATCCACTATAGTTCATCATCTAAGATAAGCCAGGGTTGTCTGCAAACTGCAATCTCATCAGGCAGGCTCAGATAACATCTCACTTGGCTTTTTTTGCTTATTCCATTAGCACAACTGTCCGGGAGATTTGGGATGCTCAGCTTTACCATGCTGGTGAGAGCAAATGATTAACTGGGGATTGAGATTTAGCCATCATTGGCTCCATTTAACATGACAACCCTTTTAGTTGTTACACTGAACCTCTGTAAGGCTGTACTCCCAGAGAGCATTTAAACAAGAGGGAGATCTGTGCACCATTACTCTTTAAAAAGAGCTTAATTCATGTCTCTAAAAAGGATTTTCTTTTCTCCCTTCCCATTGTTGTTGCTTTCACGTGCAACTATTCACTAGCACTATCATTTTAGAGGTAAAAGGCAAGTAGGATCCCTAATTCCTATTCATTGGTCTTTCTTCTTACAGCCTAAATAGCTCTAGAGATCCAAGCAGCTACCACTGGTGTGTGCATGTAGCAGCAGTGGTTGTATACATGTGGTCAGGACCACTTAGCATTCTGTGTCTCTTCTTGCAAAGCACCAGTAAAGCAGTTCATTCAGACTGTCCTTAACCTGAATAGTTCATAATTTTTACATGAAATTGTGGGCAAGTGAGTAGCTAACCCCCTAGAAACACTGCTTGGTAGGTCTGTAGGTAGGATGGTAGATGTGGAAAATTCAGTCTGTGTTGTGTTGAAAGGAGATGAATGCTACCCCCATTTCAGTGCTTGTATTTCTTACATTTCAGTGTGGAAAAGAGAGGAGAGAGTGCAGCAAGGAGTGAGTTAACTGCCTGCCTTTCTACAGAGCTGGGCTGGAAAATGTTTCTCAACTTACCCTTTCAATATAGAGGTTTTGATGCTTTTTCTCTTCACAGGGTTCAAAATAGATTTGGTTTTTATGTTCTAAGGGGGCTTACTACAGTTATAACCATTTTGATAACAGTTCCAATAACATTTTTGATAATAGAATTAGCATTTAAAATGTTGTAAAAATGAAAAATGTTGAAAAGTAAAATACTGCCATTTTTAAAACACCACTTTTCAATTTCAGAAGTCTTTAGTTTTAAAACATTAAAGCAACTAATTATCTAAGAAAATTGGAAAATCGGCACCAGAACACTGCCAAAGGAAGCAGAGACTGGGGACGAGGAGGGCTAGGATAGTTCTTCACATCTAACTGTGATGAACTTCCCTTGCATGGGAAGATTGCTTGTTCTAGAGAAGCATATCTCTAGATGACAGTCAGGTGTGACAGGAACAAGAAGGCATTGAGTTGAATCACCTTGTGTTTATTCCTGACATGTAATATGAAAGTATTTTAGTCCTTTGCCCAGCATGTCTGGTATTAAACTTTCCCAATCCAGCAGAGATCCCCAAAGGCTGTTGAACACAGTCAACTTTGTGTTCAGAAATAACCACATCCATACCAGAGATTTTCAGGGGAGACCAAAACTGGGTTATTTCTGTTGCTGCATGACACAGCTGAGAATTCTCAAAGGTTCTCCAGTCTGCCAGTGCTGGAGAGAGATAGGATGCAAATACTGAGTCTAATGGACCTAATTTGGAAAGCTTCACTCTGCAGTGGAGGGCAGTGCATAGGTCCTGCCTATGGTATATGGTTTCTGCTGGGATCCAAAAAGGACACTGCTGCTTCTGTTTTTCATTCCCCGTTCCAGGCTGCAAAGCCTAGCCTTTCCGAGCATGTAAATTGTCTTTTTAACTGGCTCCTGCAGTTAAGAGAGAGAGGGAGCTATACAAAAAGTATAAGGTACCTTCACATATATATCCAGAACTCTGTTTCTGGGCTGTTACCTATGTTTACATACCATAAGGATTTTCTTGTCATCTAACAGCCTCTCAGCTGTGGTTTCCTCTCATTCCAATGTTTGGACACTTCTGTTTGTGCAATCCTCTGGACTGAAATACATTTATGAAGGAGAGTTCTGATGTTTCCCCAGGTTAAACAATGTGTTCATGAGCTGGTACAATGTGCACAAGAAAAAGCAAGAACACATACTACATACTGCGAAATTATGATTTAAGTTCAGATACAGCAGGAGAGTACTTGGTTTTCATCCGAGGTCTGTTCTGCTGTCTTTAACTGAAATCTTCCAGGTTTGTGTTGATACCACTAATAGCAGAATGTGGACCAATTACCTTGTAAATAAAAAAAAAAAAAAACAACAGGTAGATAGTTGACTTTTGGAAGGCTGCCTAGGCTATTATTTTTATTTCTTTTGCTTGCACAGGGAACTTTGTGCCTGACACAGAAGTGTGGCAGCAGAGCAAGGCATATTCTGGGGCAGAAGGTGGGTGGATGGGAGGAGGAGGTTGATCAGCAGGGGCAGATGGGTCCCACAGTGCCTCTCTGAGTCAGCCAGGCTTATTTTAGCAAGTGTGTGTGCGTGTGTGTGTGCGTGCGCATGTGCTCATTAGGGAACTTACACATTCATTAGACTGAAGATCTGAACAGATGAGGTGAAAGCCCCTTTCCCTTCATTGTTGACTCTGGTGTTAATATTTAAGATACACAGGATAACTTCTCAGTAGGTATCAATATATTGACGCATTCTACTCAGTGACTATAGCAGAGCTATGCCAGCTTACACCCAGTGGGGATCTGACCCCCCCTCTCTGTTTTTTATCTGCTTCAGGTGTCTTAAAAAAAGAGAAAGAGAGAAAGTAACAGATTGCATATGATGTAATTTCTTCCCTGGTTTATCCGGTGTGTCAGTCTTTCCTTGTCAGAATCCAGAAGGGAAGCTGTGACTTGGAAAAATGATGCATTCAGTATGTTGTGCTACACCAAAACTCCAAGCAGTTTGTCCCTTGCCCTAAATCTTAATATGAAATCTTATTTTATAACTTGAAAGAGGACAAGTTCCTTGTAGACCCCATATTGCATTTAAGGATGAACTCAAAAAGGAGCAGGAGATCTGCAGTTGTTAAAAATCAATATTAATTGTACAAAATCTGTCAAATTCTATGTTTAACTGGATGATGTTTTCTTAGGCCTCTGGTGGAGGACCAAGAAGTTGGTTCAGCATGGTTTTGGGGACTGTGCCACACAGTGGCCATTGACAAGGCAGCGTGACAGGTCTTTCACTCTGGGTAAGAAACATGCTGTTTCAAGGCTTATGCCCAGAAATGAAGATGAGACCTAGGAGGTACAGAAGCACATATTCCCAAAATGTCCTAGAGCAGATTGTAGTTAATAATGTTGTTGTGGCTGCAGTGGTGTTAGTGTGTAAATGAAGCAAAGTTAGTAACCCACTGATACAACTGGTCTGTAACAGACTAGTTTTTTGACATGAAAAAGATTTTGTGTCTGATACTTTGCCTATTTATTCCAGCTGCATAATTTGTTCTACTAGACTACATCAATTCCCTCTTACAGCAAGGTTTGTTGTCCTTTCACTACAGGGTGTGACACTGGCTACTGCCATAGACACATACTGCACTATGTGGACCTAGATTTCATCTGGCACTTCCAGCATTTTAGTGCTGAGCTCACTCTTCTTGGGGCAGGTTGTCACTTGTGGAGATATTTGCGGTATAAGACGTGCAACTGGGGATCCTCATCATTCGTTGTCACTGATGTTGTCTAGTGCTAATTCTCATTTCTGGCTATGTTCCAATTATGTTATTTTTACTCTGACTCTTTACATTCTTCCTGCAGGCTTACTTGGATATTGACTTTTTCCTCATGTCTTGACCTGCAGTGTTTCATCATGCCTTTGTGAGCTGCTCATCAGCTTTCATGGTCCACATCAGAGGCAGTCACACCTCAGGGCGAGGCAGGGAGAGCAGAATTAGACCACCAGTGAATGCTTTCGCTGCTTCTACTCAGTAATATATTTTGTACTCAGGGCTGGTAGCAAAGCAAGGTGGTGTAACTGAATAAGCAAAGGCTTTCTAAAGATAGTGCCCTATTCACCCTGCCATTCAAGGAACAGAGCAAGATTGCTCTGAGGTTGGGAATTAGTGAGTGAATTCTCTTTTAGTCCTCCAGGTAGCTGATAAAACTGGCACACATGACGGAAAGCTTTTTGGGAGGTGTCAAGTGTGGGAATGCAGTCTGCTGGATAATACGCTGTACTTGGGCTTTGGGATTAGAAGATACCACTGCCAAATTCTTAATGCAGTAGCTAAAACTCTCAGGTTTAAAAGATTATTACCATTTATTTGCTTCATTTGCTCCCACCCCCAAACCTGCACCCCAACAAAGCAAAATTTTTCTAATCAGCATGTAGCTCCTGCTGTTGTGCTAGCTGACTTTATTATTTTTTTTTTACACTTTTTTTTTTTAATAGAAAAAGCCTGAGAAGGAAAAAAATGGGTGAGGATAGCTGAAGCTCAGTTAAGAGGGATTGGGACATGCTTTTGTAATTGATTTAACTCTTTATGCACACCAAGGGTAGCAGTGATCTTTTCTGCAGCAAAGCTAATGCGATGTTTTCTTTAGGGCTGCAGAGCACAACATGAGATGAGAAACCAAGAGTTCTTGTAAGGCTTCAGGGCTTGGAGCAGCAGAAGAGGGAAGGAAGGGGCTGCTCCTCTCCTGTCCGGAGGCAGCTCAGAGCCATGGAGCAGAGAGCATAGGATGTCAGGGAGCTCCTGTCTAAACAGTCACCCCTGGAATCTGCTTAAATTCTGCTGGAGACCAGTTTAACCCTGTATCATCAGTATTTTCCTCATGTTCTAAGTGTGATAAAAAGGGGTGTTTCACAGAATTTAACATATGTCTAATTGGGGCTGGCATGTTTCTGATTTATTTTCCATACCAGATGAAAGATGTTTCTCCTGTATGGTATTTGAACAAGTCCTGTATATAACTGCTAAGGGATTTTCATTTGTTTGCTGCACATTCAGCTGGCAGTCCTTTAGTATAGTGTCATGGCATGAAGATTTGTGATATTTAAGTCAAGCAGTGAAGTTTATTTGGTACTTCAGAATCACATGTAGTTACTAGAATTTTTTCCTAAATACTGGGGGTGACTTGCTTTTTAGTGTGTGATGAGTGGCAAGTTAAAATTCTAATTCCTATCTCCAGTTGCAGAGCAGAAATACAAGAGCATACAAAGAGTTACAATAGTGTAGCTGTAAGCAAGTGCAAATGAGATAAATTATTATTTGCAATTTCACAGCTGTTTACATGTCTAGAGCCAGCTAAAAGTATCCTACCGAAAAAGGACAATATCATTAATTCCATTTCATTGAAAATTGAGTTTTATAAGGAAACTAAATATAGTGAGATTACTGAGGCCTAGAGAAAAGAAGCATCTCATCAGGTGCACAAAACAGTTCTGTTGCAGAACAAGTAGAGTCCAGGAGCTACAGCGTATCCCAAGTTTACTAAACCAAGCCATATATAGGTGGTAGCAGTGGCAGCGTTCTCCTGTTAGAGTTTCATCTATTTTTGGATTTATACCTTTAATCTCAAATTGAGTAACCTACCACAGCACTTGGGGAATGGTAACCAACTTTAATATCCTGATGATACATTTTGTAGACAGCTACATTGATCAGTACTCTAGAAGTACCTTAGTTAGGCAGAGAAGCTGTATTGTGTCTCATTTCTGTGACACCATGAGCTTGACTGACATGATCTAGCTAAGAACAGAAAAGTATGTGCCATATCATTGTGATGATCAAGCTCCATGTACAGAGAGGTTGAGAAGTACCATTCTGTGGCCTCTACATTGTGAGTCTAAAGCCAAAAATGTGGGGTGCAAGTGGACGGTATGCTGCTCTTTGATTTCCAAGGCCCAAGTGCTTGTAAACTCTTTGAATGGATGGTACATTTTACCCACTGGGGGAAGTCCTGTGCCATGGCAATACACTGATGTGGACATCCCACCACAAAATTTTAAGTGATTTTAGGTGTGGAGTTTTCCTAGAGATGCTGTTCCAGAGCATTAACAGAATCCTTTTCTAAGTAGCTTTCTCTGGGATGTTTGGCATCAGTTACCTTTCTTCATCCAGTCTGGTCTTGTCTTCTCAAATTCTTCCTCAGCTCCACCCCTTGTTTTCCTACTGCAGCTTTTGCTAGCTGTGTGTAGGAACTGCAAGTTACTTTTTATTTATTTACTTTGAAAGACTCCCTTAGCTCCCATCTGTTTAAAATGCTACCTCTACTTGTTCTCCCCGATGAAAGCTTGAAGGAAGGGAGGGGAGAATAAGCTTCTCTCCCTAACCAGCAGCTTATATTTAGCTGAGAAAAAAAATTGCACAGATCTTTGGGCTACCTGTTGAGATGGAAAGGTTAGGCTCCTGAAGGCCAGGGTTCCTGCTTCTCACAGTCATCAGTTCTGGGCCAGGCCCATGGAGCAGCTCCTTTGCCCACTGTAACAATCACTCCAGTCCATTGTAAATGTTTCATTTGGAGACAGGGAGGGTTGGAGGGAGAACAAGAGTGAAAGTCCTGTTCCTTCCTTTCTGCCTTTTCTCGTTTCTTTCACATAGAAACTAAACTGCAGCCCCCAGAGCACCTTGAAGGATTAAATGCTGATCAAAGGCAGGTTTAACCATATCCCCAGGACAAGCTGCTTAGACACTAAGGAGCACAAGCTGTGGGTTAGCACAGTAACCAGAAAAGCAGAATAAATTAACAATTATCATTTCAACATGAACAAAGCAGAGTTTTGGAAGATGAGGCACTGGGAGAGTTCAGGGGAGCAAAGTGTGGGGGATACGGATGGAATTGAAGTCCACATTTATCTCATACATATAGCCAGAAGACATGCTCTGCTTCTGATCTTGGCTGATTTCTGGCATCTGGTGCCAGACACTGCCTTTTCCTTCCTTGGGTTTGGGCTTTCCAGCATAATAGCATTAGTAGCATTAGATAGGAGTTTGTGTTACTAGTTACAACCTAAGGGAGAAGGAAATCTTTGGGGGATAAATTAACAGACCCCTCAGCTATCCTGATTGGCACTCAGCCCTTAAGTTCCTGCCTACTCTGTTCCAGCCCAGCTTTTTATAGGCTTGCAAAATGCGGAGTATCTTATTCATCTGTTTACTTTGCAGTGATTTCCCCTAGCAAATTCTGCACTTAAAATTTCTGGCTTGGACATAATCAGAGCATGGAATTCTGCTTTGGGTTTTCTTAGCATTGGCAAAATCTGGGGAGGAAAAACACACGGACTGTTGAAGATGGTAAGTGAGGGAGATACTGAAAAGGATTGTCTATCTTTGAGGACAGATGAGTTAGCGAAGTCTACTTCACTGTTAGCAGAAGGACTCTGAAGAATCAGGAAGCAAATGATCAGCACTGAGTTCTCAGAGTCTTCAATAACATGGAACTAAAGGGCCAGTCAGTAACAGAGGGCAGAGATGTGGAAAGTGGTATCATTTTGTGCTGTGAACAAAACCTACATCTTTATACCGTCTATTGCCACAGGGCAGCAGAACCCAGTTCACACATTCATTCAAAATTGTAAAAAGTTGCTGTTATAAGATGCTGGATTGTGTGCAGCCATCTTAGAGCAGGAGGAGGAATGCAATAACTCCCACCTCTCTCAAAGCTCAGTGGCAAATCTTTTGAGGACTTTGAAAATGGTGTCAGGCTAGTGCTGTTGTAAAAGGAGAGCAGGCATGGGCAGAGGGAAGGCATATATAGGGTCTCTACATCTTCCCTCCTGGTCTAAAGTAGAATTAAAGTTGAGAGGGTCCGAAATCCTGTTTACAGTCCCAGATCACTCCCTGCCCTTACAGAGGAATATGCATCAGAGGCATATTCGGGCTCTAACAGAGGGATATTCAAATCAAATAGCTCAAGTCATTATTTAATGCCTGTAGAGGTCAGGCAGGAGTCTTTCCCTGTGGTGCCTCTCTTTGCTGTATGAGCCAAGTGTGCTGCAAGCTCTTTTTACTCCCTTGGAGGAGTTTAAAGGTAGAAAGCAAAACCTGGTGGATCATCCATCCAATTCTGTAGCAAAACGCAGTATTCTTCTGAAAATTAAGCAGTCTCAGAAGAAAACCCCTCTTGCACACTGGTGTAGAACAGACAAAGGGCTCTAGCTGTTTGTTCAGCTATCAAATATGAAAGTGAGCATCATGAGCAGCAGAAGCCTTTCATGAAGGTATGTCTTTATTTGTCCTAAATAATGAAAGGAGTTCCTTACGAGTGAATAAACCTGCCAAAAGGATTCAACTTGCTCACTAAAACTTTGCTGTGAGGCTGCAGTGCTGCATAGATTAGAGCCATCATTTTCTACAACGTTAGCAATCATTTTCAAAGAGAACAGAAATGCAATTGCCATGTTATCTCACTTGAAGAACAAGCACACACTTCTTTGTTTTGACCCTTGGGATAGTTTTATTTGAATGAAGAGTTTGGCTTAGGAACCTGCAAGTTTCAATGTGATTGGAGTGAAGCTGAGTTACTGGTCCATCAAATGCTTGGAAAACAAAAGGGCTGAGCTCAGGGACTAAGAGGTCAGTCAGTTTTAGTTCCTGATGCTTATTCTACTTCTGAATTATTTGATGTATACCCAGAGCTTTCTCTCTGTACAGCCATAGACAGTCATCTAAACCTTGGATTTTAGGAGGAAAGAAAGAGGCTGAGCTGTGCATGCCTTGAGGAAACATAGCGAAATGATAGCTTTGTTGAACTGGCATTAGTAAAGTATACAAGTATATTTAAAGTACACAGCTGTTAAGATGTATTAGGCTGACTAGTAGAGGAAAAAAGAGAGGTCAGAAGAGCTTGCGGGAGGAAGGGCAGCGTCTGTCTGATAGTGTTGGATGTACTCTGGAGGTTTTATGGCTTTAAGATGGTTTTGTTCCATTTGGGAAGCAATCAGCCTTCCCTGAACACATCCTCTGTAAGCTAAGCAAAGCTTTGCTGTGGCCTCTGTAGATGTTTTTTGCCTCTGTGTGTTTTGTTCTTATGCTAAGATGTGCCTCAAGAATTTTGATGTTTATTCTCAACACTCATGCACTAATTAGGAAAGCAAAATTATCTCTGTTTACAAGCAGGAAAGCAAGAATGTCAGGCTGCAGCTAAATTTATTTGGCATGTATACTGTATTGCACCATGAAGTATTGGTCTCCCAGTCATCTGAATCTTTTAATAAGATCATGTGGCCCCTCCACACCCTCTCATTTTTCCCGGTTTTCCATTCATGAAAACTAGGGTGTTGAGTGGGAGGATGGATATTTACCGAGTTCTTGCCCCAGTTTGGATTTGGGTCAGATCTAGGGTACAGACATGGACTTGGGAGCGTGGAAACTCCCCAGGACCTTGTGCATGCTCCTTCCTTTTGGGCTGGGGTGGGGGGGGACAGTGAGCCTGGCAAAAATTCACTTTTCTGGCTGCCCAGAGTGAATCATGCAGGAGAAGTGGTAGTTGTGGGTGACTGACAGCACAAGTAGTAGTAGGTGTTTGGGAAAGACAGGAGAGCACCACAGAGGTGCTGCTGTCTGGACACACTAACACCAAGGACACAGGAATAGGCAGGGAGGAGGGGAGACAAACAAGAATAAAAATTCCTAATCAGCTGAGAGAAACAAATGGGTTTTGAGGGTTTTGTGGAGGTACAGAGACACTTTGGAGGCAATCCTCATAAAAAATGCAAAGTGGCTGTCATTTTATTACTTCTCTCCTTGCTTGGCTAGGGTGTTGTTCCTCCTTTGCTGGTATGGCTGTGGGGCCTGCGGGATCAGGATTCTCAGCAGGGAGAATTATATACACCTATGCACATGCTCATGTCAAATATCACCAAGTGATGTCAGACTTCATCTTGTTGATCCTTTTTCTAATGCCTGACATGAGACTTTAGAGTTGGATTGCTGCAGAAGAAAATGAAAGGCTTGCACTGGGGAGCTGATCCATGGCAGAGGCATCCAGCCACTAGGAGCTTGTGCATCAGGAGGCCTCAGGACATTTATAGAAAGAAGTAGTTTAGCTGGCTCCTTGCCTGGCATGTTGGATTTCCAGCAGGAGATGGACCTTGAGGGGCTTACTGTGTCATAGTTACCCAGAGCAGCTATGTGATCTGAAAGGACATTGAATGTCCTTACAGCATTTCAGAAGCATGTCGATATTTGATCCCTTTTTCACTACTTTGTACCATGTGTAGCTACTACCTGCCACCTAAGGACGGCTGCGATCAGTCGTACTGTGTGTATACATATATATATATATACATATATATATATATATACATATATATATACACATATATATATATGATGGAAGTACCTTGGGTTGAAAGTTCTTGACTAGAGAGGTTGTATTGCATCCTACTGAGCTTTCTAATGTGTTTTAAGAAATGATACTTTGTAACACCAAGATAATTTCTTGGCCATTTTTGTTGGGATTGAGGGAAATCCCATAAAATGCCCTTGAGGTTTTCATGCAGCAGGTATGCTCCTGGCTGGGCTTTGCAACATGTCAGTGAAAAAGAAACTACATTAGAATAAGTGGGTTTATTTCATCATTTGTTTTTTGAATTAGTTTGGGCATTTATTTGGGTTTACTGGGAATTGGGATTTCTCATCCTGAGCTCTGATATGAAAGACTCTGGCAAGCATTGATGCAGCATCTCCACATCAGTGGGACTATAATGGAATGAGGCACTGTACTGACTGGTTTCAATCTTTCTTAGCCTGATGGTGAATTTGAGAGTAGTTCATGTTTGTTTCCTTCCTCTGATGCTCTACTTCCTTTGTAGCCTGTGATATACAGGCTGATTCAGATAATTCATAATCAGGCCAAAAATCCATAGAAGTCAAAGGAATTTGTTTGGTGTTAACATTGCAGGACTTGGTACCATCAAGAACAATTACAGTTATTTTGGTTATTTATGTGATGTTGGTTATTTGCTGTGTTGCTTTCAGTGCCGGAGTTCTGTGTCTGCAGCCCAAATGAAAGACTAAGGTATGGTAAGACCAGGTAAGACCAGGTACAATGCAGACTAACTTTCATTGGACCAGAGGAAGAAGGCTATTTATTGCATTTATGACATCCAGGTGTTGGACAAGATTGATCTTGTGGTCTTGGCACAGCTCTTAACAGTGTTTTGACTCTTGGTGCTTGTGTTGCTGTTTTTCCCAGTTATTCTTCCTACGTATTTATCAGTTCTCTTGGTAGTTGTGCTTCTGTTCCATATACAACTGGTAGATGTAAATGAGGCAACATGTACCCCAAAATACAGGAACAATATTTGCAACCAAGGCATATTATGCACAGCATTTTCAGATGTGTAAAATATCTCTGACATTCATTTACCTGTTTCACCTGTTCACAGCATCTTCTCCAGTCTTCTGGCAGGCGTGGAGCAAATTCAAACCTAGCATGAACAGATGCCACTCTTCAGGCTTCAGCATGTTTAAAGTTGGTGCACAGTGCCTGCCAGGCAAGCTGTTCTGAGCTCTTGTAGCAGGGAAGGCAAGAGAGTCTGCCTGAGAGTGGGAAAGGGTGTGCCAGGATGGGAACATCTGTCCCTGACTGGCAGAGACCTGCGCGCCCTCAGCCACGATGAGAACTGCGCAGGGCAGATCAAAGGGATCCTCTCTCATCTTGCTCATCTTCACAAAGGCTATCCATCTGCACCAGTATTTGCACATTCTGCCAGAGTGACAGCATCATTACCACTTGCTCAATATTTGAGCTGCTGGAATATTTTCTGCATTATTCAGTGCTCAGATGAGATAATGTGTTTGGGTGGACAGTGAGGTGCTCTGGGCTGCTGGCTCCCCATGCACATGGGGAATGCTGCCCCTCTGCTTTCCAAAGGGGTACCTAGATTGCTGAGAAAGCTGCTTGACACCTAACCCTGTTACCTTCAGGTGAGGAATCTGTCTCTCTCAAGCCTGAATGGCAGGAAAATCCGAGGAGCCTTGATAATTATAACATTAAAACAGTTCACCCCAGAAATCAGAGAGTAGCAGAGAAGCATACAGGAGCTGAAGGGAAAGGATGGAAATGACCCTGCGAGAAAACTGTAATGCTGTGTTTCTGAAGCCAAGATAGCACTAGAGAGCTGAGATTATCCTCACAGAACATAATCTTCTTAGGCTTTGTTCACGGCAGCACTGGGCTGTTTAAACAGAGGAGGGAGGGGTTCCAAACCCACATGTCTCTTATTTAAATGCAGGCTAATTTTGCACCCTGTGCTCCTCACCCTCCCACTTAGGATTCTGTCGGTTGGCTCAGAACAAATGGCTATAAATCTAGAAACACACTTTTTCCCTCTCCAGTCTTGCTGTTGTGCTTACCACAATACCTCCTGTAGGCCTCTGACTCTTGGAAAATAGAAACAAGCTAAACAAGCTCCCTTGGAGCTGTGAATTCCTCAGCAGCCCCTGCCTTGTTTTATGGGTGCAGTACATCTCTGTTACAGCTCAAAAAGAACAGAGGAAGGACCAAGTGCCCTTTTTCTTTATCCACCAAGGGTTCAGAGGAAATGTTATTACCTTTGCCAGTTTTCCCAGGCACGCTGTTATGTGGCATGTACCACTGTGTGGCAGGTGGGACGAGGCTATAGAAACTTCTTCCCATTAG
>NW_008239553.1:25554797-25555080 GCF_000691975.1 Corvus brachyrhynchos
AAGCGCCTCTGCTTTCCCTTATCAGAATCTGCTGACTTTGTTACCAAAAAAAACAAAGGTTGAAGGGACAGTCAGTTTAGATTTTTCTCCATGAAAAATCAAATTCCTATCAGGAAAATACAGGTTATTCAGTCCTTTTGTTGCTCCATGCGTGGTAGTCAGGTGTATTTCTCCCCATTAACACTCCCTTGCCACGTACCCGCAGTGCAGACCCTGGAACAGCAATGTCAGTCTCAGAGCTTTTTGTTTCAGTATAGAGAGGCATCCAGCCCCATAGGTGGGT
>NW_008239553.1:25555099-25567309 GCF_000691975.1 Corvus brachyrhynchos
TTCCTGCTTCTTCTGCTGAGCTGGTCTCCCAACATGACCCTTTCTTTATGCCTTATCCAACAGAGCTGGCTTATTTTCTCTTCTTCACAATGCCACTGCCACCTGTATTACAACATCCTCTGAATGAATAAGAATGTACAGTTGTGCCTTAAACAGCTGTTTGGAGAGGAAAAACATATGTATAGGAAAATGGTATCTTGTGAGTCCTTTTCACAGACCACCTGGCACCGAATGGCTCAAACAGAGGGTAGTCCAAACATTCAGAGATGAAATGTCACTGATAAACTGAATTGTATTGTAAATTGAGGGCAGCTGAACAAGATGCATTTTAAGGTGTCTGTTTTGAAATGCATCAGTTTTAAAACAAAGTATGTAAGTCATCCTTATAGAGTACCTTAGGAATCACTGATTTTTGCTAAAGACTTCAGGATCATGTCTGTTACTCAGAAAAAAATGAGTTCTCAGGGTAATATGGTGGCCAAAGGACTAAATCTCTCTTTGGATATGTTAAAGGACAGGATTGAGTAGGAACAAATGTGTTTAGTCTTGGTATGACTGTGAGCGATATGTATTTCTTATGCATACAGGTGCTATTACCTTAGAGGAGAGATAGTTCTTAAATATAATAATTGGTAAAAGGAAAAATTTGTCAGTGAGAGATGAGTAGTATTTACCTGAAAAGGAAGAGACAGGGGAGACCTTGTTCTTCCCTGAAACTACTTGAAAGAAGGTTGTAGTGAGGTGGGCGTCAGTCTCCCAAGTGAACAAGTGATAGGAAAAGGGGAAGGGGCCTTGAGTTGTGATGGGGGAGGTTTAGATTGGATATTGGGAAAAATTTCTTCATGGAAGGGATCAAGCATTGGAACAGGGAAGTGGTAGAGTCATCATCCCTGAAGATATTTAAAAGACGTGTAGATGTGGTGTTCAGGGACATGGTTTAGTGCTGGACTTGGCAGTGTTAAGTTACATTTCGACTCGATGGTCTTAAAGGTCTTTTCCAACCTAAATGATTCTGTGATTCTATAGGATGGAGGGGTGGCAATAAAAATCTACAGTTACCTACAGTGGTACACAGCAATTTAATAAGAGAGTTTTTAAATTTTTAAAAGTGAAAGCATGACATGATTTTGTGGCTGGAACTTTAAGCTAGACAAATGTAGACATTTAATAGTCTGCACATTTCATTTTTCTACAGTGAGGGAAAGCCATCACTGCTGGCAATTTTCCATCAGAAATCCCCTCTCCCACCCCCACTGAAAGAATTAAAAAGAAAAAAAATGGAATTCTGTATTTTGGAAACTGCTATTGGACT
Source organism: Corvus brachyrhynchos (assembly GCF_000691975.1). Lineage (NCBI taxonomy): Eukaryota > Metazoa > Chordata > Aves > Passeriformes > Corvidae > Corvus > Corvus brachyrhynchos. The sequence goes on from NW_008239553.1 coordinate 25,556,412, forward strand.
TCAGGCAGGCATTAAAACAAGAAAGTTAGCTCGAGTTGTGCTAGAGTTCAGGGTAGATTTCTTCATGGCTGTGCAAAATTAAGTCATGCATATCTATCTTTTGCATCTTCTGCAGAATCTTCACTGTTGAAGCCTAACACTGGAGGGCGAGAAGCAAGAGCTTCTTCTCCCTCCGTCATATTTTTCCTTGCATTATCTGAACTCCCCCAGTCCCCTCGTACTGTGTATAGTGTTGCAGTGTAGGTGACTTACATCAGCCTTTTCATTCTAAGAGGAAGTAAGGTAACATCTTTCTCAAATCATTTATGCATACAGAATTTATCTTGCAAAAGCCTGACTGCTAGACTTTTCTTTTTCCTGCCGACTTGTCAGAGCAAAATCACATAATCCATATGCGGGGGGGGGAAAAAAAGTCAAAAACATTCTTGTAAAAGACTGTCACCTTGCCATTGTCATGAATCTTCTTTCCTTATCCATAGGGTATGGGGAACTTTTTCCTTTGCAGTAAAGAAGGACACATGTTTTTTAACAGGTGGTTCCTTAAAGCTGTAAATTACATCTCCTCCTCCTCCTCTTCACCAACCCAGCCGTCATGCTCAATCTCTTGTTACATTTTGCTAATGCCACCAAGTGCTCGTCATAAACCATTGCCCTGATTATTCAGAACATGGGGCTGAATGGTTAGTTAGCAATACTATTGCAATTATGGCAGCTTTTCAGGTCTAATAGCACTTTATGTTTCACTGCTTTTTATATGTCACTGGTTAAGATGATGAATTAGAGGTAGTAGTGCACCACCTGCTCATATTTTCTCTCACATTAGTAGTGTACCCACCGTGATGCTGTCTAGGTATGTGATGGTGGTTAACTGGGAGAAGCTGCAGGTGGCTGGGGGTGATTGACCTGTGCTCCTCTGTGTATGTAGGACTCTTTGAGTTTTCCCATATTCTTTCAAACATGATTGGTCTTTTTCACTACCATGAGTACAGTATATACTATTGTTTCTTCTCTGCGTTAAAGGAGTTTCTGTAACAGTCTTGGGGTAAGAGCAACAAGTACAAACCCTTGGAGAAGAGGAATATTAAATTGCACGCAAGTTTTCCTTCTTAAAATGAGGTATAAAAGGAAAGAGAGAAGCTGCAGCTTTGAACTTTTAATGTATCACAGTATCTTTGAACTAACTGGTGCATGAAATGTTCTTAAAATTCTTTAAAAATATGATAGAGAATTATGGTGTGTAGACTTTTTTTAGGGATGTATATTAGCAGGATGAATATTGGTATAAAGGACAGAGTTTAGTCTGGTATGATCTTTAAGTTCTTGGGTATTGCCTTGTAATTAAGAGCTTTAATTGTCTGGTCTCCTGCTCTCTGAAGAACTCCCCCTTACATTGCCCTTTTATCAGTTTTAGAAGATAATATTTAAGCAGTGCTGCATGAATACCCTCATAATTGGTAATAAAAAAACTGTACATTTTTTCATCATATCTTTGATTCCAGTTCAAGGGAAACTAGCCCTTTAGCTAGAGCCTTTAGAGGAATTTTAATATGGCTGTATTAGTTTGGATATGTAGTGTGTCGGTATACTTGGGGAAAGTGCTGAATTGTTGAATTGATTGAACATGCTGAGTTGATTGAACATGGCTACAAGGGTAAGTTGATAGCCTGTCTGCCAGCTTCTCTCGTTACTTACACCATGTGTATACAGTGATGGTAGCTTAAGCAACTCACAGACACTTGTGCTGGCTTGGAGAGCTAATCTATATGGCCAGGAAGAGCATCTCTGTTATGCAGTCATTCCTTGTATTTGCTGTTGAGGTATTCCCCAAATACTCCTTACTTTTAGGGTGCTTGTAGGATAACAGTATGTGTTGGCTTTCCTGAGTTGATACTGTCTCTAAAAAAATCAGAACTGTATCCACGAAATTCATGTCAGAAGGGCCCTGAACCACCAGCAGACACGATTCACTTTTGTTTGCTCCTGCCCTGGACCAACAAAAGGCCAGCAGCCTAGCAGTGAAACATTATTTGGCCTTTTCTTGTACCCTTTTTGCCAGTTTTGGATCTAAACTTAGTTGAAATAAGTTCCGGTGTTCCCGTCTCAGTCCCAGCAGCTTTCTGAAATATGAATAACAGCTGGAGAGAGAGGAACCTGACATACTATGCAAAATGAAGATATGTCACAGAAAGAAATACACTAAGGATATGGATGGATTTTTTGGTGGAGCCTCTAGGAGGCCAAAGAAGTTTTCAATGTTACTGAGGAGACATATTGTGGGGAGAACAGTAGAGTGATCAAAGCTCATGTCTGTCATGTATTTGCCATGAGCTTGCTGGTTGTAGGAGACAGAAAATGTAAATAGACATATTTGAAGACCAAATTCTACCTGACTTTTGAAAACAGTAGTACTTTTGCAGTACAATATATCAGCCAAAAGCTAGAAAAGAGCCAGGGGTGTCTTGGCCACGTTTGTAGCAGCTCAAGGAAATTAGTTACACTTAAGGGTAGGGAAATTGCACTTTGTTCCTTTACAAATAGGTTGCCTTTATACAATTTAAAATAAATACATATATAAGTAAATACAGCATTATCATATTTCCAGTCTCCTCGTAAGATAACAAGCAGAAAGCAGTTGTTGTCCAACAGTTGATACATTGGATGCCAAAAGGCTCTTTTCTGCCTTTGCTGCTGATACTGATGACCAGATCTGAGGATACTTGTGCATCTCACGCACTGTTGCATAACGACCTATGGGAGTTTTGTGAGCTGATTTATTTTCAGCCTTCTAGCACATGACTGCTTTAGACCACCCTCTCTTGTCCCAAATTTCTCTTGCTCCCTCCTACAATGCTTCTCAGCCTGCTGCTTTGTGGCTAGCGCCAGTCTGCATATCCTTTAAGAAAACACCCTTGAGGAATATCGTGCCATTATGAATGTGTCCCAGACTTTTTCCAAGACATGCTCAAAATAATTTTTCCCCTTTTACTGCATTGCCCCATTTCCTTGATTTAAGATGACTCAACTTACATTTCCTTAAGTTTTAATCGTCTTCTTTGGAGAGTATGGCATATACCTGGCTTGAACTTGGCCAGTTGTGTCTGAATTTGGTCTGTCACATACTAAAAGCAGGCCAACCTCACATTTGGCTGGCTTAGCACAAAGAGGCAGTATGTAGAGAAAGTTAAACATCCTTAGGCTATGATTTGGCTTCTTGGGCTCCCAAAGATAGACAAAGACAAGTAGGGAAGCTGGGTACATAATACACTAATAATTTCCTGAAAGCCGTGAGAAACATTTAACCCTTTAGCCTGTGCTCATTTACTATGTGCATTACTGTTTGTCTGAAAATGACTGGAGGGACGAATGGCATGGGAGTGACGCTGTGGTATTTTGCTGTGCTGGATCTATGAAGCAGGCTGCTCTTAGAGGGCATGCCTGTCCTATTTTGTGTTTAGTAAAGGGACCATATGTGTGCTCTGCATATTAGATGTCTTTCTTACAGAGCTTATGTCATAAATAGTATCAATACAATGAAAGCAGTATTAAGACTCACATATGTTTAGAGTGAACTGGACATAATACTCTACTCCTGCACCAGTATCATGTGTCTGCTTAATCTCTCTAAAATTCAAAATCCCTGGGCCTTAAGAATAAGGCTGTTTGCTGATCCCCCTCTGCAGCAGCTGACAGTGTAGTACCTTTCTTGCTGACAGTGTAGTACCTTTTTGTAGGATTTTCCCTACTATCATGCCTTTCTGGTAATTTTGAAGGAGATGAGTGTTTGCTGCCTATATTGTCCTCTCTTCCTCCCAGTCTTTCATTTCTGTTTTGTTCTTTTCTCTCTAGCTCCTGAGAAAATAGCAAACAGTCACCTCAGCTTATTGCTTCTGATAGCATTACTGGCATTCACCCCCTCTAAGAGCAGGGTTGCAGTTCTGAAAAGCACTCTCCCCAGAATCTAGTGTGAGTTTGAAATCCAGAGCAGGATTTGACTTGAGCCTGACCCTTTCTTTGACTGTAATATGTGTTTGCGTTCTCTCTGCAGTGCCTAGCTCAGCCTTCAGACTACAACCTTACAGAGATGAGGAATGGTTCCCAGAGCCATTCAAGTGTGCTAAAACCTGTGCAAGCAGGATGTCTAGAGATCCTTACCTTCATTCCCTCTGCTTTAATGAAAGAATAGTGTTTAGAGCTAGGCATGCTTGTGCTTCAGTGTACATGGAAGCTGGAGAGAGAGAGGATGAAGGAAATGCAGTGCAGTCTTTTGGCTGCAGCTCTGTGGCTACCTGATCCCCTTGACATGCCCTGAGAAAGGAGGGAAATATTGTCCTTTTACCAGCAGCACAGGAACAACATGTGTTGTACTAATTAGTCAGTGCATTCTTTTGGAACTGGCAACAGAAACCAGAAATCCTGACTAAGCCATGCCTCTTGGTTCCTTATTCTCATTACACTTTTTCGAGCTTCATCCTTACAGCCTGTGAGAGGCAACATTATGCTATGCAGTGTATAACTGTGAAGATTGCATGGGACCACTGAGGGAGAATTTTATTTCCTCTTTAATTCTTTTATCTTCCTTTTTTTTAACACTCCCCCAATAGATTAATAATATATCTAAAAATAATGTAACCTTATGTAATTACTGGATGATATATGATAAATGGCTTAATATCCAATTGAAAAGGGAGAAAGGCAGCCCAGACACATGCAAGGGAGGCCCAGGTGAGAGGGAATGGTGTCCTATACCTGCAGGAAGCCAAAGTCAATGAGATTGCTGCTGGGCCAGTCCAGGGTGCAGCTCTCTGGGACAGCAGTCAGCAGTTTGCTGTGGACTGGAGCTAGAATGGGCTAAGGTTACCTTCACAGCTATAATTCCATTACTGCTGCTTTTTCATGGAAAGGGATTTTTTTCATTTGTTCAGCAAATGAGGCAGAGGAAGAATGGAGGAATATGTGGCACGGAAGTGATTTCATAAACCTCAGGCTGAATTCATGTTGCTTATGAGCTGGGAATAAGAAGATTGGGTTTGGTTCTTTTCTTGCTATGGCTGTGATTTGAAAGTGCTACAGAAGCTAGTGAATTTGCATCACATTTAAACCGGCATAAGTGCACGAAGGTTTGGGCCAATTTTTCAAATAATTGCTTCGTTTCAAGGGGGTTTTCTAAAGAACCATTCCTGGTTAATTCTGCTTCTGTACAGGCTTCTGATGTGATTATGTGAAATTCATTAAATGAACCAGAGAGCCTTACCTCCTGCTTTGCCTACCCACAAACGAAGATCTTCACTTGCCATGTAAAATTTAAGGTGAAGGAAAAGATCTCTTTCTTTCAAAGGATATTCAGTGCCTTTTTACAAAAGGTAATCCTCTAAAAGGCAAACAGTGTAATACCTCATATCTCCAAATTATTTTGCATCAGAAAGGTGGAGATCAAATTCACTCCTAACTTTCTTTGAAGAAAGTTAGTGAGTGCCAAGAGGTAGTGACAGTGAGAACTATATATAGAGATCTTGGTAAACCCTTAAAAAAGAACTAGGAGGCTCTCACATGTATTTTTCAACTGTCATAGGGATTACTGAAGCTGTGGCAGGGTATAAAGAGCATGAAGTTTGAAGGTGAGGAAAGGAACATGCCTCTCCATTCATTTCACACATGCGGGAATGTTAGCACCTATTTAGATATTTATCTGCAAACTGAGTAAATTGAAAAACTAAGAGACACAACAAGACTTTTATACTTCAATACCATAATTATTATTATTATTATTATACCTGGTCTAAGCATGAATTCTTTTGACCATAACTGTCTTCAGTGGAAGCCACAATTCTTGTGTGATGAAAGTCAGATTTGTTAGTAATTATTTACTTTACTTGTAAGTGCTTAAAATTAAATACCGTAGCTTTACATTTGGAAAATTAGTACAATGGCAACTGTATTTAGAGGTAGAAAGCATTAGGATTAATCTGACATTGTTCTTTTTACTTCAGAAGAAGTTTCCCTATTTTTCCCTGTTTAGTCATTCAGGGGTTCAGACTTCAGGCCTGCACACATACACCCCACCAGTACGTTCAGCTTCATTGCATCATAGAACTGTGGATATCATGTGTTGGGATTGTAATGTGCTGTAAACTAATTTGATAAGAAATGGAGACTCATCATCCAGGTGTGATATATATGTGTGTATATATATATACACATATATAAATATATACATATACATGCGCCCCCATATTGGGAGATATGCCTTGTCATACTTGTGAAGCAAACTTTCTTTTTTCCTAGGTTGTTAACTGGGTGCAACACTTTCCTGTATTTCATATCTTACTTAGGTTAGATTCAAACAAAATTTGTTGCCATTTGACAGTTTGTCTGTGGCTTTCAGGTATGTTGGATGTTGCTGATAAAAGCCTTATATTCGCTGTATTTATGTGACAAATGGATGCCAGGTAGAGTCTGAAACTAATTTTTAAGCACTTAAGGGCAATTTACAATACTTGCTACATTAGATGCAAACGCTGGTTTCTGCAAAGCCAAAAATTGTTTCAAGGATAGCAAGTGGATCGAATTCATATAGCTGAAATTATATTGGATTGCTTCAAAGGCCATTTTTGAAGGTACAGAACATCTGGAAAATCTCTCATTCAAAAAAAAAAACCAGCCCACCTACGTAAGCAAAGATAAATCGATATGGAAAATACCTCTGCAAAATAGAGCAGAGCTAAAAGGAGACTTGGGGAGGATCTAAATTAAAAGGAATTCTATGAAAACATAATCTCTGACACTTCAGTGCAATTTTGTTACAACAGTTAAGAACTGTCCTGTGTTTACATGAAAAAAAGTAGATATTAATACCTAGCATTTAGGTTGTGTTTTCTGAATTTTAAATTGCTGTGTGATGTCTGAATCATTATTGTCATCTTGTAGATAGGTGAATTCGGCACAAATTTGCAAACTGATTTTGAAAATGAATTGGCAATTTTTTAACTGAGATTTTTAGCTTATTTGCAACCAGGCCCTGTATGTTTTTTAGTACATACATTTTTTGTTTGGTTTTCCTCAATGCAACCAATCATTGTTTAAATTAACTTACATATTTTGCTGCTGGCATCCTGGATTTGACCTGAAATACAAAGACAGATAGTATAAGGAGTTTGTTTCCTGTCTTAAAGAAACAGTTGGAATAAAAACCCACATCTGTCTGCTGAAGGAAAGCTCATCAGGTGGTGTGAACTGACTTCAGCAGAGGTGCACAGACTTACCTTGGCTGAAGACCTGTCTCAAAATCAGATTATTTTCACAGTAGAAGAAATAACTTAAGACATCCAGAGGGAAAAAACCCCATGCAAATGAATATAAAATACCTGACAGGGTCTGTTTAGTAAAGATTGAACTTACTCATGATCCAGAGAGGAGCTGGTTAAAGCTGGTGGTGAAGACATTATTAGGTACCATTTGCTGTGAGTTCTTCAGAAATTATATGGAGTATGGTGTGAATGGCATCACTGTACCCTCTCTCCCTCCTTCCAGCAGCACTTGAGTCATCTTCTTATTGAATTTCAAGAGCCACTCGAGAGAAGAGAGACCAAGGCTGGTGTCAGATCTGGCTGAAAAACCACACTGGTTTTTCAGGATCTTTTGCATTGTAGCAGGATTGCAAAAAGCATGAAGGGGATTCAGAGAAGAAATGCTCTTGTATTTGCTTTACTCAGAACATCAGAGGGATGAATGGATAGAGTGGGTAAACCAGTCCAGGGAGATGGAAAACATTCTGTTTCTCTTGTCTGACTATTCGTGAAAATGAACTGAGTTTAGAAACTGGTTTGGAAAACACGTGGTGTGATTGTGCTATTCAGTTGCTTCGTATTTTTGCATCAATATAAGTTAGTCCAAACCAAAAATGTCAGAACTCTAGCTGGAGCATTTTTTATAGCTTACTCCAAAGAAAAGATAGATCCAATTAAGAACAACTTTTGAACATAGATTCCAAGGTATTTGTGCCTAGATGTAGATCTGAACTTTTTCTGATGAAGATTGTCTTTTCTTGGAATTAAAAGGGATCAGAAATGTTGTGCATGAACATACTCCTTTGAGATTTAAAGTGCAGTTTTGTGAAACAAAGGGTTTTGAAAAAACATGAATAGATGATGGAAATGTCAAATGATATCCCAGGATGTTTCAGCAGACCTGTCATACATCCTGCAGAAATAAGGAAGTATTAGTGCTCTTCTGTACCAAACTGGTAAGGATTCTTGTAGAAAGTGTGTCTGGTTTTAGTCACTCTTGTTCAAGAATTTCTTCTGGAACAGATAAAGACTTTCTAGGTTGTTGAGGAATGAAAAGTTCTTCACAGAAAATGATTGTAAACCAGTTTGCTTTATTCAGCCTTGCAGAGCAAATGCTAGGAGTGGAAGTGATTATTCCCTGTAACTGTATCAGTCCGTTAAGCACAAAGGAAGACAATGTTTTTTTAAGATCAGAAAGGCAAATTTTACCTAAAAAGATAATAGTATAAATTTGCGATGGATAAAGGGAATTTGGAGATGACAGGAAGATTCCTAACCCATACAGTGGTGAGGTTTTTGGGCAGTTTCCAAAGAGAGGCGGGCAGATGAAGAGAGTTGGAAAACTGTTTTTAAGATGGAGCTTGAAAACATTTTTTCAGACAGAGCTGGTGTGGACAGAATGGACGGATGGAGAAGGATATGAGAACATTCTGCCTGACTATGAAGTTTTTCAGACATGAATAAAGTCCAAAATTTACAGAGTTGTGGTAGGCTGGCATTGTGACCCAGATAATGAGACCTGTTGAGTGGCAGGAGGTGTTAGCCTGGGCACAGCACCACAGTAATGTAGCTGCAGAGCTGCAGCTGGTTCATTTTAAGATGGCTTTGAGCACAGAGAGGAGTAAGACATAGTTATGCCCTTTGTATAGAGGTGCTCTGAGTTTGGCAGAATAAATACAATTCAGGCAAAAAGCCCTGTGTTGCTTTTGTACTACAAAGAGGGAAAGCTACGGTGTGATGCTAAATGTTACTTGCAATGAACACATAACCTTTCCCAGTACTCCCAGGATGTGCCAACCCAGGAGGAGAGGATTTCTCTTAATCTTCAGTTTATGACATGACTTCCTTTTATGACCAGGTGACCTGACTAGTGGATGAAGGAAAGGCTGTGGATGTAGTCTACCTAGACTTCAGTAAAGCTTTTGGTGCTGTCTCCCACAGCATTCTCCTGGGGAAGCTGTCAGCCTGCAGCTCGGAGAGGTGCACTTTTCACTGGGTTAAAAATCGTCTGGGTAGCCGGGTCCAAAGAGTGGTAAATGGTGCCACATCCAGCTGACAGCCAGTCACTAGAGGGGTTCCCCAGAGCTCAGTACTGGGGGCAGTCCTGTTTAACTTGTTTAAGGTCTTTTCCAACCTTAATGATTCTATGATTCTATGATTTTGTGAATGGTGGAAAGGTGCAATGTTTATCAAGATCGCATGTTGCGAATGCATGTTTTGGATTTCAGAGAGATGTAACTGCACAGCCTCATTCTAAAGCCCCCTTCTGAGCATACATCTGGCATATATGTGTTTCACTCACTTTCTGTCTTTCCAACATTCAGAATAGGAATGGAGGACTTCACATCTTACAGTCAAAGAGACACTGGGGTGCAAAAGAGCCCAAGCAGGTGACTACTGGTGCAGGATTTGGCTTTCATACCCAGGTTTGGAATTCTCTCCACCTTCCAGGACCAAAATAGCCTGAATCTCTTCCTGACCATCAACACATACTGTTTATTTAAGGAGTGATGCAGAGGGGGCAGACATCCTCCCCAAAGATTTAATGAGTTGTTGGTTAACTGAATGAGTTTTTATTATTGTTGAACTACAGTTTTCAATGTGCTTTGAAAGGCTTATAGATAATGGCAAAAGCTCTATACACTCCAGAGTACTGGTGGGGCCTTGGTGATTTGTTCTTCATCTTCGCTATTTCCACATCACACCAGGAATTTCTTCTGGAAATGCCTTTGTTGACATGCTGACAGCTTCTCTGTCCTCTAACCTGCAGGAGACTGACAACTACTGCTGTGGGGGCAGTCTTCCACTTAGGCAGGCTAAGATCTGAATGCAAGTGTGGAATTGCAGTCAAGGAAAACTCTATTTGAGCTGCATAATTAGAGGATAAACTGTTATTTGTCAACCAATAGAGAATACAGAAACCTATCTTTATCTAGCATTTTATCATTAGCTGAAGCAGAGGGAGGATTTTTAAGTTCAATTTCAATAAAGAGAAGATAATATAGAGCTGAAATTCTTAAATTAGCTGCTTTATTGTAGTTAGTACTTTGGTTAATCTTTTTAATTTATCGCTTAGTACATGGCAATTACCCAGCATATGGAAATAAACCAAGGTTATTGTATTAGTGAGATATGTTTGCAGTGTGCAGGCTGGAATGAAACCATACAGACTGTTGTCAGTTGGTGCCATAGTGGTAACAGGTCTGTTGAAAGCTCTGGGTAGATTTCAGATGGTGACCTCTTGACCCCTCTTATCAGTTCAATGATAGCAGGAGAAGCTCTCCTAGGAAACCTTGGCTTGCAATGATTAATGCTGTTCTTTCTTTAATTGAGAAGAGCCGATTGACAGGATAAAACTTTATGGAGCTATTGCAATCATTTGATGTGGCGAATCACCAGTTATTGTTATCTAAATTAACACAGGTTGGTAGAAAGGTAGAAGAAGTAAATTCCTTTGTGGATTACCTCTAGTACAGTACACAAGTAATTTATTTGGCTTAATAGATGTAATATTCAATCTGACAACCTGAAGTATATAGGAGCTTTAGGTTTCCACATTGAGATAATCATTATCCTTTCAATTCATTGTTTTCCCACAGAATGTGTGTTCAGCAG
>NW_008239553.1:25567329-25578411 GCF_000691975.1 Corvus brachyrhynchos
GTTCTGCTGATAGTTAAAGCACAAAAAAGGACTACTGGAATTTGCAGAAGAAAGGAGGTGGATGCCTGTCCAATTCCATAGTGATAGAGAGTTACCATGTATTTTGTGAGATTTTGACTGACCTTTTTCAGTTGGAGGAATTTTATTTGGCTGTAGACAAGGACACTCTTTAAAATGCACATTGATAGTTTGCTGACATCTTTGACAGCTTCAGCTGAAAAACTGAAGGAAACTCAGTCCCCTTTCTGGAAAATGCCTCTCCCAGTGTAACACATTTGCAGGAATCAATAGGAATCTCTCTTTTATAACTCATGCTGTATCTACTCTGTGGACTTTATATTCTGGGGGTGACAGTGTAGCACTCTGTACCAGTACTGATGTCACTGCAATTTGATCAAGGTGTATTGCAAATTACATTAGTCATGACATCTCTACACCACCCACACATTCTAAAAACAAATAGTTGTTTCTAAAGTACAGAAAATTTTTCCAGTTCTTGGTAAATTACTGGTTCTTAATGCTGCAAACATTTTAAACAAATTTTTTCTTTTATATATGAAGTAAAAACGCCTGTGAAACTACCCTTGTGTTTCTCCACTCCTTTTTCTTCTGTGAGAAGAATCGAAATGGAAGATGTATTTTTATCTGGAACACTTTGGGAAGGGGAAGAAGGGAGGTTGTGGAATTACTTCAGCCACACAGTCTGGGTTGGAAAAAGTTTAGGGTGGTTTGAAGAAGAAAGATTTACTCTGCAAATGGTGATGGTATCTAAGAGATCTTTTTTGTTCACTAAACACAATGCACAAGCATGTGCCTAACTCTAAGCCTGTTCTTAAAGATCTTGCAATGAATTATTGTATTTGTTTAGGACTCATTGAGTTTGTTAAATTGATGCCCTGGGACTACATTTTTGTTCCATATGTTTTCAAGTCATAGGTTCATAACTACAGAGCTCCTGAATTCACCTGAACAGAGAAGGTAGAGTGGAAGGTACTGTGTGAAAAATATGAATCTGATTTGCTGCTCCCTGTGCTTTTCTTGTTTAATGTTTTTCAAGGAGTTATTGACTCTTTGGAGAAGTCATTATTATCAGCAGCATTTTAAAGGAGAAATATAGCCTTAATTCAAACTGACAGCTTTAAGTATTCCCTCTGATAGCCAGATTCATCACTGTTGGCATGGTTAAATGCAAAGCATGTGTGGTTTCAGATTGCTACAGTGATTCTGTAAAACATACAAACTGTAATCTCAAGGTCAAAAATAAAACCGAACTTTTTATATTTAGTACTTTCTCTAGCAGACTTTTACTCTGTATTAAAAGTTAATACATTTAATACTACTTTTCCTGAAAAAAGTAATCTCTAATAGTTCTCAGTGTTCCAGATGTACCTTTCAAGCCACAGGCACATGCAGCCACTTCTAGGGTAAACTATTGCAGCTATTGAAAATATCCATCAAGAAGGAAGATACAGTGAAAAAATTCAGTATGCTGTTGAACCTAGAAAAAGAATACCATTTTCTAATCTGGGATCTGAGAAAGACAGAAGGCAAAACCCTTATCTATTTTAAAAGTACAGTGCAGCTCTGCAGAACTGTAGTTCCATACTTTCATCAAATTCCTAACTAGTTCACATGTGAAGCTTGCATACACAACTTTTGAAACATCTGAAATATCAGAGAAAAAATTAGGTACAGAATAACATAACTCTCTGAAAGTGTCCCCAGGTATATTATCTGCAACACCACTCCATCATTTTTAAAAGATACCTTAGTAAAGGAAAATTGAGGTGATCTGATGTCAGTATAAAAGTGTGTTCACAGGAAGAAAATGCCAGTCACTAATGGGATCTTTAATCTGCAGATGAATATATAATGAAAAACAGTAACTTAGAGCTGAATCTAAATATATTCAAATGGAAAAACAGTTACATTTTTAATAGAGAGGGTGACTGATCATTTACACAAAAATATCAAAAGAAGCAGAAAGTTCCTGTCTTTGTCTTCCTGCCAGGACATTCTTAAGGTGATAATATCTTTAGTGTCCTGAAGCACCTTTACCCTGTTTACTTCTGGGAATGTATTGGTTTAATGCAGAGATGGTTGTGTTCCTACTATTAAGTTTTTGTGCTAATTAGAGGCCAGCTAAAAGTGTTTGAATTGTTTTCCTACAGTCAGTCCATGTCATTTACTCATTACTCACTTACAGGGGAAAGTACTTACAGCTCTGTGGTAGGTTTGTCCCTCACTAAAACATGTTCATGGATCAAAAATGGTTTCAAGTATGAAACACCAAAGCCAAGAAGACATCTAATGATATTCCTTAATATATGATGCTTTGGAATAAATTAGCAATGAGGAAGGAGATCAGAGTAGTCATTTCTTAGCTGACAAAGTGTTGTTGATGATGGCTATTCCAATTGTATCTTCTGCTCTGCTGCACACCTAGTTCTTTGACACAGTGTGGTCTCAGCTGCTGGGATCTGTTTAATTTACTGTAAGCAGAGATGAGCTGTACCCATCATAGTGACAAAAGATGTACCTGAACCTTTTGATGAGGCTGCAGATCTTTAACACATCCCGGACTTAGGTATTTTTCCCTCTCACAGTTCAATGAACATCTACTTGAAAAGGCAGGGAGGGAGTGAATAGCTGTTTACAAATATTTGAGCAAAGCTGTTTCCCTCAGGCCAACATACATTTAAAAATCCATTTTAATGCATGCACTTATACTATCTGTCTCTGTCAGAAACACTCAGTCTGTCCTAGTCAATCTTATGGCTTGCTAATTCTTCTATCAAAATAGGAGATGAAGAAGATTACATATGGTTTTCTTATATTTATTGCTTCCAATCATGATCTCTAGGGCTAGGCATAATTGTGGATCTTTCTTCAGTCACAGAGAACTTGCAGAATTGGATACCCCCCCAGATCTGACTCCTGCTGGTTTCTTGAGTGAGAACCAGCCACTGTCCATCTGAAAGGCTGCTAAACCGACTCTGCTAGGGTAGACCTCACTTTCAACTAACAATCTTTAAGCAGAGATGTGTAGTGTGGGTTGTATTTGGTGAGGAGATATTGCCTTGTGACCACATCCAGTTACAGGAACAAGACCAACACCCCTCTTGTATCAGTGGCAACATTTCTTTCTGATGAGTAGCTGGTTTTGATTGGCAATGATGTAACTCAGCTCTTGAGCCTCCTAAACAACCTATTTGCGTGCATTGGATATATCAGAGAATGGACATAAGCCATACCTGCAGTATGACAACAGTGCATGTGTTTGGTGAAGAAAAGTAGTGAGCAGATGGGCACCAATCATTTCCTAACAGCACCTTGGGTAGCTATCCTGACATCCTTTCCTGTTAACAGAGTGAAGCTGAATAACTCTGGGCATGATGAGAATCAAGAGTAAACTCTTTCTTTGGACATCCTTATTCTCTGACTCTTCCTTGGATGTTCACACTCTCTTCTCAGCTGATGTGGAGCCTGATGGAACCCAAGCTGTGCGTATTTCTGATGAATAAAATCTCCTGACTATCTTGCAATCTTCTAGTGTATAGGTGATGTTAAGGCATCATTGCTGATGTACATTCAGGTGTAGAGAGGGGAAATTCTTGAGGTCTGAAAGCCATTGCTGGAGTGGCCAAAGTAGGTCATTCATCCTACTCACAAGCACTCTTTATCCCAGCCACAGATCATGATCTTTGGCATATAATATTTTCAGATTTTCAGAAATACTTTTTTGTACTTGGAGGTGGTTTTCAACTTATTTTACAGATCTTATCCCTTATATGGAAGCACCTGCTTCCTTTTCTACTTGGAGACTGCTGTACTTTCCAGACTGAAATGATTGGGACCTTTTGAGAATCAAAACTGCTTCTTGCTTTTAAAAAAGGATAAAGTTAAATCTTAGTGAAATGCATTATAAATAATAAGTTAGCTTCTGTGAAATGCCTTATGATAACTGTTTTTCAAAGTGATACTTTGTTATGAAAACAATCAAGATACTGACTACTAAGGAGTTTTTTTTGTGGCTGCTGAGTTCTCTTAAGGTGTAAGCTTCTCACAGAAACGAGAGAATTGGTAGCTTATCTTGAAACCTGCTGGATAAAAGAATCACCTTCTGACCAAGGCAGTACATTTCTTTGATCAGAACAGTTTCATGCCTGCATTTCCATAGAGGAATCTTGGTAATGGAGTGGAAGATTAGTTTAGTCACAAGAGTGTTTTATACAGGTGTTTCAAAGGCTCTTCTCTACCGTTTCCTGGAAGGAACTGATTCAAACTAGGTAGATAATGACTTCTTTTTCTTGATGCCTTAGTTGGAGAGATAAAGGGCCTTGAGACTCTGAAGAGACTGTAAAACTGATGGATTTTCTCTTGTCTTTTATGAGTGGAAAGGTTGAGCATTGCTGGCTAGAGCCAGGCACCATGCAGGGGTACTGTACAGCTCTGCCAGGGCTGTTCACTCTTCCATGCTGTCCCAACCTGGGTTTGCTCGGCAGTGTTTCCAGTGTGCTTCATTTCTCACATGCAGTGCTCATTGCTCTCCTTGGCTCTCACGTGTTCCAAGCCTGGCATCTCTATCCTGAACTGAAGTTTGTCGATTAGCTAGTTCAGTATGGACAAGTGCAGCTTTCACTGTTCCAGTTCACAACCCCAGTTCTTGCAAGCACTTCTGTTGTGGCCTTCAGCATCTTTGCAGTCCTATTTCAAAGCCTTTTGCTGCTGAAAATCAAATGTGACTTAGGTTCTGCTTTCATCATTCCTCACAATGTTTTTTTGCCTTGGTGAGCATAGTTGCAAAAATTTGCTTTGAGCTACTCATCTGAGCACTGAATGATTGGGAAAAGCCCCCAAGCTGCACTGTGGCACTTCAGAAATAATTTCCTCAAGATCATTTAGTGGCTAAAGCTATTTACAATTTCGCTTCACTCAGAAATAATTGCAGGAGGGAAAGAAGCATAGATGGAGAAGAGAAATCCATTATATTTATGTGAATGCATTATTATTTATTTGCTTATGCATGGGACCACTCTTTTAATACGCTTTAGGAGATTGTGAGTTCTTTGTTCTCCTTGCAATTAATAAAACCCTTTGCAATCTCTGAAGTTCCTGCAACTGAGTATTTTGAAGGCTATTATAAACATAGCTAATCCCCACCTGGAAAAATCATCTGGCCATGCCGGTAAAGCACTCTTATGGGCAGGCAGTTGCGCTAAGTGTGGAATGGAGATAAAGGGTGCTGGTATCTCTGAGTTATGTGCCTCGGCTGCCAACCTCAGGCATTGTCAGTATGGTCATTATGCAGAGCTAGATCCTGATCACACAAGCCCCTGCCAAATTCCACTGCACTCAGCAGCCCCTGATAGCTGCATATTGGATGAGTGAATGACACTAATGAAAAACCACACAATTAAATTTGGATTTTTTTTTTTTTTTTATCTACTACTTTTTAACTATCAGTGTGTCTTTGAAAGTAACTCCATGACGCCTGTTTTGCACTAACAGCTGTGGTGTTTTGGCCCAAAGTTGGATTCTTAACTTGGGCTTTTGGGCAAGGTAGTGAAAATGAAAGGCTCTGGTTTGCCTTACATATCTGAATTCTTCACACTTAGTGGGTGGGATGAAGCTTAACTTTATGAAATGTACAGCAATGTTTTGTGTAATAGCTCTCTGTACCTTTATTATTCTGTAACTTGTTTGTTTATGATAAAGCTACTCACTATTTATCTTGGTGTCCTCAAGCAATACTGGATATAAGAGTTGCATAGCAGCAGAGCTCAGAAAGTGTAATTATTGTGAGGGCACTTAGATCACATAAGCCATATTCTTTAGGGTATTTATCTTGGGATGGACATACCTTGTACTAGATAGTCTTTTTCCCACAGAAGCAAAATTGCTTATGTTAAAAATTAATTAACTTGTTTGAATTGTACATATGAAGTTATGTTCAGATCTGGAGCTCAGTTTGAGTTATTCAAGTCAAAATGTTTAACTTTTAATCCAGTTGAGTTGGTAACTCCTGAGCTGTGCCTTTTAGGTTTTAGTCATACTATTTCTTATGATGTTATATGCATTATTTATTGCAGGGATTCCAAAACATTTTAAAGATACATTATCTTTTTGGGACATCTCTTCAGTGATTCTCAACTCACAACATCCTGACGACAGCAATATCAATGGCTTGCAAGGAAAAGTGAGATTAGGAACGTGTACATTTGTATCTTTCTTTTTAATGCAATTCAAGTCATTGGAAAAAAGGAGACAGAGGGAGAGCTTTGTGATTAAACTGTTCTTCCCAGACAGCCAAGAAATGTCTTATCTACCCTTTGTGCTCTACAGACCACAACTAGGGTATTTCTGCTTTGTGCCACAAATCTATTTTCTTTTTAGCTTTTTTATGAAGATGACTTTGCCTTTATATTCATAATATGCTGTCAGCATTATAGCAAGGGCCTTGCATGAAAAATGCATTCTCTTATACACAATGACACACTGCAGTCCTTTACTCTTAACTCTCAGATACTCTTAAAACTAAAAATGAGTGGAACTGTCTGTCCAAAACGGCAGAACAAAGTCAGAATTCTGATGTGGTCTAGCATTGACATCATGGGATTCTTATTGTATTTTAAAATATACCTTGCAAAACTGTGTTTCTCCAAGTGTTTCAGGTTCTGGATTATACCAAAGAGCATACCACACGATGCTTGCTTGGAAGTCCACAGTAGTGTTAACGATACAATGGAAGGATACGTTTGTTTGCTACATGAACTAAAGGGAAAACTTTGTTAATTAGCTCTAATACACATCTGGATGTTCCTGCTCATATCCACTCATGGTCAGATGTTAAAATAAAATTTAAAATATTATACTAAGAAGAAAAAGTATAAAACCAGTGCAAAAATAAAGTTATCCCTTTTCTGAAATACATTCCCATGTCCCAAAAAGTCTTCCAAGGTCAGAGATTTTATCTACATCTTTGTGTTTAAATCATCAGTGGAACTTTCTTCTGTGAATTGTTCTAATGATGTTTTCAGTCAATTTATACTTGTGATCACAACTTTAATTATGAATTATGTGAAAAAAGAAGTATTTCCTTTTATTTTTCAAAAAGCCTTGGTTTGCTAATCTGATTTTTCTTCCTTATTGTGAAATAGTGACTAATTATTCTTTTTATCTTCTCTGTGTCTTTCATGGTCTTGTAAATCTTCCCAATCCTGTCTTGCAAGTTGAATAATCTTAGTTTAATTTCTACTTGCATATAAACCTTCCCCATTTTGTCATTTTCTTACCTTCTTCAGCTCTGTTCCATCCTTGTGAGGTGGATATGACTTCTGCTAGGATCATTTTCCCTGCAGAGAGCAGTAGTATGTGTGTTTGAAATATATTCGGTTTCATGTAGTGCTTACCAGAAAAAGGCAGCCAATTTCAAGCCCCGGTGGTTACCCTCTACTGCTCAAAGGTGCACCTGGAGTGCACCTCTGGCCACACCTGAGAGGTACTGCTGGAGACCCCAGCTCACACATGGATGTGCACAAACTACAGCCCATCCTGGCAGATGCCTCTGCAGGCTCCACCGTGCAGTTTAAGAAAGCTTGTCTGCATCACCTTGCCCTTTTTCAGGACCTTTAGATTTCAGAGGACTTAGCCTATGTCATAGCAGAGGTTGAACTGGACCTTGGTAGGTTTTCTCCCCTGTGAGCACATGACTGCAGGCTGTTCCCTAGGGTAAGGGAAAAGGGAGTGTTTCCTAGAGCTTCACCAGCCGAATTCTCTATCTCAGTTGTTCTAAGGTGATAGTCCAAAAGTTCAAAAACATTCCAGATTTTCTCTAATTGCTGGGCTTTTGGAAATACCAGTCTTTGCTTTTTGCTAATGAATGCAGCATTATGGAACTTACTTTTACATAAGAAATGAATGGCCTAGGATTTGAATCTTCTCCACTACCATGCGTGTGCTGAGCCCTTCTTTTTTCCTAATCAGGTGACAGTACTTGGGCTCTCATTTAAAAATATACTTTCAACCATAAGTTATCCTAGAAAAATAGAAAGAATACAGGGAAATGAAATGGCATTTCTCTAAGTCCCCCTAGGAAATAATAAATCACTGCTAAAGATTTGAGACTGGAGGGGGTGGAGGAGACTGAAAAGAAAAAGAAAACAAACCCAAGGATGCCATAAAATTCTAGTGTGCATTTAATGAAGTGCCTTAACGTGCTAACTAAAGTTAAATAAATACATGTGTTTTAGGAATAACCCTTTTATAATAGCATTAGTCTGTGTGGTAGAATTAGGTGAAGCAACTTCTGCAATATTTTGATCGATTTCCCTAAGTCAAAATGGTAAGTGCCTGCATTAATTTACAGAGTATTTTGGCCATATGTGACACTGGAACAGCTAGTCTGTTTCATGCACTTTTTTATTCTAAGCTATACTGGAGTATATAGAAATTATCTTGGCATTCTTCCTGTGGATGGAAGTCACCTTCAGGAAAACCAGAAGGGTTATTATTCTTGCAGAGCATAAAAGGGGGTGATGAGCAAGAGAGCAGTATACACAACTATTTCATCAGATAATGAAAGTTTTTTCACCTCTGTAGGAGTTGCATAGACTATCTAATCTCCTAATTACAATCAAGAAGATTTAGTAAATATCTCTATTTCAAGTCGAAGGAGAGAGGAGCATGTATATGTTTCTGTGCAAGAACATCCAGCTGACTGACTGCTGAGCAGACAATGCTCATGTCTCTTCAGAGCTTTCACATGTTTGTCTATTGAATTTTATCTACTCTCATTTATAACAAATGGCAAATGGTTTATGGAGAGTTCATATGTGACAAATAAGCATCATGAGAAAATACTGCTGTTATTCACAACACATGAGGGGAGAATATTTTATTATGATTATGAGACACAGCTATTAAAACCTGTCATCCAGTGAACTTCAGTATAGTCTGTGGTGTTTGCTTGGCTGTTTATGGCAACACTGATTAAGCACTAATTATTTATAATTGAAATAACAGTATAAAGTGTGATTCTACAACTAATGAAAATGGGAAAGTATCTCTCAAGAGGCAGGTCAGAAAGGGTACTTGTGTCTCATATGCTGACAATCTAGCATTCTTAAATTTTAAATCATGACTCATGAAAGGTTCCAGCAGCTAGTGTCTAGTGTGTGCTAGACACACCATGTGGTGATGACTATCTCCTGATTTTTATAACCAGAAGAGCATGAAATATTTAAAAGATGGGACAAAGAACTGGAGTAAGATGATGGGGTCTGCTATTTCTCCCAGGAAGTATGGAAGAAGATAATAGGGCAATGGGATTATGAGTTGTGAAAAGACTGGGTTATAAAACAGAAAGTCTTCATGCAAAATGAATGCTCATTTAGCCAATAATAATTTATACACTTTTCCCACCACTAATATTATCATGTATATTTGAAGGCACAAGAATGAGTAGGAAATTGTAGCAAGAAGCACTACAGTCTTTGAGACACCCTTTCTATGCAGAGTCTCTTGATGTTTGGGTGTATAGAAGAAAGAAATTCTTTATTTTATAGGGAGTAGTACTTGAAGGAATCCTCCCCATGACATCAGTCAGTCTGTATCTGTTGCTCTGCTGTTGTTGGTATGTCCAGTAATGTGGTATTTAGGATGAAGTATGCTCCTATTTAGAATGGGAAAAAATTTAATTTAGTAAAATTAAACTGGTAAGGAATTAGGACCTACTTAACAGGTTCTAATTTGTAATTCAGCTTCTGAATTTTGTTCTACATCTGCCCCTTCTGACACCCTTGTAGTGAATAAACCCATCAGGTTTCTTTGAAATTTTTCAGCCAGCATTGTGAAGTAGGTGAAAGCACAGTGCATGGAAATAACGGGGCTTTCCCCAGGGAACAAACAGTTCCTTGATAGCTGATAACAAAGACATCCTGTTTCCTAGGAATATTTAGTTTAACCATCAAAGAAAAAAAAATCAATAAACTAATGAAGAACTGTAACAATTTCATAAAAATGTAATACAAGAAATAAAGGTAATTCTTATCACTGTTAACTACAAAGCATGAAATTTGCTAGCAAATCAAAGTTGTCATTTACAGAAAAATATACTGATATTTCTGATAATGATCCCAATTTCGTAACTATTGACTGGTATAGCTCAATAAATGGATTTCAGATAATGAACCTGATATACAGAAATGGAAGGCTGCATGAATATTTGTGTGTAAATTAGAAGTGAGAAAGACTTAATAAGCCAGATCAAGTGTGGTGTGTGAGTACATGTGGTGTGAATGATGAATTCATATGTTATTCCAGTATGAAATAGTCCTGTGAATTGTTTCTTGTGAATTCAGAATTGCAGTCTTTCCCTAGGGATTTTAAGACCATTGGTAGAACTCTGCATCTAAGGCTGTAGCTCTTCAGAAGACCTAATGAATAATTTCTGAAGCTCTGAGAACTGTGTTGAATTCCATTACTTTCAATAGGATTTTTATCCATTCCAGTTAGAAATGACCAAGGGACTCTTTTCCTCTGAGAGACAATTTCACAGCGAGATAGAGCTCACTATCAGGAAGATTTTTCACTAATGATCCTTAATTTTCCTTTTATTGCTCCCCTAGAACTTTTCATAAACAAATAAAACTCTGTAATTAACCATGATTCCTTCAGTGTGGAAATGCTGGCCGGAGATAAGATCTCTTGCTGTCAACAGAAAGTTTTTATTCTTGTAGGAGCAAAAAACAAGGCACTTCTCATTAGATATAATTTTCAGGCCTCAGAAGTCTTGATAACCAAAATTTGCACAAACCTGTCTATTCCCAGGGTTTAAGAAGGGATAAGATTGGGGTCAGGAAGGAGAAACCATTCTCTTAATGTTGATTCCTAGTACATAATTAATATCCCACTATCAAGAGGCAAAGGTGTTTTGATTTCAACATATGTTTGTGCTGCTCTTCTGATTGCTGTAAGGGAGCTGCAACAAGAATGATCTTTTCAATATAACATGATTTTAAGCTGTTTGTTGCCCATATTCTGATAAGAAAGGTATCCTGGTACAAGTTTATCTATGCTGAT
>NW_008239553.1:25578428-25582443 GCF_000691975.1 Corvus brachyrhynchos
TAGGGAAATGTTGATACCATACTTCATCATCTATCTTCTTAAAATCTATTCTTTAGCAGATTGAAAACTACAATAGATACTTGAGGTGCTGTATTGTAATGAATTGTCAACAGTCAGAACGGGGGATTATAATGAGAATCAAATGTTTTTTCTTATATATCATCTTGTAGCAAACATGTATTATATTTTCTCCTTTCTGCCCCTTCTTAATTTTTTTATTGCAGACTTGCTTTGACATGTTTTCTTCTTTTCTCTGTATTTTTCACTCTTACACCATCTTACACTTTTTCTCTTTTCTTCTCATACATGCTGTTCTTTTTCTCCTCTCCTTTTCTCTCTTCTCTTCTCTTCTCTTCTCTTCTCTTCTCTTCTCTTCTCTTCTCTTCTCTTCTCTTCTCTTCTCTTCTCTTCTCTTCTTCTCTTCTCTTCTCTTCTCATATTTTCTCTCCATTATTGTGGACCATCCAGGCAAAAATATTCTCCATACTTTAAACAGTTTAAAAAGTTAAATTTGGAAATATTCATTGCAGGGTGAAATTGTGTGGGGGTTTTCTAGAAATGGGAAAAATTTAGGTGAGAAAGTGTGGAGTTGCATCTTTCATAACAGATTTATGTCTGTATGTGGTATCACAGTGTCCTGAAAGTGGTATTAAGTCGGCTAAAGCCTCCACTACATTATTATCAGTGTGACCACAGAGTAAATTCTGGAACTGTAGATTTCAGATCCTGAACTGGTATAATTGCAGTATATTGAAAGATGTGTTCCCTCTGCGTATGAGATAGAAGAAGAGTATTTTATGGTGTTTTCTAATGAAATGTAGGGATTTGAGGAGGTGATTAGTACTTTCCTGAGAGCACACTAAAAGTAAATGCAAATAACTGTGCAGTTTGTATTCTAACTGGTAGATTTTATTTGCAGAGCCTGGAAATTTATTAATCTAATTCTAGTTAATTAGTTTATTGCTGTCCTGTGTATAGTACATACATCTGGATTTGTCTATTATACCCATCATGACTGTATATGGGCACCTTATATGGATACATCTCATGGTTATGTTCTGTAAACTTGTGGAGGGGAAGTTACTCTGGATAAACTTTTGACTTTCCCTTATGTTGGCAGTGGAACAGCCTTCTGATGAGTCCAGGGTGAAAATAAAATTAATGAAATGCTTTTACTGCAGCTTTCACTGGCAATAAGCATCACAAGAAAACAGGGCAGTAATGAAATGAAATAACATGTACAGTAAAAAAATAAAGTACAATAATTGATTATAACCTATAGACATGATTCTCATTTATTCCAAGGCCTTTTCAGAAAGTGATGGTGGTGTAGAAGATGTATGGAGGCAACACAGAATAAGGATCCTTTACACTGAATGAGTAATGCAGCCTTAATATAAACAAGAATGAGGTACTCGACATACCCAGAGTGATTTCTAGTGAGAAATGCATAGGTCTGCAGCCTGATAAATGTACCAGGAAAGACACAACCAATACTGGATGCCCAATAATGTGCCTGTCCACGCGTAGGCACTAAAACTTCTTTGTTGCTTGAAATAAAATATCTGCATGCTGCTAGTTTTTCACTGCTTAAGAAAAAAAACACTTGAAAGAATCTTAAAATTGTGTCATCTTCTGTAAATCAAAAGCAATATAAAATTTCTGCCTTTCTTTTCTCAAATGTCTCCACTTGGCGCCTTACATTTGCTCCAGTCTCTATGGGGTTGTATTGGGCACTCTCCTCCCATCTGACTTCAGTCTTTCATTCTCTTCCGTGATCACTTCCTTATTTCATGTGCTGTTTGTGTAAATGTGTGTGGAAACACCATATATTTGTGTTGTTTATTCCAATCTTTCCCCTCCCTTCTTGATACTGACTACTCTTGGAGCTGATAGATCCTGCCAGTGACCCTATCCTGAAGCAGTAGCTTGCAGCACTTTTAATATTGACTGAGGTTTCTGAAAGCCCAGTGAGACACTGAGTGAGACGCACTCTCTCTGATAATAGTCCCCCTGCTGAAGTCCTCTGGTGCAGGACTGCTTCTGACTTCCCTCTCATACAGATTTTTCTTCTGTGTAACTCCCATGCAAGCAGTGGAGATAATCTTTGCTGTCACTGGTCTAAGTGGAAGAAAACTCCTACCCAATGACTGCTTTTATTTTGATTTTCATATCATGCTTAGCGTTCTAGTGGGCTTGGCGTGCCCAATATTTTTTATATGTTTAGCAGCAGGACAGCTGAATAGAGCAGCTTCAGTCCTGTAGTCACAACTGTGGTATTAGAGCCAAAGTGCTCAGTAATGTTCAGATTAGCAGCTACACTTGCTTTTCCTCTAGGTGGGTAAGGACCACAGGAAACTCAATTTCCTCTCTTGGCAGATGTCTTTTAGTTAAAACTCAGATAAAGGTAAATGACATATAATCTCTAGAATACTTTATTCATATCCAACTATGCAAAATTAGGCTGTGTTCTGTGACAATGAATGAAGAAAGTACTATAATGGACTCTTAAAACATTTTTTCCAACTGATTTCTAGAGATTTTTCTGTAGAATTCTTGTCTATGTTTCCTTTGATCTGCTTGTGATGGGGTATTTTGCTTCTGTGTTGTTTAGAATGATCTGCCTTCCAAACCTGAAGAGGAAAATTCTACTTTTTTTTCATTATCTGGCAGGATTACTTACAGAAGTTGAGTGTACCTAGGGAGGTAGGAAAGATCACAGTGAAATGAGAATCTCCTCTTTTTGCTGTTTCAGGAGATGTTCAAGTTTTAATTGGAGTGTTCTTAAAGAAATACATAGCTTCCAAACAAATAAAGCAGTTTCTGTTCATAAAAACGTTGTGTTATTTTGTCTTATTCAACTTTCATTAGGATTTTTTTAAGTTACTGCATGCAAAATGTAGCTGCTTTGGTTATGCTTTATATGACTTTAAAACTCAAGCCTGGCAACTGGTACAAAACTGGACAAGCAAATGGAGCCCTGTCTCTCTCTCCATCTGATTTCTGCCCAGTGGATGTGTGTCCGCCTTATTTTCACTTCTGTGTGATGTTGAGCTACTTGCTTTTGCTGGAGCTGGGGATGTACCCTCAGCATGTACTACTGATCAACTCTGTATTTCCTGGCCAAGTCAAAGCACCATTTAGATTAATATCTCTCTCCAGCATGCCTCCTGAAACACCCACTGTAATTAATTGAGATCTAAGGATTTACTAAGATGATAAATCTCAGACAGTCTAAACATTGTGTTGTAGTTGAGACTTCAACTTAGAGTTGGGATTGAGAAAACAACCCTAGTAGACTAAAGTCATCAGAAGTCCCTTTTTACTAAGTTGTTAACACTTTTGGGAGAACATTGCCCAGTTGAGATATTGGCTAATTGTTGACTATAGGGGTGAGAACTCTCAGAAATCGTTCCACAGCTAATTTGTCAGGTGACCTGTCTTACAAGTACCTACCAGACCCAATGCAGACCTTTTTTACCTTGTGAGATCACAGGATCTCAGGATAAGAAGAAGCCTTAAGAAATCATCTCACCTGTCTGCATCAAGGCAAGATGAATTACACGTGTTATTCTGGATGGATGGTGATCTAGGCTGTTTGTAGAGACTTTCAGTGACAGAGACTCACCAGTTTCCCCAGGCAGTCTGAGCCAGGGCTCCAATATTTTAAGTATGGAAAACCTTTTCATATATCTGACTTGGATCTCCTTTGCTGCAGCTGAAGTTTGTTATTTCTTTCCTTATCCACCCTGGATGAGGAGAATGGCTTATTTCCTTCTTTGCAGCAGCCTCAGGTACTTAAAGACTATTATCACGTTTCCCCACTGTTTGTTCCTGATAAGGTGACAGCACAAAAAAGGATATATGGAAAAAAGGAGGGTTTAAAAAGCAGAAAGAGAGATGAACAGCTCTCAGACTTCATAAACTTAGAAATTGTGTTTAGATTATTTGATACTCCAGGTCTGTTTAGTTTACCCACTTTAATAGCTTTTTTTTTTTTTTTTTTTTTTTTTTT